>NC_136420.1:230473240-230848240 GCF_052625555.1 Lactuca saligna | reverse complement strand
TCTCATAAATATAACTCTCAGAACTAGACTCCACTCTCTCTCTCTCTCTCTCTCTCTCTCTCTCTAGGCACCCTCAGAAGGTTAAAAGACCATTTTACCCCTCCTTTGGCTCAAAGGCCCTCATTGTTGACCAAACCCTAAAAGTCAACCAAAGTCAACGGTCAAACTTTGACCCGACTCGGTGAGTGCACTTGGGCAACTCGGCGAGTCCACCTGTGTCCACTTAACTCTTTAGTCCCATTTAACACGTCGAGTCCCTCCCTTTACTCAACGAGTCCCCAGGTAAGAATCGTTGGGCCACCCCGACTCAACTCGCCAAGTCTCAAGAACAACTCGGTGAGTACATGCCATGCACAAACTCCTTTGGCCTCCTGAGGCCAGATCTGTTCCTCTAATCCATAGATCTAGCCTTCCCAAGCATAATAATCACGTAAAGTCCAGACCTTGACACCCATATATCATCTAGATGGTTTCATTTGGTGATTTAGCCCCAAAAATGACATTATAAGCTCATGACTCCCAAGATAATTAATAAAGCTCCAAGGTTAAGGTCTCTGGACCTCTTTGAGTCCAGATCCAAAGCATAAACTCAATAAGGGACCAATTTCTCCACATAATCATCCTCAAAAGAGGTTAGAAAACCCTAACTCTAAGAATCAATACCAAAACTGAGGAAGGACCGAATAAATACATCAAGTTGAAGTCTCTTGAATCTAAAACCACTAGAATCACACCTCCTTCAGTCTCCTCTTGATCTTGATCACCTTATTCTTGCTAAACCAAAGATAGAAAGATCAAATATGGATTCTCCTTCCTCCCAAACGATCTTGCTCACTTAGGGAGGCTAAGAGTGCCCTTAAATAGGCTCCAACCCCGGAGGCTTAGGGTTTCATTAAACAGCGTGGACTCGCCGAGTCCACTCATGGAGTCGCCAAGTCCAAACGCGAACCCGGATGATAATCCACGACCCTACTCGGCGAGTCTTAGCATCAACTCGCCAAGTTCCTTCACAAATTCCAAAAATAAAATATTAGAATAATATACCTGGGAATCCGGATGTTACAATAAATTCATATTTTGAGGAAATATTTACCATAGATAATATCTTTTGTGCAAGACATTAACTAAGGGTTAGTTGACTTTTCCAAGAAATTATGACACCATACCCACTTTATGTTACTATTCACTCCTTACCACATCAAATCACAGTCCTTTTTATGCATTTTCTAGCACTCCTTTTGATTTACTTACACTAAATCCACCTAAAAGATCTATATGTCACACACTCCCCAAAAGAATCATTCACCACATTCTCAAAACAAACACCCTCTCTCTCTTTTCTTTTCTTCTCAATTATTCCTCCCTGGAAACAAGAACTCCAGGAAGTCATGAGCTCTTCCACCATTGTTGGTAAGTTTTTCATTTCCACTCTTGAATATTCAACACTCCTTCACTCAAATCATGGATTTCTTATACAAATATTATCACACCCCGCTAAAGCGGAAACACAAGATATGACAGCGATAACAGTTTCATTGCAAAAGATAAAGATACATCACCATAGCAATATTTAAAAGTTTACAACCCATAGCTTAAAAAGAAACAAAGTACAAGTTTTCCAAAATAACATTGTTCAAAATATAACTTCATAAAATAACTTCCACACGATGCAGCATGCTCTATGATGATGAATCTTTATATCCACTTACTAATTATTTCCTGAAAAAGCATGTAAAACGAGCGTCAACTATCAAAATAGTTGGTAAGTTCACAAGTTTATAAAATCAAGATTTGGAATAAGGCTTTTCATAAATACAATTACACTGGCTTAATGAGTAACAAAGTTCATTACTATAAGGAGAAACAAGGTTGATTGCTATAATTGATAAACAAGTTTATTGTCATAATAAATAACAAGTTTATTGCTATAACGAGAAACGAGTCTGTATGTGTATGAGCAAACAATGAGTTCTCAACCAAACCTATGACTGAAGCCCTACCAAGATCTATGCTTATCGTTCCATGGATGAATATGGTATCAAGCACTCCAGCAATAGGGCGAGTGAGGAGTTGTCAATTCCTAATAGCGCTATCGATAATGACCATTGACTCAAAGAGTTAATGGTTAGAGATAAGGGAGGGGCCTTAATACGATAAGTTCTCATGTTTCGTGTTGCATAGACATACATAGAGAGATATAGCAATAAAATATTAATCATGTTTGATACAAATCAATTTAAATACAACATTCAAATAATAGTTTTCGGTACATGCTTTTCCACCCCAAAATATAAAAACTGAAAATAGGGGAGTGCATGAATACTCACAATGTTTCGAGTAGGTACGAGTGGTGCCTCGGAATACACCAACGTCTTAATGTTGGGATCCTAGGACATCAAACACACACTAGTGAGTTTGCAAGTCGAAACCTAATGCTAATATACTAAACTCTACATATAGTGAAATGTCAATCTTATGTTTTAATATTGAATTTTATATCAATTGGTTACAATTTTTCTGAACTGATGAAATTCTATAAGTCATGCGATTAAAACAATTTGGGATATTAATTTTCCAGATTTAGTAATATAAATTGAGGGTATTTCAAGACATTTAAAGGTGTTTTAAATTCCTAAAAATATAAAATATTATCAAACACTTTCCAAAAAATTTCAAACCTTGTATTTTCATTCTAAATATAATAGAGGTTTTCCAGAAATTTTTCCTTCAGTTTTTTATATGGTTAACTATTTTCCAAATTTTTTAAGCCCTCATAACAACATAGATTCACGAAAAATAGCATTCAAAGAATATAATTTCTCAAACTTTTTATTTTATTTTTATTACACATTACTAAACTGGGAAAAATATAAAAATGGATTTCCAAGCTGTTTAATTAAATTTTATGATTTTTGAGCATTTATTCCAATAAAAGTTGAAATAAATAGAAAATAGTTTCCAAAATTACCCAAACTTTTTATTTTTCTGTTATTATACGTATAGAAGCTGGGAAAAATACAAAATATATTTTTCAGTGGGTATTTCTATTTTTCTTTGTTTTATCCCCTTAAATAATCATTAATTGAAGAATAAATAATAAACAGTTAAAATAAATTACCAAAAATTTTTATAACATCATTTACAGTGTAAGTGATCTGGAAAAAATACCAAAAGTGATTTTCATATTGTATAAACCGGTTTTGGGTATTTATGTGTACTTAAGTGTATTTAAGTGTATTTAACATTAGAAAAGAGGAGTAAATAGTATACAGTAGAGAAAAATCATCAAAAATTTTAACTAACCTCCTAATGTACAACACGATGTTCTGGTAAATTGTCATGAATTTTGGATGATCAGAACTGTTTTTCCTATTTTTAGGCCATTATAATTATCAAAAATTGGGAAAAATAGAAAAGCATGATAAAAAATACTGAAATTATTTTTCTGGGTCTCCCAACTCAGGTAAGAGTTGCGAAAGTTGTTAGATGAAATGTTTAGACTCTCTAAATTGGTTTTGTGATTTATTGGATCCAAACAAAAAGAAAATCAAAAATCATACTAAACAGCAACATAAATCGACGAAACTTAATGAGAGGTCATTATTCACTATAGAGGTCATCCACGAATTCATTCAGGATTTATAGACCTATGAAAGTATTATATGCGATTTATGCCCTTGTTTTCTTGTAACAATTTTAATAAATCACGGAAATGATAAAAACTCTTGGGATTTTCTAGATATTCATATTACCTTAATAGGAATCTGGAAAATTTTTATTTTAAACAGAAAAGAACTTTTAGATATTTTTATAAACAAAATCTTTACATGCACCATTAGCAATGTACTTTGATCATCAAGCTCTTTAGCTTGGTGTTCATCACATGTATCATGGTTTGAAGACCATGCATGGACATATGTTGGTCATAGTGATGTTTTTAAAGGAAATACTTGAATGCATAAGGTGTATGAACCTTTGAAACTAGTAAAAATCCGAACTTTAATTGAAGTGTAGGAAATGAGTTTAGTGATTGAAGTTTTGGGAAGAGAGAGCATGGGGGAGAGGGGGTGCCGGATTTTGAGTGTATTAAAGGCCTTCTCTCTCCTAAATTTAAATTTTATACATTTCCCTCTTCAGTTTTTATAAAACCCTAATTTTTATAAAAGTGCTTCTTTAAGTAATTCTTGATTTATATAAAAATCTTGTTTTTAACTAATAAATTATGATTAATGTTTGATAATTTAAAGTTTTATTTCATTGATTATAACCCATAATTTGATTATTAAAAATTTGATATTAGGAAGTTTATAGTAAGTTTTATAGAGTTTTTATGTTTTAAAGTTTATAAATTTGGATTTTTGGCTCTTTAGAGTTTTTGGAACATTGTTTGATATTCACCATCATATTGCAATGGAATTAGAATATTTTAATTTATTTTTAGGGTTTTATCCCCTTTTTCAATTGTAACAAAGTTTAAAGTTTTATTCTAATTATGCTATTGGCATCTCCTATTGTAGCTAAACAGCTTACTAGAATCGTAAGAGTCAAGTATATTAGTCCTAGATTTTAGTTGGATCCTAGTTTATGCAAGATTTTGACCTAATTTATACTACTAGGCTATGGCATGTTGTGCATGAATGGTTTTTATAAAGATGCATGAGTCTGAGAATGACCTGAATTGACAGTTGTCACAGTATCCCCCACTCAAAAAAAAAAAATTGTCCCGAAATTCATTCTATGTCATCGTTTGTCATCGTATGGGAAATGTTGTGGATACTTTTCCTTCATGAAGTCCTCACGCTCCCAGGTGTACTCCGGCCCGCATTTTGAGTTCCATCGAACTTTCACAATCGGAATCTTACTCCGCTTAAGTTGTTTTACCTCGCTGTCAAGGATTCCTATCGGTTCCTCAACAAAGTTTAGCTTATCATTGATCTTAATTTGCTCCAGGGGTACTATCAATGCTTCGTCGGCTAGACATTTCTTAAGATTGGAGACGTGGAATGTCTCGTGAATGGCGCTTAACTCTTTGGGTGATTGGAGTTTATAAGCCACCAGACCAATCCTTTCAATGATTTCAAACGGTCCAACATATCTCGGGCTTAGTTTTCCTTTCTTACCAAAATGTACAAGCCCTTTCCAAGGCAACACTTTTAAAAGTACCTTGTCTCCAACTTGGAATTCTAATGGTTTTCGATGATTATCTGCATAACTTTTCTGACGATCTCTGGCGGCTTTAAGCCTATCTATGATGATAGCAATCTTGTCAGATGTTTCCTGGATAAGTTCGAGTCTAGTCAATTCTCTGTCTCATTTCTGTCCAACATAAGGGCGAAGGACACTTGCATCCGTACAATGCTTCATATGGAGCACATTGGATACTCGTGTGATAACTGTTATTGTAGGAAAACTCAATTAGAGGCAAATGAGTATCCCAATTTCCTTTGAACTCAATGACACACGCCCGTAACATGTCTTCCAATGTTTGTATTGTTCTCTCTGTCTGCCCATCTGTCTGAGGGTGGTAAGTTGTGCTCAAATCTATCTTGGTTCCTAGTGCCTTCTGTAACATCCACCAAAATCGTGATGTAAAATTACTATCTCTATCAGAAATGATAGATAGGGGTACACCATGCAGAGAAACAATTTTGTCGATGTAGATTTGGGCCAATTTTTCCATCTTGAAGTCTTCCCAAATGGGGAGAAAGTGAGCAGATTTCATCCGTCGATCCACTATGACCCAAATTGAGCTGTGATCTTTAGCAGTTCTAGGAAGTTTGGTAACGAAATCCATGGATATCTGCTCCCATTTCCATTAGGGAATTTCGGGTTGTTGCAATAAGTCGGATAGTTTTTGATGTTCAGATTTGACTATGGAGCAAGTTAGACACTTCCCAACATAATAGGCAATATTCCTTTTCATTCCAGGCCACCAATAGTACTCTTTAAGATCCTTGTACATCTTATCCGCTCTAGGACGGATTGAGTATTTAGATCGATAAGACTCCTCTAGTATTATGTCTCTTAGATCGTTAACCCTTGGAATCCAGACCATGTCCTTAAAATAACGAACTCCATCAGGTTTGGTTTCAAATCTCACTTCTAAACCATGTAAGGTTTCACCTCGAAGATTTTCCTTGAATAACGCTTTCTCCTGGGCATCAATGATTTGAGATTTTAAGCTTGTCTGAATTACCATTCCCAAAGCTCTCACACGGGAAGGTTTCACTCTTTCTTTCTTACTTAGAGCGTCGGCTACTACGTTAGCCTTTACTGGGTGATATCATATATCACAGTCATAATCACTAAACAACTCTACCCATCTCCTCTGACGCATGTTTAACATTTTCTAATCTAGGATATGCTGAAGGCTTTTGTGATCGGTATAAATGGTGCACTTGGTTCCGTACAAATAATGCCTCCATATCTTTAGAGCGAAAACTATTGCTCCTAGTTCTAGATCATGGGTGGTATAATTTCTCTCATGCGGTTTGAGTTGTCTGGAAGCATACGCAATGACCTTATCTTTTTGCATTAACACACATCCTAATCGTTGATGAGACGCATCACAATACACTACAAAGTTCTCTGATCCTTCTGGTAAAGCCAGAATTAGTGCATTGCACAGCTTGTTTTTCAGGATTTGGAGTGCCTCTTCGTGTTTTTCTTCCCAGAGAAATTTTCTGTCCTTTTAGGTCAAAGATGTTAATGATTGAGCAATCCAAGAGAAATTTTCAATGAAGCATCTGTAGTACCCAACTAATCCTAGGAACTGTCGTATTTATGTCGGGATTTTGGGGGCTTCCCATTTCTTGATTGCCTCGATCATAGCTGGATCTACATGAATTCCTCTTTCACCGATCACATGACCAAGGAAATGTACTTCCCGAATCCAAAATTCACACTTAGTGAACTTGGCATACAATTTCTGCTCCTTCAACAGCTCCAACACTAGCTTCAGATGTCTATTGTGATCTTCTTTGGTTTGCAAGTAAACAAGTATGTCATCGATAAATACAATTACAAACTTGTCTAGGTATCGTCTACAGACCCTATTCATCAAACCCATGAAAATAGCGGGTGCGTTTGTTAGTCCAAAAGGCATGACTAAAAACTCATAATGTCCATAACGGGTTCTAAACGTTGTTTTGTGAATGTCCCCTTCGTGAATTCTTAGTGATGATATCCTGACCGAAGGTCGATCTTTGAGAAGTAAGAAGCGCCCTGTAACTGATCGAACAAGTCATCTATTCGAGGGAGGGGATATCGATTCTAGATTGTCAACTTGTTCAGTTCTCTGTAATCAATGCACATTCGGAATGACCCATCTTTCTTTTTGACAAATAACACTGGGGCTCCCCAAGGTGAAGAGCTTGGTCGAATAAACCCTTTGTCTAGAAGTTCTTGAAGTTGTCCGGATAGTTCTTGCATCTCAGATGGTGTGAGGCGATATGGTGCTTTTGCTACCGGTGCCGCTTCGAGAATTAAGTCAATCCGAAATTCGACCTGTCTGTGGGGGGTAGACCGGGTAATTCCTCCGGAAAGACTTTTGGATAGTTTTGAACCACCGGAATCTCCTTGAGTTGCTTAGCTTTAGGTTCTCTTTCTAGCACGTGGGACATGAATACAATACAATCCTTCTTCAGGTACTTGTGAATCTTCATGCTTGATACAATGTTTAAACTTCTTCCTGGCTTCTCACCATGTATGATAAGGGTTTCTCCATTAGGGAGAGGTACCCTAATGACTTTCTCGTAACAACCAATATCCGCTCTATTTTTGGATAACCAATCCATTCCTGCTATCACATCAAAACTACCTAGCTCTATAGGAACTAGGTCAATGCTAAAGAGTTTATCAGCTAAATTCAGAGTACAGCCAGGAATTATATCATTTGCCCTAATTTCATACCCATCAGCAAGTTCGATAGCATAAGTATTCCTCATCTTTCTCGATTTCAAGTCAATTAACGGTCTAAATGCTAAAGAAACAAAACTCCTATCTGCTCCCGCATCGAATATTACTAATGAAAAATGGTTGTTCAGGAGAAACGTACATGTTATCACCTCAGGGTTCTGACGAGCTTCTTCTGCACCAATCACAAAGGCTACACCTCTTGGCCGCCCACCTTCATTTCCTTGGAAATTTTGCCTGGCTTGGCCTTGTCCATTGTTACCAGGCCCCTTGTTCAGTTTGGGACATGCACTACGGAGATGATCAGTACTCCCGCACTCGTAACATGCCCTTTTTCCATCATTATTCAGCTTACAATACTTCGGGTAATGGCATGTTTGTTTACAGTTTTGGCACACTGGGCTAGCTCCCTTGTGATGGAAGTTACACTTATTGCACTTCGGAAACGGCCCTGAGTACTACTTTCGCTCCTGCACTTCCATGACTTTCTGTTCCTAAGTTTTCACTGGTTCTTGCTCCTGGGCTCTTACCATAAAGTTTCTTGAGACTTTTTGCTTCCTCCCTGACTTGCATCCATACTTCTTCTCTCCCTGATCTGCTGGCTTCCTCTTGCTACTAGAGTTTTCCTTTTTTGATGCTCCCATCCTTATCACATCATTGGTTAGTCGATTTGGTAGACTTACTGCACTCTGAATAGTAGTTGGATTTGCTGAAGTATCCATTCCCCGAATCTCCGGTGCCAGACCCCAGATGTAACGATCTATCCGTTTCTCTTCAGGAGTAACCATGTGAGGTACCAGTTTTGCTAGTTCATGAAATCGGACCCTGTACTTCTCTATTTGTGTTCCAACCATAGAATGGTTCCAGAATTCAGATTCAAGCTTCTAAATTTCATCCTTGGGATAATACTCCTTTATCAGCAGCTTCTTTATGTCTTCCCAAGTTAGTTGATATGCCGCTGCACGGCCTCGGGTTTGCACTAGAGTATTCCACCAGGTCAATGCCCTATCTTGGAGTAGACAAGTTGCATACTCAAATTTTTTGCGCTCGAGGCATTTGCTAATGTGAAGGACCGACTCCATGCTATCAATCCATTTCAGTAACCCGACCGCACCTTCTTTTCCGTGGAACTCCTTAAGTTTACAAGCCATAAAGGACTTGTAGTTGCATTCTCTTTCATTGTTTCCCCGGTTTTCTCAACTACTTCCTTGGTTAGAATTAAGTCCCGCAGTTACTTGAGTAACAATCTTTGGGATTGCTTCAATGAGTTGTTGTGCTAAAATTTGAGCAACATCGGGTGTTTCGTTCTGTGGGTGCCCGCGATTAGGCCTTCTTGACATGGTTCTAAGACACAAGAGAATAAATACGTATAAATACATAAAATAAAGTATAATATTTAGTTCACTACTATTTTGAAAACAGAAAGTGTTGTCAAATTAATGGTTTACATTAATACTAGGCATATAGATCTGAGAAAGGAAAGAAAAGAAAAATCTTTTTATTCGACCATTGACTAAGAAAATTCTAGGGTTTGCCCTCATAGTAAAAGTTTTCAAACATAAAATAAACTTCTTCATTACCATTTGAAATAGTCTTAAAACCAAAACAATACATCAATCCCAAAATAAAGTTTTAAATCTTTTTCCCAAAAGACACCCAACATGGGTTTTCGTTTCATGACAAAATAAAATAAAATACTGAAATCAGAACCAAATGCTAATCGCTATCCCAACAAGAAACATCAACCCCGCAATCAGTAATAGCCCTCCAAGCACATAATATGTCGTCATCGCATGACCTGCCACTCGTCTAGCAGCACGAGAAGTGTCAGTAGCCTCCATCGAATGCTGAAACAGGATTTCCATCCCTGTCATCACTTCATCCAATACCACGTGATGCCCAGCTATCACAGTGAGACTGTGACGTAGGTCCGCTGCCATCGAATGCATTCTCCGGGACTCCTCCGGGGTCATACCTGGCTGCCTGACAGGTATCCCTATGACTCGCTGTGGTGGGGGTGCTCTCGGTCCTGCAATGTTGGGTCCTACGCTACTAGTTCCTACCATGTCAAGTCCTATTGTACTAGTTGCTATCCTTCCTGGAATGGTAATACTCTTCCTTGCCGTCCTCGGAATACGAAGCCCATAAAGTGGTGGCTATGGCAACACCGATGCAGGCGATGCCTCACGTTGCTTACTCGGGGCGTTATCATTGCTAATCTCTATCGAGTCTCCTGTATCTTCCGTGTCTTCAGAGGGGTCTTCTTCCACCGAGGCGGAGGGATCACGTCGAGGGATAACAGTGACGTAGCCTGACTAATTAGCTGAGGCGGTAGCGCGAGAAGATGACGATGTCGACATAGTGGACTGAGACATAGTTTCAATGAGATATGAAATAAATGACAATGCATGCCTATAATATGCAATGCTTACACACACCAAAACTAACTTTTTTGAATTTTTGAAATAAAGTTTTCTCAAATATTCTTGTTGAACATATTCCCATTATAATTAGCTCAGGATTTGTATAAATCTTTCCTTTATTAAACATAGGTGACCAGGCTATGTTTAATTGAGGTCCAACAATACAACTCTCGACCTAATTATACTAGTAATATGTTTGATGTAAAATAGAATTTCCTTATAAGTTTTGGTTATAGGTTGTGTTTTCTTAAAGAAAACCTAATGTTCTCTATAACTTTAGCTCTGATACCATTTTTGTCACACCCTGCTAAAGCAGAAACGCAAGATATGACAGCGACAAAGGTTTCATTGCAAAAGATAAAGATACATCATCATAGCAATATTTACAAGTTTACAACCCACAGCTTAAAAAGAAAAAAA
Source organism: Lactuca saligna (assembly GCF_052625555.1). NCBI lineage: Eukaryota > Viridiplantae > Streptophyta > Magnoliopsida > Asterales > Asteraceae > Lactuca > Lactuca saligna. The sequence goes on along the minus strand of NC_136420.1, from coordinate 230,837,483 downwards.
GTACAAGTTTTCCAAAATAACATTGTTCAAAATATAACTTCATAAAATAACTTCCACATGATGTGGCATGCTCTGTGATGATGAATCTTTATATCCACTTACTAATTACTTCCTGAAAAAGCATGTAAAACGAGCATCAACTATGAAAACAGTTGGTGAGTTCACAAGTTTATAAAATCAAGATTTGGAATAAGGCTTTTCATAAATACAAGTACATTGCTTTAATGAGTAACAAAGTTCATTACTATAATGAGAAACAAGGTTGATTGCTATAATTGATAAACAAGTTTATTGACATAATAAATAACAAGTTTATTGCTATAACGAGAAACAAGTTTGTGTGTGTATGAGCAAACAATGAGTTCTCAACCAAACCTATGGCAGAAGCTCTATCAAGATCTATGCTTATCGTTCCATAGATGAATATGGTATCATGCACTACAGCAATAGGGCGAGTGAGGAGTTGTCAATTCCTAATAGCGCTATCCATAATGACCATTGGCTCAAAGAGTTAATGGTTAGAAGTAAGGGAAGGGCTTTAATACGATAAGTTCTCATGTTCCGTGTTGCATAGACATACATAGAGAGATATAGCAATAAAATAGCAATCTTGTTTGATACAAATCAATTTAAATACAACATTCAAATAATAGTTTTTCGGGACATGCTTTTCCACCCCAAAATATAAAAACTGAAAATAGGGAGTGCGTGAATACTCACAATGTTTCGAGTAGGTACGAGTGGTGCCTCGGAATACACCAACGTCTTAATACCGGGATCCTACGACATCAAACACACACTAGTGAGTTTCCATGTCGAAATCTAATGTTAATATACTAAACTCTACTTATAGTGAAATGCCAATCTTATGTTTTAATATTGGATTTTATATTAATTGGTTACAATTTTTCTAAAATGATGAAATTCTATAAGTCATGCGATTAGAACAATTTTGGATATTAATTTTCCAGATTTAGTAATATAAATTGAGGGTATTTCAACACATTTAAAGGTGTTTTAAATTCCTAAAAATGTAAAATATTATCAAACAGTTTCCACAAATTGTTAAACCTTGTATTTTCATTCTAAATATAATAGAGGTTTTCCATAAATTTTTCCTTCAATTTTTTATATGGTTAACTATTTTCCAAATTTTTAAGCCCTCATAACAACTTAGATTCACAAAAAATAGCATTCAAAGGATAAAATTTCTCAAACTTTTTATTTTACTATTATTACACATTACTAAGTTTGGAAAAATATAAAAATGGATTTCCAAGTTGCTTAATTAAATTTTATGATTTTTGAGCATTTATTCTAATAAAAATTGAAGTAAATAGAAAACAGTTTCCAAAATTACCCAAACTTTTTATTTTTCTATTATTATACATATAGAAGCTGAGAAAAATATAAAAGCTATTTTTCAGTTGGTATTTCTATTTTTCTTTGTTTTATCCCCTTAAATAATCATTAATTGAAGAATAAATAATAAACAGTTAAAATAAATTACCAAAAATTTTTGTAACATCATTTACAGTGTAAGTGATCTGGAAAAAATACCAAAAGTGGTTTTCATATTGTATAAACCGGTTTTGGGTATTTGTGTGTACTTAAGTGTATTTAAGTGTATTTAATATTAGAAAATGGGAGAAAATAGTATACAGTAGAGAAAAATCATCAAAATTTTTAACTAACCTCCTAATGTACAACGCGATGTTTTGGTAAATTGTCATGAATTTTGGATGATCAGAACTGTTTTTTCTATTTTTAGGCCATTATAATTACCAAAAATTGGGAAAAATAGAAAACCATGATGAAAAATTCTGAACTTATTTTTCTCAGTCTCCCACCTTAGGTAAGAGCTGCGAAAATTATTAGATGAAATTTTTACACTCTCTAAATTAGTTTTGTGATTTATTGGACCCAAACAAAAAGAAATTCAGAATTCATACTAAACAGCAACATAAATCGACGAAGCTTAATGAGAGGTCATTATTCACCATAGGGGTCATCCACGAATTCATTCAGGATTTATAGACCTCTGAAAGTATTTTATGTGATTTATGCCCTTGTTTTCTTGTAACAATTTTAATAAATCAAGGAAATGATAAAAACTCTTGGGATTTTCCAGATATTCATATTACCTTAATGGGAATCTGGAAAAAATTTATTTTGAACCAAAAAGAACTTTTAGATATTTTTATAAACAAAATCATTTACATGCACTATTAGCTATGTACTTTGATCATCAAGCTCTTTAGCTTGGTGTTCATCACATGCATCACGGTTTGAAGACCATGCATGGACATATGTTGGTCATAGTTATGTTTTTAAAGGAAATACTTGAATGCATAAGGTTTATGAACCTTTAAAACTTGTAAAAATCCAAACTTTAGTGTTTGACATGGGTTTTGGTCCTTGGATTTCACCATTAAACAACATGCATGTTGTTCTTGGGTGAAACCCTACCACCATCATCATCAAACTCAACATTCATGAACATGTTCATGAATGTTTATAAAGAATGGTGTAGAACGATCAGAAGTACAAGAGAACCCTTTAAAACAAGAAGGAAAAGTAAGGGAAGATGAAGGATTTTCATGAATACCTTGAAGAATAACCTTAGAAGATGAAGATTTGAGTGTGGAGAGGTGTTTTTGGTTGATTATTTCCGTGGGTTTGGAGAGAGGAAGAGAGAGTGCGAGAGTTGAAAGGGTGGTGTGAGAGAGAGAGAGAGAGAGAGATAGAGAGAGTGAAGAAAGAAGTTGAAGTGTAGGAAATGAGTTTAATGATTGAAGTTTTGGGAAGAGAGAGCATGGGGGAGAGGGGGTGCCGGATTTTGAGTGTATTAAAGGCCCTCTCTCTCCTAAATTTAAATTTTATACATTTCCCTCTTCAATTTTTATAAAACCCTAATTTTTATAAAAGCGTTTCTTTAAGTAATTCTTGATTTATTTAAAAATCTTGTTTTTAACTAATAAATTATGATTAATGTTTGATAATTTAAATTTTTATTTCATTGATTATAACCCATAATTTGATTATTAAAAATTTCATATTAGGAAGTTTATAGCAAGTTTTATAGAGTTTTTAAGTTTTAAAGTTTATAAATTTGGATTTTTGGCTCTTTAGAGTTTTTGGAACATTCTTTGATATTCAACATCATATTGGAATGAAATTAGAATATTTTAATTTATTTTTAGGGTTTTATACCATTTTTTAATTGTAACAAAGTTTGAAGTTTTATTCTAATTATGGTATTGACATTTCCTATTGTAGCTAAACAACTTACTAGAATCGTAAGAGTCAAGTATATTAGTCCTAGATTTTAGTTGGATCCTAGTTTTTTCAAGATTTTGACCTAATTTATAATTCTAGGCCATGGCATGTTATGCATGAATGGTTTTTATAACGATGCGTGAGTCCGAGAATGACCTGATTTGACAGTTGTCACAAATATCATCATATTTGTTCTTAGATCTTCAAATCCACAAGCATTCTCCAAGTGTTCATGACTTGGAAACATCCTCCCCTCAACAACCACCTCAGGGAATCATTCAAGGTGAATTAATAACCTCTTCTTTTTACGTTTTCATGTAGTTTTATGCGGGAGAATACGAGTTACAACATCAAAACATGCTTAAATTCAAATGACATCTTTCAACAAAAACGTTATGACTCAATCACGAACCGTTTTGACCATATTAAACTCCATAACTATCAAAAATGTTCAATATGAAAATTGTTCCAGTTTATACCTTTAAAATGACTACTTGCACATTTTCATATCATGTTTTTACAAATTATGGTGATTTTTACAAAACTGTCTATCACTATAGCAAAAAATTTGGACCAGTTAGTGAAAATGGTCATTTTGACACAAGTTAGAAATCATTAAAAATCATAATAAAAATTGTAAGTACACTAGATGTATTTTCTGAACTTCAGGAGTTTACGGATTTAAATTTTGACTCACGATGATTTTTCTGTGATTTTTACAAACACAGGGAAAGAAAAGTAAAAAATTATAACTAACAGTTTACAAGTTATTCACACTTTGTAACATGTTGAGCAAAGTGTTTATCTATGATGACTACATATTTTACGTGTGTTTTATGTTAAGTTATATTTAAATAACAGAAAATATTGATTCATTGTAAGGGTTCTTATTCATTACAAACATACAAGATGAACTATAGTAAGTGTAGTTTATGTTTTGTTATATTACCACTATGAAAAGGTTCAATTGTCACTACAAACGGGTTTTTCATTACTACACACATTCATGATAAACTATAATAGGTATAGTTTATGTTACATCAACTCTACAAACTTACTAAGGAGGGTTATACTCCTACTACAAAAAGGTTTTCCAATTACACTACTCGTAAACTTGTTAAATACGGTTGTGAGACACTACTTCATTGTACTCTTAGAGTACTGGTTAAAAATCTTGTAGTTGTAACCAGAGTCTCTTATAGGGAGAGCGTGATACTTGTATATAGTTCTATACTGGGATTGACAACCCACACCTTAGCTGCATGCAACAGCTAGACCGGAAGGTCTGGGGTGACAAATATCATAACATTTTGACGCCTGATGAACATCATCACGGGCTACTATGTCAAATAGTAAGGATATAACAACTCACATATGGAAATAACGATACACATAGTTTACAGGGATCTCTATGTTTAAAAAGGGGTTTATTTTATTAAAACTGCATACAATATTATAAGTATGGTAAAATACTTGTACATTTTGGGTCTTGAGTCGTAAGACTACAACACATTTTATGAGGAAAATATTGGATTTACTTTGAGCATTATTATACTTGTTTTTGTGATACTATACATGAAGTCCTCCACCCCCGGACTTTTCTTCCATCCTTGGTTTGGGGGTGTGAGAGATTAGTGTCAGAGCATTGTTTATAGTGAACTTAGGGAGTGTTTGGCAAAAGTAGTTGTTAGCTGGAAGCGGGTAGCGGTTAGCTGGTAGCGTGTAGTTGGTAGCTGGTAGTGGGAAGCTGTAGCTTTTATTTGTTATATGAATGTTTGGCAAAAGTAACTGGAAGCTTTTGAAATATATAAAATTACATAAAAGGACAACTGATTAAAAATAAATAAATATATAAACATATTTTCAAGGGTAATTATGGAAATTGATTTCAAAAGCTCAGGAGCGTTTTGTTAAACGCTACATGAAGTAGCTTTTAGAATCGAAGAATTTTGTTAAAACTAAAAGCTAAACGCCCGTACTGTCAAACGAAGCTTTTTGTTTAAAGTAGAGCGTTTTATCAAAAGATAAAAGCTAGAAGCCCCCAAACGCTTCCAAAAGCTCCATGCCAAACATGCCCTTAGTATAACAAACCATATAAGATATACAAACTATAAACACAATGTGACTAAGATTCTCTAATTAAACCATTTTCATACAATTATACTTTTAAAAATAAAACATTATTTTTATGAAAAGTATAAGTACATGCATGCATGCCGGTATAGTGTCGCATCTAGGAAAATCACGAAAAGTAAAAATGGATGAGTTGTACACTAACATTATGCCTTGGGATATGTAATCAAGTCTGGGAGGAATATAGCCTGATCAACTATATTCGTCCGACAAGTGACTAGCATATCTCAGGGGATAGTTGTAGTGGGCAACAAGTCTATCAACGTACCAACACTCATACAGGAACTACAATAAGAATAAAACGAAATGTTTAAAATACTATAGGAGTATTTTATGTCACTATAGCACAATATATCTGGATTCATTATGTGCCTCTTAAACCCCTATTCTCACACAGACGTCATGGCAGGATTCCATCTACCCAGAGACCCCTACTTTCCGAACCAGGGAAACAGTGTTTGGATTGAAGAAGAACCAGAAGAAGATCCTAAGGAAGTGTTAGAGGAAGAACCCGAGGAAGACCCCGAAGAGGCCAAAGAGAAAGAACCTGAAGAAGAAGAAATTGACGATGAAGAACTCGAAGAAGTATTGGAGGAAGAAGAAGATGAGGAGGACTCGGAGGAGGAACCGGAGTTCATCAACCCTCCATACATATCCAGGGTTCCCATGAACCGATTTAGTTACAAAAAACTTGAGCCTTATTGGGCAACAAAAATCGAGAGGTGGAGCCGTCAACAGCAACATCGATCACCATTTGGCGATCAACGAGGTTACTATGACCTTAACCACGGGGGACCGGCTGAAAAGGCCCTCCCAATCGAGATCCAGCAAATCATGAACCTTGGGAATCAGAATTGGGAAACTGCCAACCGATTTCCAGAGCTGAGTGTCACCGTGGAGGTTGCCAACGTGCGTACTCAAAACCTGGAAATAGACCACTATCCCAGAGACCGAATTATTGAGGACCTTTCCACTGCATGTGCGGAGGTAAGGGAGTATCGAGAAAGGCACCTGGATCTCGAGGAGAGAGTAGTCATAGCCGAGCGTCGATTAGCATAGCTACAAGGATCCTCGACCTCATCTCAATACCCACAAGGGACTAGTCGCCATGAGTAGTGTCCACACTACTCACAAATCTTTATAAGTTAAGTTTATGAGTATGCGTTGGTGGTACTCTTTTCTATGTGTATGTACAATCCTACGATTATGTGGTTACACTGATCGAAGGAGCTTAATGCCTTCAAAAACTTATCTTTACAATGATGTGATGTTGACTTGCATCAAGGTCAAATTTTTTCTGAACTCTATGTACATAAATCATATCAATGAAATTTGCATGCATATTATATTTCATTGGCGGTGTTATCACTAAATTCATAAACAATACATGTCGTTGCTTATGGTGAGTCTACAGCTACTTGGTAGAGGCAATAAAGTTGTATGCAATTAAGATTCTATCGGTGTAGAAATGGAGGTTCTGCTTTAGGTCATGTTCCTTGTTTGGTTGTGGACTTAGGGCAGACTCATTAGATTCAACAATCTATTCGATCTTAATTGCATATAACAAGCATACACTAAGCAGATGTAGAAGGACCTGGCATGGATCAAGTCACAAGTTTGCACTCTGACACTACTAAATTCATGGGCTCAAAATCATATGAACTCTCCAACATGAATTACTTTTAATTACTTTAAAAGTCGGAACATAACGCAGACAATTTTAGTTCAATAAAAACCGACTATTCACTACTATTAAAGGCTTACCAAAATTTTCAAATTTGTGGCAAAATTATGCCACCGCGGAAAAATCTCAGGCCTTCTCACAACATACCACCCCCTCCGCCACCATCTCCACGGTTTGACCCCATTATGTTCCAAGTTGCTGTAACAGTAGTTGTGGCAACCGCAATGTCACAAATTGGTACAAACAGCGCTAGTGGTTCGGGAAATTGTGCTACTGCCTCCAATCAGGGAGAAAGTCAGGGACGTTCGAAGGAATGTTCCTATCAAGATTTTTTGAACGTCAAATTCAAATCCTTCAACGGAATTGGGGGCGTCATCGCCCTTATGTAGTGGTTTGAGAAGACTAAATAATCTTCGAAATATGTGTCTGTCCTAAAGCAAGTAATGTTAAATTTGCAGCTTGCACCTTCACTGACAGAGCCCTTACTTGGTGGAACGGTCATGTGAAATCTTTAACTCTCCCGGTGGCGAATGCGATGAGCTGGGACGATCTTAAGGTCCTTATGCTAGCGGAATATTTCCCAAGAGGCGAAATTTAGGAATTGGAACAGGAACTTTGGGGCCTTAAAATGACAGACTCTGACATCGCATCCTACACAGCCAGATTCAGCGATCTGGCCATACCATGTCCCGGGTTGGTCACCTCGAAAAGCAAAAAGGTGGAAAAATACATCTGGGGATGAACACCCCATATTCAAGGAAATGTGTTGGCTTCAAAGCCGACTACTTTTGACAGTTCCAAGCAATTGTTCGAGATCAAGTGCTGTTAAAAGTCTCGCCCTAGAAAGGCTTGATACATTTCGGTAAACAATAAAAGTTGAATCCAAGATATATCGGACCATTCGAGATCCTCTCTAGGATTGGTCTGGTAGCATACAAGCTTCAACTACCGCAAGAACTCAAAAATGTACATCCTACCTTCCATGTGTCCAACTTAAAGAAGTGCTTGTATGACGACACTCTTGTTATCCCTCTAGACAAGATTGAAATCAACGAGAGTCTCCACTTCGTGGAAGAACCGGTAGAAATCATGGACCGCAAAATCAAAAGAACAAAACAAAGTCGCATTCCGAATGTGAAGGTCCAATTGAATGCTAAATGAGGACCCGCGTTCAATGGGAACACAAACATCAGTTGAAACCAAAATACCCACATCTTTTCCACAACTCTTGAAGTCCCAATCAAAACGCTAATTTCGGGATCAAATTCCTTCTAACGGGGGATGATGTGAAAATCGTCAATTTTTGGTCAAGTCAAAGTCAAATAAAGTCAACAAGTCAAACCAGTCAACTCAACTAACCCTTGTATATTAGGGTTTACAAAGTTTACTATTGTACAACTCACTATATTAATACAAAGTATCACTTGGAAATTTCACATGCTCAGAAATTTAAACCCTAAACAGGATAAGTGATGTAACAACTTGATAAAACACTATTACATACCCTTTGGGGACGTATAATACTCATAACAAGTTTTAGCGGGGTTTACGAACCTTGTGTTTCGAGGCTAAACACTCACAAGGAACAAACAAAGTCTCTTTTAATCTCTTTCACTCTATCTCTACCTCTCCCAAATCTCTCACAAAATCCCTTTTAACTTTTTATTATCACTCGGAGCCTCCCGACCCTTAACTTAGTCAAAAACCACTCGAAACGAGAAGTTTGTTTGAAAAACAGCAAAGTAGGGCCGAAGCCCCCTTAGGACCGAAACTACCCCATATGACCGAAACTGCCCCTATGGACCGAACCCACCTTCGGTTCGGTTCCAGCCTACTTCCGGTTCCTAACCCACTTCAGTTCGGTCCTACCACTTTCGGTTCATGAGCTTTTGGTTCGGACTCAATCATCCTTTGGTCCTCACCCTCTTGGACAGAACCTTCGGTCCTAACCTATGAACTTCGCAACTTCGCTTTTTTTTCCTGATTTTTTTACCACTTTCGCATTTGAAGCCCATTTTTGATGATTTTGATGGGGGATTTTCACCCAAACTCACATTTTGACATATAAAACCCCTTAAATTCATATTTTAATCATATTTTGGGGAAATCTTTACCATAAATAATATCTTTTGTACAAGACATTATCTAAGGGTTGGTTGACTTTTCCAAGAAGTTATGACACCATACCCACTTTATGACACTATTTACTCCTTACCATATCAAATCAAAGTCCTTTTTATGCATTTTCTAGCACTCCATTTGATTTACTTACACTAAATCCACCTAAAAGATATATATCTCACACACTCCCCAAAAGAATCATTCACCACATTCTCAAAACAAACATTCTCTCTCTTTCCTTATCAATTATTCCTCCCTGGAACCAAGAACTCCAGGAAGTCACAAGTTCTTCCTCTATTGTTGGTAAGTTCTTCATTTCCACTCTTGAATATTCCACACTCCGTCACTCAAATCATGGATTTCTCATACAAATATCGTCATATTTGTTCTTAGATCTTCAAATCCACAAGCATTCCCCATGTGTTCTTGACTTAGAAACCTCCTCTCTTCAACAACCACCTCAAGGAATCACTCAAGGTGAGTTCATACCCCCTTCTTTTTACATTTTCTTGTATTTTTATGGGGGAGATTACAAGTTACAACATCAAAACATGCTTAAATTCAAATGACATCCTTCAACAAAAACGTTATGACTCAATCACGAACTGTTTTGACCATCTTAACCTCCATAACATTCAAAACTGTTCAATATGAAAATAGTTCAGGTTTATACCTTCAAAATGACTAATTGCACATGTTCATAAGATTTTTCTACAATTTATGGTGATTTTTATAAAACTGTCTATCACTATAGCAAAGAATTCGGACCAGTCAGTGAAAATGGTCATTTTGACACTAGTTAGAAATCATTAAAATTCATAATAAAAATTGTAAGTACACTAGACGTACTTTCTGAATTTCAGGAGTTTACGGATTTAAATTTCGACTCACGATGATTTTTCTGTGATTTTTACAAAAAAAGGGACAGAAAAGTAAAAATGTATAACTAACAGTTTACAAGTGATTCACACTTTGTAACGTGTTGAAGAAAGTGTTAATCTATGATGACTACATATTTTACGTGTGTTTTCTGTTAAGTTACATTTAAATAACAGAAAATACTGATTCATTGTAAGGGTTCTTATTCATTACAAACATACAAGATGAACTATAATAAGTGTAGTTTATGTTTTGTTATATTACTAACCACTATGAAAAGGTTCAATTCTCACTACAAACAGGTTTTTCATTACTACACACATTCATGATAAACTATAATAGGTATAGTTTATGTTACATCAACTCTACAAACTTACTAAGGAGGGTTATACTCCTACTACAAAAGGTTTTCCAATTACACTACTCATAAACTTGTTAAATACGGTTGTGAGACACTACTTCATTGTACTCTTAGAGTACTGGTTAAAAATCTTGTAGTTGTAACCAGAGTCTCTTATAGGGAGAGCGTGATACTTGTATATAGTTCTATATTGGGATTGACAACCCACACCTTAGCTGCATGCAACAGCTAGACCGGAAGGTCTGGGGTGACAAATATCATAACATTTTGACGCCTGATGAATGTAGTCACGGGCTACTATGTCAAATAGTAAGGTTATAACAACTCATGTATGGAAATAACGATACACATAGTTTACAGGGATCTCTATGTTTCAAAAAGGGTTTATTTTATTAAAACTGCATACAATATTATAAGTATGGTAAAATACTTATACATTTTGGGTCTTGAGTCTTAAGACTACAACACATTTTATGAGGAAAATATTGGATTTTTCTTGTGTATACCTTACATTTAAAAACAAAGGATTTCTACTCTATATTGAAAAGCTTATGCACTCACCAACGTAATCGTTGACACTCTTTCAAAATTTACTTTGTATTCTTAGGTAATCAATAAAAACAGGTGACTTCTAGCTTTGAGGATGGAATGCTTTGGCGTTAATTAAAACATTTTTTCATTATATTGTAATCGATTTTGAAACATGTACTGTTATAAAACTATGTAACTTTCTTGATTATATTTATAATGGTTGTATTTACTTTAAGCACTATTATACTCGTTATTGTGATACTATACATGAAGTCCTCCACCCTTGGACATATCCACCATCCTTGGTTTGGGGTGTGACACCTACGAATAAGTGCTTGAGAGTTGGCTAGGTGCTTTTGGTCAATATCAGTCAAATTCGGACCAAATCGGTCCAAATTGGACATAATCGGCTAACTCGGACTTCAAATTGGTCCAAAACACTCCAGCCCACACTAAAGAGCTCGTTAGCCCGATGGACCTAACTAGCCCAAACCTCAGCTGATTTTATTTTTAAAGGAGATAAATGCCCCTTTTGTCAGGTATTTATGCCTTCCTTTATTTTCCCACCATCGATGTGGGATATGTGCAATATAATTTTTTTAAACTTCCCTTGCTACAACCAAGAACCACCACCTACTTAGTCTATTATCACCAATTGCCAGCCATCATCACTGGTTCACCTTCACAGCAGAGCAATCAACGCCACCACCTTTACTCAACAACCTCATAAAGCAATGAAATCAAATATCCTTTCTCTTTTGTTCTTTCTTCATCTTTTTCTGGTTCGAAGTTTAGGTTTTTGTCTTGGCTGTAACAGGTAGGGCAGAAGTGGTGGTGATGTTGGTAAGAATGAAGCATGAAAGATGCACACAAGCTGTATGATAAAAATCCTCAAAGAGTTCATTGTTATTCTTGCCTTAAGAACAAGGGTTGTTTGAACCATATTTTTTGCTAGAGTTTATTGAACATGGATGTTGATATGAGAATTGTATTGGGTTATTCATTTAACCAACAATTTCTTACCAGATTGAATCTTGTTGACTGATTATGAACATTCTAACCTGTGACTGTGTTTAACCATCAAGTTTAGATCTTCTTTTGTTTTCAAGTGTAGTATCTCTTATCAATATGAATATTTAATGTTATATTATTAGGATTTATATTATATTTATTAATTTTTTTATATATATTTTTAATATTTAATGGTTCCTGATTAATCACCGTCTAGCCGATTAATTCCTTGACCTCAGTCCACCGTCGAACCTACGTCAAGCGTTACTACAACCTTGATATATATATATATATATATATATATATATATATATATATATATATATATATATATATATATATATATATATATATATATATATATATATATATATATATATGAGAATAATCAAATGAAAACACCAAAAAGGTTGAGAATGCGATAACAGTTTTGGATCAATCAATTTATAAGGTAAATTAATAATTTTATATTTAATTTAAATATTTTCGGTATTTTAAAATATAACAAAAATATATTTAGTTAATTTTATGAGCTTGTTCCTATAATTATTCATTCTCTTACCTCTTTTCTTTCACCTTACCGTATCTCCCATTTATCTTTCTATATACCGAGGGTTTCATAATTAATCACCTCCATCATATGCACACGACCATCAAGATCTGTTGAGCATCTTCATCCCACTCCGCAGCCACCATCGTCCCACACAGCACCAACCAAGAGCGATGGCCGAAGAGTGCCAATCTTCGGCACAGTGTCGTCTACTAACATCAATGTTCACCATCATCATCTGATGTCGCAGCCACAATCGACCCTCTTCGCTGGTCTAAACGATGTCCCTTGCAAGATGATTCAGAGAGAGATGAAGATGGGATTCATTCATCGAAAGGGTCAAAGGTATTGAAAAAAATCACCTTTAGCCATCTAATGTCACCCTCGTCTTTTCTTGTCTTTGATCCAGATGAAATCAAAATGTTGGCTTTCCCTCTTTGCTGGTTATAACAGACAAAAAAAAAGGAAGTTGCAGCCATCTTCCACTTCTTTCGTTCAATATGGGTTTGAGTATTCTTTCAATCAATGTGGGTTTGAGTATGATTTTTTAGTAATAAGCTTGAAGAACCAAATGAAGACTACTCCCCTCTCTGTATGAAAAAATGGTGATGAATAGAGTTTGGCTATGTGTTTCTTTCGTTATTTCATGTAAGACCAAGAAAAAACAAGAATATGGGATTGACTATTTGCATCTTTTAAGGAAATACACAATATAGTCATTGGGTTTCTTTGTCTCTTATAAATATTTTCTTTTTTATAGTAATGTATATCCATCAGATGTATTTATTTATAATTAAATGTGTATTTAAGTGTATTAATATGATTAGAGTTATATTTTGTAAGGTTTGCATTAATGATCAGATTCAAAGGAAAATGATGTACACATAACCTCTTTACTGAAATTCGTTAAAGAGGTCTGATATCATGGAGCATGAACCTGTTTGCGAAATTATATTATGTTCTATCTTTTTCAAGATGTAAATTATATTAGATGTAACTACATTTATTTATGATAAATGTATATTTATTTGTGAATAAGGGTATTCATTTGTGATTGCATACATTCATTTGTAAAAAATGAAAAAAGTTTAGACAAATTTTATTTTAAATTGATGAAAAAAAAATATTGTATTCACGTTTCCTGTGTACTATTAGTGAAGAGAAGTATATATATTCATTTCTGATTGTGAATAAAGGGTTAATCATATGTAACAGAGCACAAACCTATTTAGGGATGTTAAAAAATCTCGTGGGACCCCGAACCCGTGGGGCCCCGATCCCGAATGGGGATTATTTGTTTAAAAAATCGGGGACGGGGGCGGGGGCGGGGGCAATGTCAACCCCCATTTTCGTTTCGGGGGCGGGGGTGGGGTTGGGTAGTCCCGTCCCGAACCCCCAATGGGGACCCCGTTAATATATTATTTATATTAATATATATTAATTAAAAAATATAATAAATAATAACAATGATTTTGAACTACCAAAATTCAATTAAATATCATGTTTTTAAGTTTATAGTATAGCGTTTTTAAGATGTTATAATATTTTTATTTTAAATATATAAACTTATGCTATAAATAATTATTTTTATCCAAAATGGTTTCTTTTAGCTCAAAAAACAATTTATTTTAGCCTAAACTACACATTCGTTCGCCCAAAAAAAAGTCAACCCAAACGGGGGCGGGGGCGGGGGTAATCATGGGATTCGGGGGCGGGGGCGGGGATGGGAGGCTAGAGATTTCGGGGGCGGGGGTGGGGGAACAGGAAAATTTCGGGGGTGGGAGCGGGGGATGCAATCACCGTCCCGTTTGACCCCGTTGACATCCCTAAACCTATTTGCTATTTTACTTTTTAAACAAAAAATTTTATTTGTAAATTCAAGTGAATTTATTTGTGATTGAAGTTGTATTCACTTCTTTTTTAAGATAAAAAAAACATAGGTTATTAATTTTGGGGAAAAGTGAAAAAAAAGTATCTTTCATGTTCTATTAACTAAAAAAATTATTAATTTTTTATGTAACTAAAATCATTATCCCTAGATTTTAGGAGATAATCAATTAATATTACTATGTTGCAATTTAATTGAAATATAAAATTACTAATTTACCTTATAAATTGGTTGGTTTAGAATTGTTCTTGCGTTCTCAACCTTTTAGGTGTTCGCGTTTGATCCTTTCTATATATATATATATATATATATATATATATATATATATATATATATATATATATACACACACACACACACACACACACACACATAAACACACACACACGCACGATTAGGTTAATATGTATTTCTTACATTTATTGTATGCTATAATGCACCAATAGAAATTTAGTACAATTAAATAATTATTTATTTAAATAAAGATAGATATTAAATGATTTCCATAATTGTATGTATATTAAATGATATTCATAATTATAATTCTCCTTTTATGTAAACTAATAAAATTCTTCATTAATGTCAGCGATAACATTCTTTCAGAATGAATTCATATTTAGGTTTTTATGTATCGATTCGTGTTTTGTTTCAGGACATACTCATAAATATAATAAAGTTGCATGGAATATGAAGAACAAGAATGTATTCTGGTATATAATACACTCTCATTCTACTAGAATACAATCTCATTTTACTTGATATGTATTTATTTAAAAATAATATTATTGTTGATATTAATGACGAATTTAATTATTTTCCATAAAGAAAAGAATTATAATTATAGATATCAATTAATATATATATATATATATATATATATATATATATATATATATATATATATATATATATATATATATATGAAAATCATTGAATATCTATCTTTATTAAATTAAATAATAATTTAATTTTTACTAAATTCTTATTGATGTAATGTAGCATACGAAGAAACATTTGAATCTCTCTCTCTCTCTCTCTCTCTCTCTCTATATATATATATATATATATATATATATATATATATATATATATATATATATATATATATATATATATATATATATATATATATATATATATATATACACCTCACCAATTCAGCAAAAACTTCGTGGTTATGTATTTGCCTTTGACTAATTGACCATGAAACATTTTTTTGCGGTGGACCCTTGAGATGTTTGTGAGGCATCATAATTTACATTAGTATTCTAAAGTAGCAGGTTCATACTCGGGCGTTCTCTATCTTCTTCTTCTTAATGACATTTTCATCATTTGTATCAAGTTGTAGAATGAGGACGAGGTTGATCAAAATAGTAATCAAAGTTTTCATTTTTACGCCATGGACTCTCGTTCAATCTTGATCGAATCTTTTTGGGATGCACTAATGTTAATGTTTATGTTCAAATTGACTAGGTGGGAAGTGTAATGGACAAAAAAACTAATTTCAGATATGTTTAACGTGATATCTTTATATAAGACTATAGGAAAGATTATAAATAAATAGTTCATATGGATAGATGGGGAACTCATTGTACAAAGTTACAAATATTTGTTTCTTGAAATACACGATGCGTCAAATGATAACTGAGTCTTAACTTAAGGAAATGGGGTTGGAGAAGAACAAAATTGATAGTTTGAAGCTTTAAGAATTGGAAATTTATAAGTTTTATCTTACTTGGGTTGTTTTTAGTCATGATAATTGTGATTTTCATATTTTCCATTGCAATATTTGTTTGTTTGGTAAAATACATGTAATAGATTTGCCTGTTGATTATCGAAAAATTTAGTACTATCTTTACAATGATTATTGATTATTACAATGACAGTTCAGGGATAATGTTCCACACCTCCACGATACCGATATGTAGTGCAGTAAACGAACTAATTGAACGTTCAATGAATTGTTCGTGAACCGTTCGGTGGAAAGTTCATTTATTTAATAAATGAACGAACATAAACACCAATTTTTGTTCGTTTAATTAAACGAACGAACATGAACAATCTCGTTCGTTCAATTATGTTCGTGAACATTCGTTAATGTTATCCGTTTTACGTTCATTTATGTTCGTTCATATAAGTTCCTTTATGTTCATATATGCTTAACTATATTTGATTACATTACTATATTATATTGTCATTTATGTTCATATATGTTTGTTTATCTATGTTCGTTTGTTTATGTTCATTTAACATGTTCACGAACATAAACGAACGAACATGAACAATGTAATTTGCTAAACAAACGAACATGAACAAGAAAACTCATTCATCTATCCGTTCGTGTTCGTTTATTTGTTCGGCTAACTTAAATGAACGAACATGAACAACACCCCGTTCGTGTTCGTTCGTTTCGTTTACAGCCCTACCGATATGTTTCCTTTGTCACACCATCAATGAACCCAACAATCAATGGCAGATGTGAGAAAAGGTTTTATTGTGTATCATAGTCCGTTTTACAAATACTAAAAAGATGTGATCCTCTTCAAACACAAAGTAGTTCTTCATTGTAAATTTTAATGAATAACTTTTCTTAATACATATACATATGACTTAAGAATCTCCTTAGTACTAGTTCCGGTGGGCATGATTGTGTACCTAAAGCATATATGATGAGCTTTCGACTTTATGAGTGGTGGTGTAAATGTTGTTTATGATTACATGCTTTTATTTATTATCAACAGTTTAAATGTTTTACAAAATGAAAGCATGTGGTGTTTAAGGTACGAAAAACATGTTTTGATGGGCCCTAGAGTTATTATATTCTACAGAATACACATATACCAGCCGCTTTAGGCTCGCGATAAAAGATTAGCTGTAGTCCTTCAATACATTTTTAAAAGGGTATCCTTGAAACAAATTTCTACATATTTGTATATATTATGTTTTCTTAAAGTATAGCATAAGTTCATTCAATAATTGATACAGCTCCTATAAATAAAAAGAAGCATATATATTTACTACAATTTTAGAATTTCACTTATAAAATCTTAAAAGCAAATGATACCAGAATCAAACTTACTATATGTTAGTGATTATGCAAAAAGTATATTTAAAAAAAATAAAATAAAACATAGTGAAGGTCGATTCCAAACCCATCTCAGGCCTGTAAGATGAAAATAGAACACTATTTTTTTTATTTGTAGGTATTTATTCTATAATATTTTTTGGAAACGCTAAATATTATAAAAAGGCTTAGCAAGAAGCTAGTAGAAAAAATAAATAATTACAAAGTAAATAGCCAAAGAGGGTTATGCAACCACAAAATCCAATTGATTTCTAGTTTATGGTAAAAAAATAATAATAATAATAAATAAAAATAAAAAATTAGACTTGCGAAACTTGTTGAAGCCAAACACCGCACCATTATGGTACCTCCAAAGGGCTTCATATCGTCATCATAAAAATAGCTTCCAAGACTGATTCATATTAGACATAGGCCGATTATCACTCCAAAAAATAAGTTTGAGGTCAATCGAAATTGAGGAATAAGCAAGTTCACCCATTGACCTAGTTGGCACCTCAACATCACACGACAAAAACAAACGAGGCGTTTCTTCAATCTCAACATCACAAGAAGTGCATATAAAAGAATCCAAGTCAATACTCGGATTAGTCAAATTACTTCTAGTAGGGATCCGATATTGTAAAACCATCCAAGTCAAAATGATTCTTTTTTTTTCGGACGTAACTATTACATCTTGTCTTTTGCATACTCGGGCCCAACATAAGATCATCAATATGAAATCGAGTATAGCTAATTAAAAAAATCTTTCTCAATATCCAAGTTCAACACCCATTTCTTCGCATGTGGGCCCGGCCCGGCTTTTCGTTGTGGAAGGTTGTATTTTATAATTCGTATATTATTTTATTTGTTGGTATTTTTCGTTATCGGTAGAACATATATCATGTGTCGCTAGGTTATATGTCATGTATCATTAGGTATCTAGAATATGATATAAAGTTTGTAAGATATAATATAAAGTGTGTAACCTTCAATAGTCTAGGGGCTATATTGTAAATATGTTTGTTGTCTTGCAATCATACGATTGCAATTCAATTATCTAACCGGCTCTCTTGAGCCTATAAATAGGGCATTTGCCCGTATGGAATAAACAAGAGTTCTTTGAATGTTTAAGACTTGAATTGATCTCAAAGTTTTTTCTCTGTTGAAATAGTTGTTCTATTTCTGAATAGCCGAGCATTTATCCAAAGTATCCAAAACCATTCATCCATATACCCAACATAATTCATCATCAAGATCATTCTGACGGATCATTCAGGTTTAATCAATCATAATTTTTATTAATTCCGTGTTTGTCGTAATTTTAGTATCAAAGCATGTTCATGTTAAGGAAAAATTTTGGTATGAGAGCATGTTATGGAAAATATTGGTATCAGAGCATGTTTTGATACCAAAACATGGATATTACGACAACACGGAATTAATAAAAATTATGATGAATTATACCTGAATGATGCGTCGGAATGATCTTAATGATGGGTTGTTTTGATTAATTGTATGTATGAGTTGGATAGAGCTCTGATATTCAGAAATAGTCAAACTATTTCAACAGAGGGTTCTGCTATTCAGAAATAGAACAACTATTTTAACAGAGAAAGAACTTTGAGATCAACTCAAGTCTTAGACACTAAAAAAACTTGTGTTGATTCCATACGGACAAATACCCTATTTATAGGTTCAAGAGAGCCGGTTACATAATTGAATTGCAATCGTACATTGCAAGATGACATGCATATTTAAAATATAGCCCCCTAGACCATTGATGGTTACACATTTTATATTACATCTTACAAACTTTACATCATATTCTAGATATCTAATGACACATGACATGTGACCTAGTGACACATGATATGTGTTCTACCGATAATGACAAATACCAACAAATAAGATAATATACAAATTATAAAATACATCCTTCCACAACGAAAGGACGCGTGGATGCAATTATGTCTTCAATAATACTGGAGGGATGCATCATTGCGATACCAAAAAATTTCTTAACATGAACATGATTTGATACCAAAAGTTTTCTTAACATGAACATGTGATACCAAGAATGACGCACGTACGCAATGACGCATCCTTCCATTATTATTGAAGACATTATTACATCAACGCGTTCTTTCGTTGTGGAATGATGTATTTTATAATTTGTATATTATCTTATTTGTTGGTATTTGTCGTTCTCACCAGGTTACATGTCATGTGTCATTAAGTATCTAGAATATGACGTAAAGATTATAAGATGTAATATAATGTGTCTAACCCTCAATAATCTAGGAGCTATATTGTAAATATGTTTGTCGTTTTGCAATCATATGATTGCAATTCACTTATGTAATCGACTTTCTTGAGCCTATAAATGAGCCTTTGCCCATATGAAAAAGCATACAGTAGTATAAAAACATCATCCGACGTATACATTGAAAAAACATACAGTGGTATGAAAATACCACCAAAAGCATACAATAATAAAGTATACAGCGATATGAATATATCACCAAAAACATACATTGATATGAAAATTCTCATATCATCATTTGAAATATTAAAAGCAAACAAATATGCATATTCAGGTACCAAAGAGGCGCAAATATTCAAACAACAGACATATTGACATGGAAGCAATCATAAAGCAAATACAACATCAACTCAAACAGAAGCATAAGCAAAAAATATCATTAATTAGACAACTTGAAGTAGTCAAACGTGAAGAATAACAACTACAACAAACATTACAGATTTTATCATCTTATTCAGCACCTAAAGAAGAAGCAGCTATCAACTCAACAACAAAGCAACCAAAAGAAGAAATTCAAGAAATATCATCCGATGATAGTCCACTGCACACAAAAAAACAACCTATTACACCCAGTCCAGAAGAATATCCACCACTTCAAGCCGAACATAAAAACATAAAGAAATGGTATGTGATTTTCAACGGCGAAAACAAAGGAATCTATGACGATTGGGGAATTGCCAATTCATATATTCTTGTAAAAAATGTCATTCACAAAAGTTACAAAACAAAAAGTGAAGCAGAAGCTGCATACAACGAAGCATACAAAGCAGTTATAAAAGATAATGTCGAATGTTCAAAAACAGTTCTCCTTACACCACAAAAACCCATATCCAACTTTACTCCACAAAAACCGGTATCCATCCCTAAATCTCTTAACCAATTAAATGCCAAAATTACCTTTGAAGCCATTCTATCAACCAAAGAAAAAGAAGCTATGAAAAAACCAACTCCCTAAAATTTTGCTAAATTATGAGATAGCCTAATTTCATACACCGAAGTTCATTTTTGATAGGCTTTTACCCGGTAGCCAGGCGCCCAAGCCCCAAAGCAATCTTCCTAGCCGATTTATAAGATCATATGACTTTATGGGATTATTTTATTAATGGATTTATCGACACCATGTATCTACAAGGCACCAATAAATCGGCTATGAACTATATAGCTTCCGGCCCATTATTTACCAATCGACAACGGTTCCAACTCTAACTTTGCTCTTCCTTTCAATCGATAACCAGATAATCTTTATTTGTATTTAGGAAATAAATTTTTAAGAATCTTTCTATATCGTCCCAATGCAAATATCATTCAAAACATTATATTAGAACCATCACCAACACGTATTTTCAAAGTAAACAACAAAATGATACATTTATCATACAGATAAAACTCCAACCAACAATCTCTTACCACATTTAATCTTTAAATAAGACGATCACATTCGACCTAAAGCTAACACCCGACCCATGCAAAGCTTTTATCACTTTTAGTCCCTTAACTTTATCACAAGATGTGAAAGAGTAAGATACAAGAGCGATTTAGAGTTTTCTCTAATCAAGAAGATAAGTTAAAAGAAAAACCTAATCAACGTTACATATTTATACTCCAAAAAGTCCGCATCTAGTTCTAAGAGAATGCAATCAGCCATCCGGCTCCCTCGTACACCTTTCATCCAACTTTACCCATTCACGTTCCATAATTTCCACTTTAGTCTCTTCACTTTAGCATAGTATTCAAAGTTACACCAAACTCAACAGGTTACTAATCATAGCTATGTAGTTATAATTTATTTTATATACACTTGTAACCTATTGGTTTTCTACTACTAGGTAAATCAGTAATTTTCCAAGTACCATTTTTATTAAACGCTTCAATTTCATCATTCATTGGGCTTATCCGATTTTCATCATTTTTAGCATCATCAAAAGCATGGTTCAACAAATTTATTCAAATTTGAAGTAAAACAAAACATTTCATGTTTTAAAGATGCATATCCAACAACTTTTTCAATCCCAAACTTGTGTTTTCCCATAATTATGTAATCACTCGGTTTGGCTAATAGTTTTCTCTTACGAATAAACCTCCTAGGGCCTCTATAATGGGACATACTAATAATATCACAACTCAAAGGAAATATATTTTCTATGTATTGGATTCCCTTGGTTACTTAAGAATTTATACGATCATGTCCTTCCATCACCTTAGGGACAACGGTCGTCCACAACATAGCTTCTTCTGATCACCATGGGTGATACTCTTTTTTCTGAATGTTGTGTCTTAATGAGATGTTTTATCTTGAGTCAATATCATTCATTTTGATAATTTTCAATATTAATATCTTCCTTTATTCTTGTGGTTCGCTCAAACTGAGACTACCGTGATTATCAATTAATTAGAACTTTAACAGAAGTAAAATTGACACTCACAAATAGTTATTATTTTGCAATTCCCTTGAATTTCAATTTCGGTATCAGTTGCATGTAGAAAAAGAGGGTATCACGAAAGTCTAGATTATCACAAAGTCATTAGTTGTAGCAGTTGACCTTGCGATTGACACTTTGTGGTCGATTTTTTATTAAAATAAATAAATAAATAAGAAAAAGAAATTTTGTTCGTGTCAAAATATATAACCTCAATAGGACATTATTATGAATAAATTCGTAAATTATGGTAATAAACATTTATTACCTAATGTTTATAAAATATTCTCCTTTTAGTCTTTTACATAGTTTTCAAGTCTCTTTAAGACACGTATCAAAAGATATGACTTTTGCTTTATTTATCGGCATTACTTATACCTTATATTGGAAGATGAATCATTCCCATCGACTCATTTCAACTTTTAAATACTTGTTAAAAGCTTTTTGCGATAGTGCTCCCTCCGATAAAGTGATCCTTCATCGTCTACTAAAGCGATAACATATTAGTTGTACAGACACCCACCAAGAACCTTTTTGGCTTTTCCATCAATTATTAGACACGAAACAATAAGAAATACAACCACATCTACATATAAGTATTCTCTACATTTACACTGCGTTTGTTACACGAGACAACCAAACTTTATAAATAAATTATAATGCTATTTTAAACGAGGATAACAGACATTTAAAAAAAAATTGTCTCATTGATATCAATATATCAGTTGTTTTCAATCAAATACAGTATGTGGTATATGGTATGGCCAACATGATCTGTCATCTTGAGCAACAAACGAGTTCTTAGCGACTCATCTTAGATCATAAATTCGTAATAAACAACTCCTTATATTTCCATAGTATCTATGTTGCTTTCGACAAGTTTAATAATTTGATCGAACAATTAACATCGTATTAAATACCGGTACCCACTAATAACAAATAAGATTCCTTTCCAGAGACTTTTAACAAATAGCAACAGCAAACTCACTGATTACGAGTCAAATCATTTCTCGTAGGCCCCATGACTTCAAATCCTAGATAGCAACAACGTACCCATGCATACCCCATATATATATTACTAGCCAACACCACTTCAATTCCATCATTCCCCACTTACCCTCATAAATCATACCAAATGAACCCCAGGGTGATCCTACTGATGGTGGTGACGGTGGTGGTTTGCCACCGCTACACGGCGGCAAACACCAACCAGGAACGGAAAACGTACATCGTTCACATGGACAAAGTGGTGATGCCGCCGGAATATTCCGACCACCGGAACTGGTACGCAACATCTATGGAATCGGTTTCCGAGTCGCCGGAAATGTTGTATACGTATGAAAATGTCATCCATGGGTTCTCCACCCGGCTCACGGTTGAACAAGCGAAACTACTCGAGAAAAAACACGGTGTTTTATCGGTTAAAGAAGAGGTTATGTATAAGCTTCACACCACCCGGTCGCCGGAGTTTCTTGGTCTTGCAGGGAGAGAGACGATGTTCTCCGGGCTGGGTTCCGGCGGTGATGTGGTGATTGGGGTGGTGGACACCGGCGTCTGGCCTGGAAGTAAAAGCTTAGACGACACTGGGTTCGGCCCGATTCCGGCGTGGTGGAAAGGCGAGTGTAAGAATGGTACGAGCTTTGGTGTATCGAACTGTAATAAGAAACTGATTGGGGCAACGTTCTTTTCGAGAGCATATGAAGCCACATACGGGCCGATTGATGAAACAATAGAATCGCGATCTGCCATAGATGATGATGGACACGGGACCCACACCGCGACTACAGCCGCTGGATCGACGGTGACCGGAGCTAGTCTTTTTGGGTTCGCGAAAGGGACGGCTCGTGGGATGGCTCCGAATGCCAGACTGGCGGTTTATAAAGCGTGTTGGCTCGGTGGTTGTTTCGGGAGCGATATATTGGCGGCAATAGAAAAGGCGATTGCGGATCGTGTCCATGTTTTATCACTTTCGATCGGCGGCTCGCTTGCTGATTACACCAATGACGTGGTGGCTTATGGCGCGTTCAAGACGGTTTCCCGTGGGATATTTGTAGCATGTTCCGCCGGAAATAGTGGGCCCGGTCCGTTTGGATTATCGAATGTCGCGCCATGGATAGCGACGGTTGGTGCCGGAACTCTCGACCGTGAATTTCCGGCGTTTGTTGTTCTCGGAAACGGGAAAAAATTCCGGGGAGTGTCGCTTTATAGTGGTAAACCGTTACCTGAATCCATGGTTCCGATCGTTTACGCTGGAAATATCAGTAACACCACCGGAAACTTATGTCTCCCGGGTACATTGCCACGGGGGAAAGCCGCCGGAAAAATTGTGATGTGTGAACGTGGCGGGAATTCGCGGGTGCAAAAGGGGATGGTGGTGAAGGCAGCCGGTGGTGTCGGAATGATTCTGGCGAACTCCGATACATTCGGGGAGGACCTGGTGGCTGACGCCCACTTGATCCCAACCGCCGCCATCGGTTACCGAGGTGGTGAGGCGATAAAAAGCTATATACTCTCGACTCATAATCCAACGGCTACAATTGCATCGGGGGTAACCGAATTACACATCCAACCATCACCGGTAGTCGCAGCTTTCAGTTCCCGGGGCCCAAACCCGCTCACCCCTGAAATCCTAAAACCAGATTTCATCGCACCAGGGGTGAATATTCTAGCCGGTTGGACCGGTAAAACCGGTCCAACCGGCTTAACAGAAGACACGCGACGTGTCGAATACAACATCGTGTCCGGGACATCGATGTCGTGTCCCCACGTAAGCGGGTTAGCCGCTTTACTGAAAGCGGCTCACCCTGCATGGACACCAGCAGAAATAAAATCAGCGCTTATGACCACAGCTTACAGCGCATACAAAAACGGTGAAGGGCTGAAGGATATTGCAACCGGAAACCCATCGACCCCGTTTGACCATGGTTCGGGCCATGTAGACCCGGTTCGAGCCATGGACCCTGGTCTGGTCTATGACGCCTCACCTAACGACTATTTGGGCTTTCTTTGTGCTTTGAATTATAGTTCAAATGCCATTAAAATGTTTGGAGGTGGAAGTTTCACATGTAGAAAGAAATTCAGGGTGGAAGATCTTAACTACCCGTCTTTTGCGGTTCCTTTGCTGACGGATTCCGGCGAAGGTGGTGGTGTCGGGGGTGGTCCGACCACCGTTAAGTACACCAGGACTCTGAAAAACGTGGGGACTCCGGCGACTTATAAGGTTTCCGTATGGTCAAAGGTGGCGGCAGTCAAGATTACGGTTGACCCAGAAGAGCTAATTTTCACGAAGCAAGGTGAGAAAAAGGTGTATACTGTTACATTTACAGCTAGTTCCATGCAATCGGGGTCTACTGGATTTGGTCATCTAAAGTGGTCCGGAGGAAAATATGTTGTGAGTAGTCCTATAGCTTTCAGTTGGGTATGATTACTGTAAAGAAATATAAGAATGTTGTTATTTTGGATAAGAAAATGATAGGTACATTGGTTATGTTTAAAGAAAAAAAAAACAAATTACATTTTACAACATTGTAAGGAAGACGTATAAAGTTGCTCACTATCATTCATTGCATATATTTGTAACGTTTTCTTTATACAAAAGTAAAAAGGGATCAAGATTCAAGAGGGTGAGCTATTTACTTTTTTTTTTTATATATTTTATTCCGTTTCCCTAAAGTTTCTCGACACATCATTTATCCGGTACTTACTAGAAATCAACAAATATAGACACACAAACACATCCAGATAGAAATTAGAGGAAAAAGATGATAAAAAAGACACATTTAAGTTCATCTGATTTATGCACATGGATGGGGTTGGTGAAATTAGGTTAATAAGGTGGGGTTTAATATGGTCAATGTCCTTTTTTTCTTATCTTTATTAGTAACATTAAATTGTGAGTGCTTTGTTATTATGGGTAAACAAATGTATGTATTTTGTTATGTTTTACAAGTTTTAAGTTTCATATTTTTTTATAGAGAAAATTTTGTAAGCACGTTGCTATTTTGGGTAGATAAGCATATGCAGTTACCCAACACTTAATTTATGAGTGAACGCATACATATAATACCATAACCCTTATAAAAGCATCTCCAATCATCAACCTTGTGCATATTTTTTTTGCTTTGACACATCATCTTCTCACTAGTTTTATCAAGAAAAATGATATTAATTAAAACTTTCTCCAATCATTGATCACTTTTAAAAGTTTTTTTTTAAATTAAATAATTTACCCCCATCCTTGTGGAATATTTTATGATACACAAAATTAAAATAAATACTATTAAATCCGGAGTTCATATTTCGCTTTTATCTTGTGACAGTACATTACGTATATAATCATAAAAACAAAAAACCATAAAAATATTATGTAACCGTTACGAATTTAATATTCAATATTGGAGATCAAAGTGAAAAAACAGATTAATCAAAAATAATAAAGCTTTGAATAAGAGGAGTAAAATAGAATATTAATGAACAAAAAGGACTACTTGTACAAAACAGGAAACTTTATTTTATTTTTGCCGACATGTTCTTGAATTTAATTATTAAAACATATGAAAAATGAAGATCATGATCAGAATGAAAAAGATGAGTAAATGAAGACAAGTAATCAACTATAATAAATATTTTTAAGAGAACCTATTTGATAATTAAAAAAAAAAAAAATTACACTTCAACTGTAAAAACTAAATGAAAAATGAATTAAAAACATCGACTTATTAAAATCCATTTTCTCATATTTAAAGCCATGAATGTTTGTTTTTCAAACTATATATATACACCTAAATGTAAGCTTTGAAAGTACAATAAACAATCTGAGTAGAAGTGTTCCATGTGATGATGTGAATGCCACATTAACCCGAACCTATGTCACATCAATAAAAATTGGTTTCCTAATATGGTCCAAAAATATGTATTTTTTCAAACTATAGGCCTTTTTTATATACGTTTTAAAAGTATGATCCTAAAATATTAACTCATATAAAGTATGTTTCATTCTATGCTATTTTCCCAAAAGATAATAAGCATACAAATTATCGACAATTTTGTTTCTAAAAGTACTATTCTAGACATCTAACTAGAAACATAACTAGTAAAAGGTTTTATGATTGGGAAAATAATTAAGTGCAAAAAAGATAAAAGTTTTAACATACGTGAGACCCACTTATAATATATCATTAAAAGCTAACAAGTAGGAAGCTTTTTGCTTTGTTTTTCTGATTTTTTTTTCTAATTTACTTGATCTAAAACGAGATAGTGTTTAATAATTTTTAGCCTCTAGATTCAAAGTTTATGTTATACAGTGCAACCCATAAAAAGAATAAAGAAGAGAGCCCTGCGTTAAAAAAAGTTGATCATTTTTCTAGAATAACTTGTTAAAAGGAAACAAGTAGCTTTGTTTTCTTATTTTGAATTGATTATGATATATTTCACCCATTTTCAAACGAAGAGAATCATATTCCCAATTGCCTTAGCCTTTTAGAGGCATAGTGGGTTTTTGGCACAAACATTCCAAATGAAATCCATAACATATTTTAGACAAAAAGACACACACTAAAACCTCTTTTCCATCATTACCATGAAGAAGAAAATACTACTCATCATCCATATGTTACTTTCAACAAATTTATATAAGTTATCAAACACTTAAAATATCGTATTGAATATTATTTATTTTATAGGGTTTGGTTGAGTCACGATTCACTTTAGGCTAATGCTTTTCAGAAGACTTCTGAAAAATGGCAACAATGAATAATTGAGCAACCCAATTAACATTAATAAAACATGATCTTTTCAATGCAATAATTTTTATAGCACCAATTGCTCCAAATCGAACATTAGAGTTGATCATATTTCAAAATACAGATATTTTCTTTACCATAACCTATATAAGAAAATGTTAATAATTGCAAAGTTTATGGTTAAATTACCAAATGATAGATACATTCGCTTTCAATGTCAATTTCCCTTTATTTAAAAAATTCCATGATCCCTTTCCAAACCAAAAATGAAACTTTGGATTCATTTGGCTTAAGTAAAGATGAATGTTTAGTGTACACAATTTGCTGAATGGTTGGTTTATTGGTTTCTTTCTGGTGAAAACTAAAGAAAATAAAACCATAGAATGTTTTGAAATTCAAGCAACAGTAAAAACATATTAAGATTCAAGCAACTTAAAATTAAAATTATTGAAATAGTAAATGTTGTGTTTATTTTGGCTGTAGGAATACTCTGTTTCACGAATACTTGCTCAGAATTCAACCTTATACATTGGAATAAGATCAACCCTAATCAATTTCATACAGCAAAAACACTAAATTCAAGCAACCCTAGATAAGCCAACAAACTAAGTCACTTTATCAGCACTAAAAACTAATTTGAGATGATTATTTTATAATTTTGTAGCAGTGACATTTGGATTTGTACAAGTCTAATCTAAACAGTTAACATAAAATCGAGGTGTTCTTGAGAAATAATTTACCCGTATTATGAACTAATCAGTACCCGTATTATGAAGAACTCGGAGATTTCTTGCAGTGCACCTCCGGATTGGAACCGTTGCTTTCAAATCGACGATTTCGTTTCCCGGATTGAGTCATGATCTTGTTTCCCGCTTTGTGAATTTGGATGCCTCCTTTGTATTTGCTAAAAAGGGATATTGTTTTTTTTTTTTTTTTTTTTTTTTTTTTTTTTTTTTAATTACATCAAAGTACAATAAAATTACTATATTATTATGATATTTCGATTTTGACGAATTATTTTTTATAATTATGTCATTATATTTATCATTTTTTTTACAATATCAATCGAATGATTGGTTCTCAGTGTTCTCAGTGTTCTCCCGATAATCATTTTCCCAAATTATAATAAAATCATTAAGTTTATAAAATTTCGATTTTGAAACCAAGTTTCAAATTGCAAGAAATTCACTATATTATCATAAATTTTTTATTTTAACACCAATTTTTTTTTTCCATTTATGTCATGATATTTACAATTTTGTTATAGTGTCAACCAATTGATTCATTCAAGAAATATTATTGTGGTTTAGAAACTCAGTTTAGAAGTTCGATTTGTACAACAAATAAATTCAGATCAGTCGAATGGTTCAAACTTACTTACAAATAAGGGAAAATGGCATAATTACCCTTTCAGGATATGTTATTATGGTTTAGAAGCTCAATTTGTACAACAAGTAAATAAAAACTCTTACAATGTCAATTTGTACAAAAAATAAATGAATGCCCCTATAATGTAGATTTATTTGTACAACAAATAAATAAAGACCCCTATAAATGAAGATCTCTTCAAACTCGTTTCTAAACCAATTGACCAATTACCATCAATCTAGAAAGATAACAAATAAATAATATGAAAATATTGTGATGTGGAAGTTACGTAAGATCTTATGTGGTAGGATTACGTTTCAAATATAGGGTTTGCATCAAACCCAATTTCACTTATCTTTTTAGGTTTGTTCAGTGGTTCAAGGTCACTTAAAAGTTAGCGAAAATAGAATACTCACCCTTGTGGGTGACACATGTTTAATTTTCTTCAGAATATTTCTTCACAAATGACATCCAAAAGTCAATCTACTGGTTCAAACTCACTTAAAAGTCGGCGAAAATAGCGTACTCACCCATTCAGGAGATGTTATTGTGATTTTGAAGCTCAATTTTGTATAACAAATAAATGAAGACCTCTACAAGGTTGATCAATGATATACTTAGTTAGCTTGAACCACTAAATCAATCTGTAGGGGTCTTTATTTACTAGTTGTACCAATCAAGCTTTTAAACCTCAACAACATCTCCGTGTCTTTATTTAC
Organism: Lactuca saligna; assembly: GCF_052625555.1. Taxonomy (NCBI): domain Eukaryota; kingdom Viridiplantae; phylum Streptophyta; class Magnoliopsida; order Asterales; family Asteraceae; genus Lactuca; species Lactuca saligna. Next base: position 230,807,414 of record NC_136420.1, on the reverse strand, counting down.
TAGTTGTACCAATCAAGCTTTTAAACCTCAACAACATCTCCTGAAAGGATGACTATTCCATTTTTACTGACTTATAAATTAATTTGAACCATTACCTTTATTTTATTATTTATTTATTTATTTATTTTTTGTAAAATTTGGCACAAAAAATATAAGACAATATTTATTCCAAGAATTCAATGATATAGCATTAAATAATGTTTTATAAAATTTGGCACAAAAAATATAAGACAATATTACGAATTTTTTTCATATCTATATAAACAGCTTTAACAATCATTATTGCAATTAAAATTTTATTTATAAATTTGTCATAGATGTAACCTATTTTGAAGTATTTAAGAAGAATTATTTGAGTATTATGTTATTTATAGGATTTATGTGCAACATATGTGCTTATAATGATATAATAAAATAAGAAGAAAAATATGCATCAAAAATAAAATAATAGATAGACCCGATATGTATAAAGAAAGTTGAAGTAGTCGTAACAAGGATTCCGTAGATATAAAGAATGCTAACATCCAACTTATAACGAAAAATTTATGATCCGTCGAAGTTTTGCGACAAAATCGGCACGAGGCTGCGAATCGTAAAAAGTTAATTTTAGCCTTATCGATCTAAACGAAAGTCATAGTATACGTTAAACCGAGAACATACATAAAAAGAATGACTAAATCTGACTTCATTTGAGGAAGTTGTGATTTTTCTAAGATTATGCATAGTAGTATACAGTACCTGAAATAATATACTAAAAATTGTAAGCCAAAGCTTAATGAGTTCCCCCAAAGTACCAACACACCACATAGCAAACAAGCATACAAATATGAACAACTAGCCTGACTAGACCGTCTCGCAGGGCCTACAGCCTATATGGATCGCTCTACTAGCCTTCGTGTAACGACCCGTTCCCGGTATGTTGATTTATTGGTAATTAGAGTGAGTTTTACAAGAGGGACTCGACGAGTTCATGGCCTGACTCGCCGAGTAGGGTCGTGTCTGCGGGCACGCGTGAGCCGGCGACTCGACGAGTCCATAATATGGACTCGGCGAGTCCATCTGTCTGGGTGAAACCCTAAAATCCCCGGGTTGCCCACTATTTATACCACCTTATAGCCCCCATCCTCGCCCCCCTCACCCTGAGAACGCAGTATTAGAGCCCCAAACCTCCATTGAAGAGCTTATATGTGTTTGGTGCCCTCTTTGTGAAGGTGTGAAGAAGGAGAAGAAGAAAGAAGCAAGGAGAAGGGTTGTAGTGCAAAGATCCAAGGCCAAATCAGAGTCTATTGAGGTATTTTCGGAGTTCCATCTTATTATATGCTTTAAACTTCCATTAGGGCTCTCCTAAGAGCTAGTTGGTGCTTGTTTCAAGCCTTACACTTGCATGAACGTCTTATTAAGTCGATATATCTATGGATCTGAATGTTGGGGTGTTGTAGAGCCCAGATCAACTGTCTCTTTGGAGTTATATTGCATGATAACCATAGATCTACCCATTTTATGCATCTTTTAGCCTTATTTCCCTTATTCATGAGGTTGTGCACGTAAAGTTGGAAACTTTACGTGGTAAAACAGCTTATTGGACTCAGATCTATCAATTGTATGCTTTGGATTCAAACAAAATCAAGTAAAAATCAGTTGCATGGCGGCGACTCGGCGAGTCGGAAGAACAACTCGACGAGTCGGGTCGCGAGTCCCGAGTCCTTCAGTTTTATCAGTGTCGAGTGGACGAGGTAAGTCAGGAAGTGGACTCAGCGAGTTGAGAGTAGACTCAGTGATGGAGGGACTCGATGAGTTTGTTCATACAACTCGGCGAGTCCAAGGCAATCTTCTTGGGATCAAGAACAACTCGTCGAGTCTGTTCATACGACTCGGCGAGTCGGATGAAGATTGTCTGAGTTCTTGGATCAAGAGGGTACTCGTCGAGTCGATGCCAGACTCGACGAGTAGCAGTGAGTAAGAGTGAAAAGTAAGAGTGGGACTCGGCGAGTTGGGTGGCCCAACTCGGCGAGTCAGCCCAAAAGATAATTGACTTTGACCGAGGGTAAAAGAGTCATTTTACCCCAAGCGCAGTGTTTAGTATTTGATTGAGTGTGTTTATGGAATTGTAGCCGAGGAGATTCAGGAGCAGCCGCCGTTAGCTTCCCGAGCCACACACTCAGCAGCCAGCTTACGAGGTGAGTTTCCTTCCAGTAGGAATGGGTCTAAGGCCACAATGCCGGCCCGTTCAGTTAGCAGTAGTTTCCGGATTTAGGTCCGATGCAGTAGTTGGTATGTTCGATGCCTTCGTGGTTCGAACAGGATTTGTGTGCTATGTTTTATGTGTTAAGTACTATGTGTTCCGGGCGACGGCCCGATGTAGCATGTCGTATATGTGTTATGCTAGTTGATGTGTTATGCGATGCCATGTTCAGTCAGACAGTTCCGGACTTCGGTCCGATGCAGTTAGTTCCGGACTTCGGTCCGATGCAGTTAGTTCCGGACCTCGGTCCGATGCAGGGTACAAGGTCCCAGTTAGTTCTGGACTTCGGTCCGATGCAGTTAGTTCCGGACTTCGGTCCGATGTAGGGGACAAGGTCCCAGTCAGTTCCGGACTTCGGTCCGATGCAGTTTCCGGGCTTCGGCCCGATGCAGTGGGCAAGGCCCAATATGTGTTTATATGTTATTGTATGGTATGTGGTAGTTTGGGGGAGCTCACTAAGCTTCGTGCTTATAGTTTCAGTTTGGTTTCAGGTACTTCCGCAAGCAAAGGGAAGAGCTCGGGGTGACAGCATCGCACACACCACAACATAGCTTTTATCCTGGGGATGTCTTTTGATGTTTTGGATTGATGTTGTATGATACAGTTTTCCGTACAATATTTTATTATGTTTTGGGGATACATCGCGTATGTTTTATGTTATGATACTTATATTACGGTTTAGATTATATTGAAAAACGAAAATTTTTGGGTCGTGTTTTTGGGTTGTTTCAAGTTGGTATCAGAGCCCTGGTTTGAGGGATTCGGATACACTTCCGGGTGTATCTGAACTCAAACTAAGGGAAATAAAAGATTTTAGTAAAATAAAAATGTTTTACAAAAAGAATTTTGAAAGCACTTGGAAAGAAAGAATTGTTTTTAACAAGATAGAGGTGTGTGCATGCGGTCAGCCGAGCTCAAGTAAGTACTTCCAAATTACCCATACAAGTTATTTGTTCAGTTTCAGTTTCAGTAGAACAGCATGCTAGTATAGGGCTAAGGATCTAGGAGAATGCCTTATGTGCCTGCTTATGTGTTACAGCTTTATGAGTATTGCATGCTAGAATTGAGTAGACAGCAGTACGGTAGCCTGTTTAGGTTATGCCAGATAGTATGAGCTTAGCATCCTATGCTAGTGCAGTTTCTTGTTATAAGAATAGTTTTTTCTGAGTCTATTTCCCGTGTCCGAATGCTGCTTGCTTCGTGCTTAGTGGGGTTCTGAGTAGTGGGAGTTAGCCATTAGGTGAACACGTCACACCACATGTGATCAGGTTTGAATAATCCTAGAGTGCTGGAACTGGCCCTATTGCGCAGCTCTTGTTTGAGTCCAACCGTTGTAGGGACGGATCTCTTACTTGAAGAATTATCCGATCCTCATCACATGTGATGGTGTTTAGGTGGTGGCTAACTGGCATTACGAGGAGACCTACAGCAGCTGAGGACCAGTCGTATTGAGCTTGAGTTTTCTCTAGGGCAAGCCTAGGATGAGAGTAGCAGAGAATAGCAGCGGTAGAAGTGACTTGGTGGAGTCAAGGCAGTTCTTGAGGAAAGTACGGATAGATGTGGAAGGTAGTAGGGGCCCATACTACTGAAAGCAGAGGATCCGTACTCGAATTAAGGAAGGCCAAGACAAGACCAGGAAGCCAGTAGTAGTATCATGATCCCTTGAGATATTTCAGTGTTCTGATGTTGTTATGATATGTTTCAGAATGGTAGTTTTGCGTCTGAGGCCAGCAGCCGGCAGTTCAGATGCCGGAGGGGGATCAGGATCGGGATCAGGCCCGGAGGCCGGGCAGATGGATGAGCAGACTAGGGAGTTCCTTTCTTCTGAGGTTACCTGCATCATACTAGAGCAGACTCCTGTGATCTTCGGTTCGATCAAGGAGGGTATTTTAGAGCTGATGGATGAGAGATTGAGTACTTTCCGTGCTGAGATGGCGGCCGTGATGGGGTCGCGCACACTTACGTTCAGGGAGTTCAGGGCATGCGGGGCTCCAGACTATCATGGGGCGCGGGACCCCATAGCGAGTACCAGGTGGTTGGCGGATGTGGCCAACGCATTCCGCACTAGCAGATGTCCCGAGGGGGACAAGGTCAGATTGGCGTCCTGTCTTTTGAAGGACAGGGCACGAGACTGGTGGGAGGAGGTCGGACATGCCATCGGGGATGATGCGGCACTGGATGCCATGACCTGGGCTGATTTCTCTACCAGGATCAGAGCGGAGTTTGCACCGGTCATCGAGGTGCAACAGTTAGCTAGGGAGTTCCAGGATCTTACCCAGACTACCGAGATAGTGGCGGAGATCACTGCCAAGTTCAGGGAGAGGGCCCTTCTTGTTCCTCAGTATGCAGCCGATGAGGAGATGAAGAAGGCCCGTTATCATGAGATGCTGCGGAGTGACATTCGCATGTTTGTGAGCCGGTCCAGTTGTAAAATGCTGGACGACATGATTGCTAGAGCCAGAGAGAGGGAGATTGATCTCGAGATGGAGAAGAAGAGGAAACCGGAGGCGGTTTCGGGTTTAGGCAGTGTGGGCAAAAAGCCTAAGGTTTCAGATCACAGGTCCAGGGGTCAGCAGAGCCACGGTCGGTGTGGCAAGTGTGGGAGGTTGCACGAGGGGGCGTGCAAGGCAGGGAGTTCCGGCTGCTACAAGTGCGGTCGGACTGGGCATTTGAGTAGGGATTATACGGCCCCTGCTACTACGGTTACAACATCAGATCTGATTTGCTTTCAGTGCAATCAGAGGGGACATAAAAGGTCCCAGTGTCCCAGTTTAGCTGCAGTAGGGAAGGTGGTTGCACCTGCCCCTGCCACCCTGAGGATTACGGATGGCCGGCAGGGCCGAGCTGATGCGCCGGTGGCGAAGAGCAGGGCATTTCAGATGACAGCAGAGGAGGCGCGAGCGATTCCTGATGTGGTGACGGGTATGAATCTTTCCTTCATCTTTAATTGTTATTATATCGTTTGAATATTACTTGATGATATGTTTTATTTAGGGTCGTTCTTGGTGAACGGCATCCCTGCTTTGGTATTGTTCGATTCGGGGGCTACCCGATCATTTGTATCGCTTGCGCTTAGCAAGAGATTTAGCAGAGCTCTAGGGGAGCTGGATTGTCCACTAGAGGTTGAGATAGCAGATGATAGGACCGTGAGGGTCGGCAGAGTACATAGAGGGTGTTCCCTTCAGATATTTGATGAGCAGTTTTCAGTGGACCTGGTTCCTATTCCCCTGCGTGGGAATAAAGTTATTGTGGGCATGGATTGGCTGAGCCCCAATAGGGTGGTGATTGATTGTGAGCTACAGCTAGTGAGAGTTCGCACTCCCAGTGGGGGAGAGATAGTGATTCAGGGCGAGAGGCCCCAGTGAGGACCGATCCTTTGTTCCGCCGCGAGGGCGAGGCGCTATGTTTAGCAGGGTTGCGCCAGTTTTGTAGCTTACGTCTTGGATGTCCGGGAGAAGGGCAAGACGGCGATTGATGATGTTCCTGTTGTTCGTGACTACCCGGATGTGTTTCCCGAGGATTTGCCGGGGATACCTCCAAAGAGGCAGGTTGAGTTCAGGATCGACCTAGTTCCTGGTGCGGCTCCGATAGCCAAAGCACCGTATCGACTTGCTCCCCCTGAGATGCAGGAGTTGTCTACACAGCTTCAGGAGCTGTTAGACAAGGGTTTCATTCGGCCGAGCAGTTCGCCTTGGGGAGCGTCGATCTTATTTGTGAGGAAGAAGGATGGGTCGCATCGTATGTGCATTGATTATCGGGAGTTGAACAAAGTAACGGTGAAGAACCGTTACCCACTTCCGAGGATAGATGACTTGTTTGATCAGCTTCAGGGAGCGTCTTGGTTCTCCAAGATCGATCTACGCTCCGGATATCATCAGATGAGGGTAAGAGATGAGGATGTACAGAAGACTGCTTTCAGGACCCGGTATGGTCATTATGAGTTCGTGGTGATGCCATTTGGGCTCACCAATGCCCCAGCCGCATTCATGGATCTCATGAACCGCGTGTGCAGACCGATGCTGGATCGGTCGGTGATAGTGTTTATAGATGACATCTTGGTGTATTCCAAGACACAGGGGCAGCACGAGGAGCACCTGCGGGAGGTGTTGGAGACTTTGAGGAGGGAGAGACTTTTCGCAAAGTTCTCCAAGTGTGAGTTCTGGTTGCGCGAGGTGCAGTTTCTTGGTCATCTCGTCAACCAGAAGGGTATTTTGGTAGATCCGGCCAAGATTGAGGCCGTGATGCAGTGGGAGGTCCCGAGGTCTCCATCTGAGATTCGGAGCTTCCTGGGGTTGGCAGGGTATTATCGGAGATTTATTCAGGACTTCTCCAAGATAGCAGTGCCGCTCACCCGACTAACCAAGAAGTCAGTGGTTTTTCGTTGGGGGCCTGAGCAGCAGGTGGCGTTCGAGACTCTCAGGCAGAGATTGTGCGAGGCTCCGATCCTTACCTTGCCAGAGGGAGTAGAGGATTTCGTAGTCTATTGTGATGCTTCGATCACAGGTATGGGAGCAGTATTGATGCAGCGAGGCCATGTAGTAGCTTATGCCTCGAGACAGTTGAAGCCTCACGAGGCTAATTATCCTACCCACGATTTGGAGCTGGGGGCAGTTGTGTTTGCCCTCAATATTTGGAGACATTACCTTTATGGGGTCCGCTGTACTATTTACATGGATCACAAGAGTTTGCGATATCTTATGGATCAGCCAAGTTTGAACATGAGACAGAGGAGATGGTTAGACGTGCTGAAGGACTATGACTGTGAGATCCTTTATCATCCAGGGAAGGCCAATGTGGTGGCCGACACCCTGAGCCGCAAGGTGTCGACGGCCCCTATCAGAGATCGGTGTATGAGGATGACAGTGATCACTCCGTTGTTGGAGCGGATCAAGGAGGCTCAGATGGAGGGCCTCAAGGAGGAGAGGTAGAAGTGCGAGAGGATAGTGGGCCGAGTAGCTTCGTTTGATTACGACAGTCGGGGTTTGTTGACGCTTCATGGTAGGGTGTGGGTACCGTACTGGGGTGGGGTACGGCAAGTATTGATGGGCGAGGCTCATAAGTCTCGATTTTCTATCCACCCAGGAGCGACGAAGATGTATCGAGATCTTCGACCTGATTATTGGTGGCCCTGCATGAAGCGAGATGTCGCTTGGTATGTGGAGAGATGTTTGACCTGCCGGAAGGTCAAGGCGGAGCACCAGAGACCTCACGGCAAGATGCAGCCGTTAGACATTCCCGTGTGGAAATGGGAGGATATCACCATGGATTTTGTCACCAAACTCCCTAGGACCGCACGCGGGGTGGACTTGATATGGGTAGTAGTGGATCGGTTGACGAAGAGTGCCCATTTTATTCCGATTCAGGAGAGTATATCGGCGGAAAAGTTAGCCGATATCTATGTGCGAGATATTGTGGCACGTCATGGAGTGCCGGTATCGGTGGTGTCGGACCGAGATGTTCGTTTCACGTCCAGATTCTGGAAGCGATTCCACGACGAGATGGGTACTCGTCTCCATTTCAGCACCGCTTTTCATCCTCAGACTGACGGGCAGAGCGAGAGGACGATTCAGACTCTCGAGGACATGCTTAGGGCATGTGTTCTAGATTTTGGGGGCAGTTGGGATACGTATCTTCCGTTAGCGGAATTCTCGTATAACAACAGTTATCATGCGAGCATTGATCGACCTCCTTTTGAGATGTTATACGGCAGGAAGTGCAGGACCCCGATTTGTTGGGGCGAGGTCGGTCAGCGAGTCATAGGGAGCACCGAAGTGGTGCTCAAGACGACGGAATTGATCCAGCAGGTCCGTAGTAGGCTGCAGACTGCGCAGAGTCGGCAGAAGAGCTACGCCGACAGGAGGCGTTCGGACTTGGAGTTCCAGGTGGGAGATATGGTCCTTCTGAAAGTCTCACCTTGGAAAGGTGTCATCAGGTTCCGGAAGAGGGGCAAATTGGGCCCCAGATTTATTGGTCCCTTCAGGGTTTTGGCCAGGGTGGGTCGGGTTGCTTATCGGTTAGATCTTCCTGAGGAGCTTAGTCTGATACACAACACCTTCCACGTGTCGCAGTTGAGGAAGTGTTTGGTGGATGAGACAGCAGTCGTTCCCTTAGAGGACATTCAGGTTGATAGTGTCCTAAATTATATCGAGAAGCCGGTCGCGATTCTGGAACGGAAGACCAAGACCTTGAGGAACAAGGTAATTCAGCTAGTAAAGGTGCAGTGGCAGCACCGGAAGGGATCTGAATGGACGTGGGAGGCTGAGGAGGAGATGAGAGCGCACTACCCGGAGTTATTCGCAGATCCAGCCGTAGCAGACTTCGAGGACGAAGTCTGAGACAAGTGGGGGAGAATTGTAACGACCCGTTCCCGGTATGTTGATTTATTGGTAATTAGAGTGAGTTTTACAAGAGGGACTCGACGAGTTCATGGCCTGACTCGCCGAGTAGGGTCGTGTCTGCGGGCACGCGTGAGCCGACAACTCGACGAGTCCATAATATGGACTCGGCGAGTCCATCTGTCTGGGTGAAACCCTAAAATCCCCGGGTTTCCCACTATTTATACCACCTTATAGCCCCCATCCTCGCCTCCCTCACCCTGAGAACGTAGTATTAGAGCCCCAAACCTCCATTGAAGAGCTTATATGTGTTTGGTGCCCTCTTTGTGAAGGTGTGAAGAAGGAGAAGAAGAAAGAAGCAAGGAGAAGGGTTGTAGTGCAAAGATCCAAGGCCAAATCAGAGTCTATTGAGGTATTTTCGGAGTTCCATCTTATTATATGCTTTAAACTTCCATTAGGGCTCTCCTAAGAGCTAGTTGGTGCTTGTTTCAAGCCTTACACTTGCATGAACGTCTTATTAAGTCGATATATCTATGGATCTGAATGTTGGGGTGTTGTAGAGCCCAGATCTACTGTCTTTTTGGAGTTATATTGCATGATAACCATAGATCTACCCATTTTATGCATCTTTTAGCCTTATTTCCCTTATTCATGAGGTTGTGCACGTAAAGTTGGAAACTTTACGTGGTAAAACAGCTTATTGGACTCAGATCTATCAATTGTATGCTTTGGATTCAAACAAAATCAAGTAAAAATCAGTTGCATGGCGGCGACTCGGCGAGTCGGAAGAACGACTCGACGAGTTGGGTCGCGAGTCCCGAGTCCTTCAGTTTTATCAGTATCGAGTGGACGAGGTGAGTCAGGAAGTGGACTCAGCGAGTTGAGAGTAGACTCAGTGATGGAGGGACTCGACGAGTTTGTTCATACAACTCGGCGAGTCCAAGGCAATCTTCTTGGGATCAAGAACAACTCGTCGAGTCTGTTCATACGACTCGGCGAGTCGGATGAAGATTGTCTGAGTTCTTGGATCAAGAGGGTACTCGTCGAGTCGATGCCAGACTCGACGAGTAGCAGTGAGTAAGAGTGGGACTCGGCGAGTTGGGTGGCCCAACTCGGCGAGTCAGCCCAAAAGATAATTGACTTTGACCGAGGGTAAAAGAGTCATTTTACCCCAAGTGCAGTGTTTAGTATTTGATTGAGTGTGTTTATGGACTTGTAGCCGAGGAGATTCAGGAGCAGCCGCCGTTAGCTTCCCGAGCCACACACTCAGCAGCCAGCTTACGAGGTGAGTTTCCTTCCAGTAGGAACGGGTCTAAGGCCACAATGCCGGCCCGTTCAGTTAGCAGTAGTTTCCGGATTTAGGTCCGATGCAGTAGTTGGTATGTTCGATGCCTTCGTGGTTCGAACAGGATTTGTGTGCTATGTTTTATGTGTTAAGTACTATGTGTTCCGGGCCACGGCCCGATGTAGCATGTCGTATATGTGTTATGCTAGTTGATGTGTTATGCGATGCCATGTTCAGTCAGACAGTTCCGGACTTCGGTCCGATGCAGTTAGTTCCGGACTTCGGTCCGATGCAGTTAGTTCTGGACCTCGGTCCGATGCAGGGGACAAGGTCCCAGTCAGTTCCGGACTTCGGTCCGATGCAGTTAGTTCCGGACTTCGGTCCGATGCAGGGGACAAGGTCCCAGTCAGTTCCGGACTTCGGTCCGATGCAGTTTCCGGGCTTCGGCCCGATGCAGTGGGCAAGGCCCAATATGTGTTTATATGTTATTGTATGGTATGTGGTAGTTTGGGGGAGCTCACTAAGCTTCGTGCTTACAGTTTCAGTTTGGTTTCAGGTACTTCCGCAAGCAAAGGGAAGAGCTCGGGGTGACAGCATCGCACACACCACAGCATAGCTTTTATCCTGGGGATGTCTTTTGATGTTTTGGATTGATGTTGTATGATACAGTTTTCCGCACAATATTTTATTATGTTTTGGGGATACATCGCGTATGTTTTATGTTATGATACTTATATTACGGTTTAGATTATATTGAAAAACGAAAATTTTTGGGTCGTGTTTTTGGGTCGTTTCACTTCGACATGACTGGATCGTCTCGTAGGGCCTACAGCCTATCCGGTCATCTCCAAGTGTCTTAGCCTACATCACGAAGCAGGACCGCTCAACCCAACATAATATGTCGACATATGTAACAGATAAACACAAACTCAAAACCAGCAAATACAAATAATAATACAAATCTACTAATCAGCTATAAGCGAGCATAATACTGTCCTAACAAGGATAAATAAGTTAGTGGCCATCATTGGTGCATTCGACCCACGAGTACAATGAGGAAAAGTCACCTCTCAGTTTGAAGGCAAGCTAAGTAAATCTCTTCTCTGAAAAATCGACTCAGCGATCTGAAATGTCTTGTATGCTCAAGAGTCATATTAAAGTGATATTACAAATTAACATATGATACTAATAGGTCACAGTAACAACAACTTGATATAATTGATTATTTATTAGAAATTGATTTTAATAAATATTCAATAATTTTCATTATTTATTTCATAGAAATAATAATTTTCATTAGCAATTAATTTTACATAATTCATATGGTATGAATTCATGCACAACTTTTTGGACTTTATTTCATGGAAATAATAATTTTCATTAGCAAGTAATTTTACATAATTTATATGGTATGAATTAATAAGTCATGCACAACTTTTTGAACTAGTTGAATGTGACAACTCGAACCTTTTTCCGTTAACGTTAGCCGATTTCGTTAAATAAATTTTCAATTTTTATTTAGTTCCGTCAAATTCTTATGGTTTGAAAAATCGTTTAAGATATATAATTGAATTTTATATATGAATCGGAACCAAAATCGCGCAAAATCCAGATTTACTTTGAAGAGTCAGTGAATTCGAACTGGCCGGTGTTCACGGACGTCCGTGAACCCATTCACGGTTGGTGGACCCTACCACCGACCATACCCCCCCAAGCCTATATATACATGACTCCTACCCTCATTTATCATTTTCTGGCTGCGAACACCCTTTTTCTCTCTAAAAACCCTCACCCGAAAACCCAAGATTTCTCAAGTTTTCTCTTCACCTATCAATCCATCCACCTTAAAACACGTTGTGGAGCATCAAACACCAGCTTTTTCGTTGATTCAAACATTGTTGTTCTTGAGTTCACGGCCGTGAACCCTTCAAACCTTCATATTTCACGAAGAACAGGCCGTCAACTCTTCAAACCTTCAAAAACCGTAAACCCTTCAAAGACAGTAAACTGTTAATGGCCGAGAACAGTTCACGGCCGTAATCAGCCCTACACTGCGAATCTTGGCTGCAAACCCACTTTTCCACTTTGATCAAACCTCGATAACATTCCTTAACCAAAAGAAAGTATTTTTCTAACACTTTATATAATGATATCGCTAATTTTAGATACAAATCTGTGTTTAATTATTGTTAGGATTTCGTTAACTTCGCGCACAACTCGAGGGTCCTCAATTCTAGTCTTTTTGTCCGGCATTCACGCAAACAACAGTGAGTTCATACCCCAACGCTTTCATTATATAACATTTTTTTGGGGGGAATAAAATCCATACACAAATTGTGACAACCCGAAATTTCCATTCTGTACAAACTATATCACTTCAATAGAAGTTATAGCAGTCACAGTTAATTTTCAGACTTTTTGTGTAAGTTTGAGTAATTCAGGGTTTACACTTCAGGAAATATCAAGAGAGTGGGTGCACTAGGGTTTTGTGCAACACTGTTATTCCAACACTCTGTTATATTAGAGATCATTTCAGGAATAAAAATATTTTCTGCCAAAAATATCTCAGGACTATAAATAGAATTCTGAACCAAATTCATTCATTATTCGCATTTCCAACTAGAGAAAAACCATTTTCTCTCTCACGGATCTTCGGGTTTTTATCCCAAATAGTGAGTACCCCTTTCTAGTAGTGTTATATAGCTTTAAATGTGTTCATAACATAGATTACAAAGCTAAATCACTAGATTTAGGAGTTTACTCCCTAAGGTGTTCTTGGGCGGTAAACTCCCGAAAACAATGCCTAGCCTTTCCCCCGAGATATACTATTGCCTTGGACTTGTATAGGAGTGTATTAGGGACAAGAAAACATCAAAGAAGCACCCAAGTTTGGGAGTTCACGGCCCAAGATGATCTTGGGCCATGAACTCCAAAATCATGCACAAAAGGGTGCTTTTAAGGCCCCTAAAGCCTTAGACAATTACTAGGAATTACTCATACATAACTCAAGGACATTAAACCATCAAAAACACCTTCCAAAGTGAGTTTACAGCCATGACATGGTTCTTGGGCCGTAAACATGATTAAAGGGCACCAAAGTGTGTCAAAGGCCTACATATGCTTGGAATAAAAGTCTAAAACGTATACCACTTGTGCAAGAGACTTGAAAGCATCAAAAACACCCATCCTTAAGAGCTTACTACTGCAAAATCTAAAGGAAATGGCCTTAAGGCCGTAAACTCCTCAAAGGAATGTTTCTATGCCTTAAACCCTTCCAAGAATTGAACCACCAATTTGGAATAATTCTAGGGATCATTTAGAACTTCAAAACACAAAATACCACCAACCTTGGGAGTTTACAGCCATAAACTCAAGAGTTTACAACCGTAAACTCCATGTGTGAGGATATATGCAGAGTAAACTCATATATGGGGTCCTTTGGAACCCTAAACACAAGTTCCTTGTCCCACAATAGCTTAGATGCAATCCTTAGGGCTTAAAACACTTATATAAAGTGTTTATTATGTCTAGGATGTCTTAACATTATCAATTAGTAATTTAAGACTAATTGAGTGCATATATGTGTGATTATATGTTCATTAGGATCATAGTGTGTGTACAAGTCCTCACTTGACACCTAACAATCCTACACCGTCCAGTTCATCCAAATCACCATCTACAGGTGAGTTCATACCCCTAATCAATCTTTTAAATGATTTTAAATGCTTTAATGGGGGGGGGGGGGAATACAAGTAGAAAACAACATGTTATTAAATCATTTATATGTATTTTATAACTGTGTTTTCATTCAACGGATTTCACATACTACAAAATGTGATGCATGAAATGGGTTTCTATCTTTAAAATACTTTGTTATCAAATGTATTACTTTTGAAATGTTTATCAAAATGACATCAAGTCACATTTTATATTTGTTCAAAATCCTTAGATGTCTTACAAAACGATTTTACATTCTTGAACTAAACTATGCATATATATATTTATATTCTTATATATGTATTGATGTTACAGTTGTCATCTTTCATTTAGTATCCCACACCCTTGAGTAGTAAGAGTGTATAAACCTACTTGAATAATCAATTACCTTTCAGTAAATTATCATAGGGATAATTTGATGATATCAAACATTATTCCTATTACAAGGAATCACACAAGAGTCAGTTCATTCATGAGTCTACAAAAGTACATTACATGATACATGAGTACATTTACATATGATTACATGATACATGAGTACATTTACATATGATTACATGATATATAAGTACGTTTACATATGCTTACATGATACATGAATACCATACATGAGTGCTGTTACATAGATACATTATCCTGTGTTCACTTACCTAGATACTTGTACCTAGAGTTATGAGGAAGATTTATTCGTACCTTCTGTGTAAATTTTCCTGCCTATCCCTGTTCGACGGGATGTCTAGACGGGACTAACCATTCCGGAACCCAGCTGTTAGCACCACTGGGTGATGAACATCCACAGATGTCTAAGGTTATCACTTATAATAGATAGATTGATATTGGAACTAACCATTCCTCCATCCTGCTGTTGCAACAGAGGATGAGATGAAAATCTTCGGATGATCATTAGGTTACCACTTATATTAGGAGTCGGCTACGGGACTAACCCTTCCTCCAACCTGCTGCTGCTACAGAGGAAAATTGGATAATCTTCGGATGTTCATTAGGTTATTCATGTTAGTCCTGGTATCCAGGGATAACACTTACATGGTTATATTTTTCCTATTTACTTTATTTTGTGATATATTCACATAAATGATGAGTTAGACCAACTACTGTTTGTAGTAGTAAAAAAGAAGGAAAAACTATCATTTTACTTACAAAACATTTGGGTCTTGGTAGAAGACTACATTGTCATAACAAAACATTCGGGTCTTGGTAGAAGACTACATTGTCATAGCAAAAAATTCGGGTCTTGGTAGAAGACTACATTGTCATAACAAAACATTCGGGTCTTAGTAGAAGACTACATTTCATACTAGTAGGAAGTAAGGGATTTCTTAGGGTTTTTCATACTTATATCAACTGTCTTACTTAAAGGTTTTACATGACATTCATAATAGTTTATCAAAGCAAGACAATGACACTTAAATACTTATGAATTCACCAGCTTTAAAGCTGATACTCTCTTTCAAAATAACTTGTATTCTTAGGTCATCAATAGACAGGTACGGTGGCCAGGTTTTGAGAAGACGGAGCAGACAAGTCTGGTCTTTTATTTTGATTATGTATTTTTTGTGTCTTATTACAATGAAAGAACACACATGTATTAAAACTTTACTTATAATGCAATGGATGATGTTGTTGCTTGCTTACTATTTTACACTGTTGTGATATTGTACATGACGTCCTCCACCCTTGAATGTTTCCACCGTTCGTGGTTTTGGGGTGTGACAGATTGGTATCAAAGCTTTGTTTATAGTGAATATAGTATATCAACCCATAAAAGATATACTAACTATAAATACATAGGGATTAAAACACTCTGTCTAGAGTTATACTTATAAATAATAAAATATTTAAGTAAGTATACGTGCCTGCATTCATACTAAAATCAGTGTCGCAATGACAAGAACAAAAGTATTACGATTGTTGAATATCACAAGTAAGCCTGGGGATATATGGTCAGTCTTAGGAATGGCATAGCCTGATCAACTATGCTGGTCCAAGGAGTGATTAGCATATGCCCAAGAATGGTTGTGATGTGGCAACAAGTCTAAAAACTTACCAACACAACCATCAAGAAATACCATAGGGGTATTTGGTCTTACTGTAATTATCTTAGTTAGTTCGTCTGATTAGCTATTTCTTATATCCCTTTTCTCGTGTAGATTTTAAATGGCTGGATTTCACCACGACGATCCGTACTTCCCGAACCAAGGCAATGCTGGTTGGCTAGAGGCAGAACCAGAAGATGATCACCCAATCTCTTTGGATGATCACCATGCTGAGGGTTTTTCCGATAGTTTTGACTCGGAGCCTGAAGTCAACAACCTACCCCCAGCTGCTCAAAACCCAAACTTGAACCCCCGTCCTGTATTTCAAGGACCCACACCTCTGTGGGCCACTAACTTGAATACATGGAGTCATGAACAGGGTCAACCCATCCCCTACAATGGAGACCGAAGTTTCTACAACCTCACTTAGGGAGGTTCTGCTGATAGAGTCCTACCAATCATGGTGCGTAGGATTTCTCGGAACACGATAATGGCTCAGGCGACTATCAATCAAGTCTTAGAAGTTGACGCCAACTCTGGTGTTAACACTGTCCACATTCTCCAACTAGATTCTGCTCATGAAAGGACTCTGGTCTGCAATGCAAATTTGCAGAGGGAACTTGCTGAAACTCGTGCTGAAGTTAGAGAACTTCGAGCTCAGCAAGCGAGAGCGGACAAGCGTATAAGGGACATAGAACGTCTACTATCGGGATCAAGAACTCATGCTAGCAGTTCTCGTTGCCGATAGAATCTCGACGACTCATCTTTTGGATATAACCTAGTTTATGTAAAACTTTGGTCTAATTTCCTGTCTTTATAATCTTAGACCTGTTAGGTCTTGATCTAGTCTTAATTCTATCAAAATTTTCCATCTTGGTTGATGTAAGGCCTACTTCTAAGCCATTTTTCCGAACTTGTTACATCTGTAATTCCAGTATTATTGACAGAAATCTAATCTTATGGAAATCATTATCTAAATGTTGTCATCTTCATTTAGCCATTCTATTCATTCTGTTGTTGGACTATGGGGAGTTAGTCCATGAGACACATTCATTAATCATTTGTTCTTATCCATCTCGTCATCCTTTTAAACGTATAGTTAAAGATGCCACCATGCAGAAATCCCAGGCGTAACCCAAACAACGAAGCACCAATACCACCACCTCCACCACCACCTAAACCTCTTCAACCACCTAACCCCGTTGATGCCAACATGTTCCAGGCAGCTTTCACAGCAGCAGTTGCAGCTGCTGTGTTAGCAATCAACGCTCCTGTCCCTAGTGGATCGGGAACAGGTGCACCTCCCTCGAACCACGCCGAAAGCTATGGACACCCTCGGGAATGCACCTACAAGGACTTCACGAATGCCAAACCCGACAGATTTAATGGAACTGGGGGTGTTATGGTGTTGAGACAATGGATTGAGAAGATGGAATCTGTCTTTGAAATCTGCGGATGCCAAGAAGGCAACAAGGTCAAGTTCGCAGCTTGTACCTTCTCTGACAGGGCACTAACATGGTGGAACGGCCATGTTAAGTATCTGACTCTGGTGGTGGCATATTCCATCAGCTGGGAAAAGTTGAAGGACGTGCTGATGAAAGAATACTGTCCTCGAGGTGAAGTCCAGAAACTCGAGCAGGAATTCTGGGGTCTACAAATGGTTGGATCCGACATCACGACCTACACCAATAGGTTCTGTGATCTAGCAAACTTATGCCCTGATATGGTTGCTCTCGCGAGCAAGAAGATAGAGAGGTATATCTGGGGACTATCGCCCCAGATCCAGTCAAGTGTGTTAGCCTCTAGGCCTATCACTTTTGATAGTGCCAAGGAACTGGCACAATCTCTCATAGATCACAGGAAACCTCAGAACCCAACAATCCCTACACCCGTACCACAAAAGTCCAACCCCGACCACAACAGGAAGGGGTGGAATAAGAGGAAAAGAGGGGCTTCGCAAGGATCCTCCAAGAAACAACAACTTTTGGCGATCAATGCTGCCACAGTGAATCCCATTGTCCCTGTGAACCCCTTACCAACAAAAACATATGCTGGAACTCTCCCGAAGTGCACCAAGTGCAACTTCCACCACCACAGACCTTGCAAGGAGATATAGTGCTCTAACTGCAACAGGAAGGGACACACAGTCCGTTTCTGCAAGACTCCAACAGCTCAGGCCGCTCAGGTTCCTAACGCCGGTATGGGCCAAACTTGCTACGGTTGTGGTGAAGTGGGCCACTACAAGAGGAACTGCTCTAAAGCGGGGATGGCTGGAGGAGTAGGAAGAGTTATGGACCTGGGGCACGAGGAAGCGGTAGCTGATCCTACGATAGTTACTGGTACGTTTCTCTTCGATAACTCATATGCTTGCATACTTTTCGATAGTGGAGCAAAGAGAAGTTTCGTAAGTCACAAATTTACACACCTGCTTAAACAAAAACCATGTGCATTAGGTAGTTCATTCATGGTAGAAATGGCTAACGGGAAGACAGAGAGTACTAACTGTATATACGTAGGATGTACCTTAATTTTGGTTGGCGATACCTTCAAGATAGATCTCATGCCATTCCAAATTAAATGTTTCGACGTTATCATCGGCATGGATTGGTTGAGTCTTCTTCGCGCCGACATAATGTGCTTTGAAAAAGCAGTTCGTCTTAACCTTCCTAACAACGAAACCTTAATTATCTACGGTGACAAACTTAGTATGAGCCTTCACATCATCTCGTGCATTCAAGCTCAAAAGTGCTTGCGAAAGGAATATCATGCATTCCTCGCACACATCGTCGATACAAGTCAAGAAATGAAAGACATTCAGAACATCCCAGAGGTACGCGATTTTCCCGGCATCTTCCCAGAAGAACTTTCCGGTTTACCACCGCAACGCCAAGTCGAGTTCAGAATCGAGTTAGTGCCAGGAGCTACCCCAGTAGCCAAATCTCCTTATCGTCTGGCACCGGCTGAGATGCAGGAACTTTCTAGTCAACTTAACGAACTTCTCAAGAAGGGATTCTTCGACCAAGATTCTCACCATGGGGAGCACCGGTCTTGTTCGTCAAGAAGAAAGATGGATCGTTTCGCATGTGCAACGACTATAGAGAACTCAACAAACTTACCATTAAAAAATCGTTATCCCTTGCCCCGCATTGACGATTTATTTGATCAACTTCAAGGAGCCAACTACTTCTCGAAGATAGATCTGCGATCCGGATATCACTAACTACGAGTGTTAGAGGAGGATGTTCCCTAGACAGCGTTCCGAACTCGTTATGGGCACTACGAGTTTGTAGTGATGTCGTTCGGATTAACTAACGCGCCAGCAGTATTCATGGATCTGATGAATAGGGTGTGTCATCCTTACTTGGATCAGTTCGTCATCGTCTTCATCGATGACATACTCATCTACTCTCGAAGTAAGGAGGAGCATATTCAATATCTTCGTAGAGTCTTAGAAACATTGCGAGCGGAGAAGCTTTATGCGAAGTTATCCAAATGTGAATTTTGGATTCGACGAGTCGAATTTTTAGGCAATGTTGTTAGCGAAGAGGGAATACACGTGGACCCTTCTTTGATAACTGTCAATTTTCGGTCAAGTCAAAGTCAACTGAAGTCAACAAGTCGAACCAGTCGAATTAATTTGCCCGTGAGTACTAGGGCTTACGTTATGTATTTACTAAACAACTCGCTATTCTAACGAGAGATCATAAATCGAAAAGTGCGTACATCTAGATCTCCTTAACCTAAAACTGTGGTACGTGGCGAGCCAAACCGATAAAACGATGTTGCATACTCATCGGGAGTATGCAAGATCCTTAAACAAGGATTAACGGGGTTTACGGACCTTGCATTGCGAAGCCAGCCACTCAAAAAGGTCACAAATGAAACCTCTCTCAATCGTTTTCACTCTTTCTCTTCTTATCGAGAATCTCTCCCAAATCTCTCCAAGTATGTGAAATCTCTCCCAAATATCTCTTTGTATGAGAAATCTCTCCAAGTATGTGAAATCTCTCCCAAATCTCTCCAAGTATGTGAAATCTCTCCCAAATATCTCTTTGTATGAGAAATCTCTCCAAGTATGTGAAATCTCTCCCAAATCTCTCTTTGTATGAGAAATCTCTCAAAGAATGTGAAATCTCTCCCAAATCTCTCTAAAAAGTTTCCGTAACTTTTTGAAGTCATTCGGGTCATTCCGACCCTTAACCGGATCAATAACGGCTTGAAACGGGGTAAAAACGAGTAAAATAGGCTTAAGGACCCGAAACCCTCTTATTAGGGCCGAAGCCTCTTAAGACCCGAAAGTCCTCTTAGGGACCGAAACCAAGAAGACCCGAACCCGAAGGCTCCAGTAAGAACCGAACCCGAAGGGTCCTCTCAGGGCCGAACCTCGGATACATCCACCCGAACCCGAAGGCTATTGTTCATTCGGTTCATTTCGGGTCTGACCACTTACGCTTCTTACTTCGGACCGAACCATGCATGCGAACCGAACCCGAGCCCTTGCCTTCGCCTCTTAACTTTGGTTCGCCCCACTTCACTTCCGGCTCGACATCAGCAAGGACTGAACCTCGGCCTAGGGACCGAGAGGTCTCGCTGGAAGTGCTTCTTCTCCCGGTTTTCGTCTTGTTTTGCGTTTAAGGCCCGTTTTTAATTATTTTAATGCGGGATTTTCACCCAAAATCATATTTTAACATAATGAACCCTGAATATTCACAATTTAATCATATTTTCATGAAAATCTTTATTTAAATAATAAAATCTAGTGGCTAAAGTACAAAGAGGTGGAGTGTTGACTTTGCTTTACCTTATGACACAAGCAGCCACTCCCACACCCACTCTATGACCAGCCACACCTCCCCACCTTACCTAGGTCACTTCAATGTCCTTTCCACTCAATTATCACCCTTTCCCACATTTTTGAGAGCTGGACATTCATCCTCTCTCCTCATTTTCTTTCACATGCTCTCATTTCACCAAGGATCCAACTCCACTTTTCTCTCAAACTTTCTCTATCAAATTCGAGATTCAAGGCTGATTATCAAGCTTTATCACACTCTTGGTAAGTATAATTCATCCTCTCTATGATTATTTCACTTCCTTCTACTCAAATCATAGATTGCTTACACAAATATCGTCATATTTGTTGTTAGCTCCTCAAATCTTCAAGCATCTCCCAAGTGTTCTTGAGTTGAACACTTCTTTTCTCCATCATCCATCTATTGAAATCACTCAAGGTGAGTTCATACCCCTACATTTTAATATTTTCTCAAGTTTTTAAGGGGCGAATACAAGTTAAAACACCAAGAACATAACTAAACGTTTCTAACAGCCTTCAATAGAAACGTTCAACTCCATTCACGGACTGTTTTGGACAACTTAAACATTTTAGTTTTCAAAACTGTTTTAGGTGCAAGTAGTTCCTCTTCTTAGCTTTAAAATTACTACTTGCAAATCTCCACACGATTTTTCTACAATATATGGTGATTTTTACAAAACAACCTGTCTTTTCAAACACAAATCCGGACCAGTCTGTGAATATGAGCATTTTCATACAAGTTAAAAGCTTCCAAAAATCATGATAAAAATTATGAGTAAAATAGACACAATTTAGGAACTTTCAGACTTTACGGATCTAGTTTTTGACTCCGTATGATTTTTCTATGATTTTTCCAAAATAGTGCAGAAAGGTTAAAGTTAGTTAACAGCATATAAATTTCATAACACTTTGTATTATGTTGAGCAAAGTGTATAACAACAAGTTCTAAATATTGAATGTGTTTCCTTGTTAGTTTATCATCATAAACTGAAATTTAGTCATTCAGGATAACATTATTCATTCATTTAGAACACGAATATTAAGCTATAATAAGCATCGTTTATGGATTATAACACTAATGCATTTTCATAAAAGAGTTCTTATAGATTACAAACGTTTTGGATAAACTATAATAGGTATAGTTTATAATTCATAACATAACACACTCGTACAAAAAGGGTACATTCATACAAAAAGGTTCTACACTTACGCACACTACACGTAAACTTGTTAACTCAGGATGTGAGACTATCTCTCCCCGTACGTCCGAGTACGGGATCCCTAAATTCCTGTAAGTTATAACCAAAATCTCTTGTAGGGAGAGCGTGATAATTGTGTATAGATCTATCTTGGGGTCGATGTATGGTCAGTCCTGGGAATGGCATAGCCTGATCAACTATGCTGGTCCGAGGAGTGATTAGCATATGCCCCAGAATGGTTGTGCTATGTTAACAAGTCTAAAAACTTAGTTACAAATAACTAAGCAAAAAGATGAGCATATTTCAGTTTCATCTAGTCCTCACGCTCCCAAGTGAATTCCGGTCCTCACTTGGCGTTCCAGCGAACCTTCACAATCGGGATACGGATTTGCTTCGTCTGCTTGACTTCTCAGTCCATGATCTCTACTGGTTCTTCCATGAATTTGAGGCACTCGTTGATCTTGTTATCGTCGAGTGGGATTACAAGAGTCTCGTTGGACAGAAACTTTTTCAAGTTAGAGACGTGGAATGTAGAATGTACGTTGTTCATCGGGTAGATTGAGTTTGTAAGCTACAGGGCTGTTTCTTGCGAGAATCTCGAAGGGCCCTATATATCTCGAATTAAGCTTCCCACACTTACCGAAGCGTATTAAGCCCTTCCAGGGTGAGACTTTAAGAAGAACTTGGTCTCCCACCTGGAATTCCAAAGGTTTCCTTCGCTTATCAGTGTAGCTCTTCTGTCGATCTCTAGAGGCTTTCAATTGTTCATGGATCTGAACGATCTTCTCTGTCGTTTCCCGAATGATTTTCGGGCCTGTGAGAGTACTATCAGAAACATGCCCCTTAGCTAATTGGGTATCATCCACTTCAGCCCAGCACATAGGGGATCTGCACTTTCGGCCATAGAGGGCTTCGAATGGAGCAGCCTTGATGCTCGTGTGATAACTGTTATTGTAGGTAAACTCGACAAGGGGTAAATAAGTATCCTATGCCTTTACAAAGTCAATCACACAGGCTCTCAACATATCTTCCAGTGTTTGGATGGTCCTCTCACTTTGTCCGTCGGTATGTGGATGGTAGGTTGTGCTCATGTCCAACCATGTTCCCAGGGAATGTGGTAGCGATTGCAAGAATCTTGAGGTGAACCTACTATCTCTATTGGAGATAATGGATATAGGTACACCATGCAGTCGTACGATTTCCTTAATGTATATCCTCGTAAGCTTCTCCATCTTGTCAGTTTCTTTGAAAGGCAGGAAGTGTGCAGACTTGGTCAATCTATTGTCGATGACCCATATGGTATCAAGTCCGCACGTTGTCTTGGGCAACATGGTTATGAAATCCATAGTGATCCGCTCCCACTTCCATTCTGGAATCTCTGGTTGTTGTAGCAAACCGAAGGGCTTTTGGTACTCGACCTTAACCTTTGCGCAAGTAAGGCATTTACTTATGAAGGTAGCAATCTCTGTTTTCATATTAGGCCATCAGTATAACTTTTTGAGATCCAGATACATCTTATCTGAACCTGGGTGGACGAATACCGAGTGTTGTGCGCCTCGGTCATGAACAAGTCTCTGATACCACCTAGGCTTGGGGTCCAGATCCTGTCCATGAAATAACAAGCTCCACCACCCTTAACCTATAAGTTCTTATCCATTCCTCTCAGGGATTCACCTGCCACATTTTCAGGCTTCAAAGCATCGAGCTGAGCAGCCTTAATTTGTGTGGACAAGTGTGAATGGATAGTCATAGTCAAAGATTTGACTCTACGACCAGAATATTCCTTCCGACTTAGGGCGTCAGCTACTACATTGGCTTTACCCGGATGATAATGAATTTTGCATTCGTTGTCACTAAGTAGCTCGACCCACCGTCGTTGTGTCATGTTGAGCTCCTTCTGATCGAATATGTGTTGTAAACTCTTGTGGTCAGTAAAGATAGTGCTTTTTGTGCTATACAGGTAATGTCTCTAGATCTTCAGGGCAAACACAACTGCCCCTAGCTCAAGATTGTGTGTCGTGTAGTTGACCTCATGCGTCTTCAGCTGCCTCGAGGCATATGCAATTACCTTACCTCGTTGCATGAGAACACACCCGAGCCCTTGATTCGATGCATCGCAATAGACTACGAAGTCTTCTATCCCTTCCGGGAGGGATAGTACTGGTGCGGTGCACAAGGATCGTTTGAGCGTTTGGAATGCTCTCTCCTGCTTCTCTTCCTAGTTAAAGGCCACACCCTTCTGGGTCAGTGTTGTAAGAGGTTTCGCTATACGGGAGAAGTTCTGAATGAACCTGCGGTAGTAGCCAGCGAGGCCTAGAAATTGATGAATTTCTGTAGGCATCTTTGGTGCTGACCAGTTCTCAATGGCCTTAATTTTGGATGGGTCCACGTGGATTCATTCTTCGCTTACCACATGTCCTAAGAATTCAACTCTTCCGATCCAAAATTCACATTTAGAGAACTTTGCATTAACCTTCTCCGTTCGTAAAGTTCCTAGAACTTGTCGCAGGTGATCGACATGCTCTTCCTTACTTCGGGAGTAGATCAGGATGTCATCGATGAAGACAATGACGAACTGATCCAAGTAAGGTCGGCATACTCTATTCATCAGATCCATGAAAAC
The DNA here is from genome assembly GCF_052625555.1 of Lactuca saligna. Lineage (NCBI taxonomy): Eukaryota > Viridiplantae > Streptophyta > Magnoliopsida > Asterales > Asteraceae > Lactuca > Lactuca saligna. Next base: position 230,783,146 of record NC_136420.1, on the reverse strand, counting down.
TGCGGGCGTATTGGTCAATCCAAACAGCATCACCATGAACTCGTAGTGTCCGTAACGAGTTCGGAAGGCTGTCTTCGGAACATCCTCCTCTAGCACTCGTAACTGGTGATATCCGGATCTCAGATCAATTTTGGAAAAGTAGTTCGCCCCTTGCAGTTGGTCAAATAGATCGTCTATATGAGGCTGAGGGTAATGATTCTTGACCGTCAGTTTGTTGAGTTCTCTGTAGTCGATACACATACGAAATAATCCATCTTTCTTCTTAACGAACAAGACCGGTGCTCCTCAAGGCGAGAAACTTGGTCTTATAAAGCCCTTGCTGAGCAGTTCGTTAAGTTGACCAGATAGTTCCTGTATCTCTGCTGGTGCTAATTGGTAGGGCAACTTGGCTACTGGGGTAGCTCCTGGGACTAAGTCGATTCTGAACTCGACCTGTCGTTGCGGAGGTAATCCTGGTAGCTCTTCGGGGAAGATATCGGGAAAGTCGCTCACTACTGGAATGTTCTTTAGTTCTTTCGTTTCGAGGCTCGTATCGATAATGTGAGTAAGGAATTCATGGTATTATTTACGTAGATACTTCTTTGCTTGAATACTTGATATAATAGGAAGACTCGCACTGGGTTTGTCACCGTAGACGACAAGAGTTTCGTTAGTCGGGAGGTTTAGACGGACTGCTTTCTCGAAGCACATGATGTCGGCACGATGAAGACTCAACCAATCCATGCCGATGATAACGTCGAAGCTTTTAATTGAGACCGACATAAGGTTGATTGGAAATGAATGGTTATCTAGAGTTAGGGTACATCATAAGTATATGCTATTTGTGCTTTCTATCTCTCCATTAGCCATTTCTACTATGAATTGTTCTTTAAGTGTGTGCGGTTGTTGTTTAAGCATGCGAGCAAATTTATGGTTCACAAAGCTTCGCTCCGCTCCAGTATCAAACAGAATGCCTGCATAGGAATTATTGAGGAGGAACGTACCAGTCACCACCATCGGGTCAACAACTGCTTCCTCATGGCCTATCTCTAGTACCCTCCCTGCTCCGCCAGCATTCTTTGCTTTGGGGCAGTCCCTCTTATAGTGGCCTGCCTCGCCACATCCATAGCAGGTCTGGCTCACGCCAAAGCCATGGACTTGGGTGATCGGCCTCGTTGGAGATTTACAGAAACAGCCTATGTGTCCTTTCTTGTAGCAGTTAGAGCACTGCATCTCACGGCAGGGGCCGTTGTGGTGGTAGTTGCATTTGTTGCACTTAGGCAAACTTCCAGCATATTGCCCCACCGAAGCAGTAGCAGCAGCAGGGGTTATTGCGGCATGCACTACCACAATTTGGTATTTTTTGGCAGCTCGCTGTTTCTTCTTCTCATCCCAGAACATCCGCTTAGTGTCAGCGGGTTTGGAGGGTTTCGAGATGGCTAGGGCTGTTGTCGCTGATGGGGATTTGACGCCATGGTCAATGAGTCGCTATGCCAGTCGCTTGGCACTGTCGAATGTAGCAGGGTTTGATGATAGGACATTTCCCTGATATGGAGGCACTAGCCCCCATATGTACCTCTCGATCTTTTTCCCTTAAGTGGGAACCATATTGGGGTAGAGGGCCACCAGTTCGCTAAATCTGGTGGTATATGTGACTATGTTGCAGCCCTTCATGGTTAGGCTCCACAGCTCCTGCTCCAATTTCTGGATCTTGCCCCTCGGTGAATATTCCTTAATCATGTGGTCCTTCATGGTTTCCCAACCCATGTCATTGGCCACCACGAGAGTTAGTGCTTTAACATGGCCGTTCCACCACATCAGGGCTTTCTCTTCAAGGGTGTACGCGACATATATGACTTTGCTCGCAGTAGGGCACGAACAAATTTCGAAGACTGATTCAGTCTTCTCAAACCATTGCGAGAGGGCAATGACTCCACCGGTTCCCTTGAAGGACGTCGGCTTGCAGTTGGTGAAATCCTTGTAGGAGCACTCTCTCGAGCGCACAGGGATTTCAGCAGGAATAGATTCAACAGGGGTTATGCCTCTGCTGGCATCAGTAGAGTGATACTGAGCCATGGCAGTTGCCGCTGCTGCAGCTACTGCAGCATTTAGGGATGCAGTATCGATGACCTGAGGAAGAGGAGGTGGTGGTTGTGCAGGGTTATTCTGGGGAGATTTGCAAGGAGGCATCTTTCAGCTATAAGTTTATAAAGATAAACATAATGGTAAGAATCAATTGTAAGTGGGGTGAGAGTGACACATGGACTAACTAACCATAGCCCAACAGTTGAATGATTGTTTGAGATCACAACAAAGAAGATTAGTAGGAAAATACAAGTGTACAGATTTTTCCCACAGATTAGGTAGCTGTCTAATATACTGGTATTATTGATGTCATAAGTTTAGGGAAAATCGACCTAACAGCAGGTCTTACATCATACCATACGGAAAAGTTTGATAGTTCCTAGATTCCTAATTAGAGTACTGAAAGTTAGGAATATTTTACAGACAAGTGCCACTTAGTGCACAGATACTAAAGGCTATTCCTTAACCAAAAGACAAAGATGTACTAGACATCTTCTAATGGCAATGGGAATTTCTGGTGCCAACCTTGAGGTCTGCCACTTGACGAACCACCTCTTGAAGGTGTCGTTCATGAGCCCTTTGACGAACTCGAAGTTCTATGACGTCGGCTCGGGAGGTAGCCAGCTGTTGCTACAGGGTCTCATTGGTTCTCCTGGTCCTTTCCACTTCTTCTTCCAGACGATGGATGCGGACTGTGTTGACACCAGAGTTGGCATCAATCTCCATGACACGGTCGATGGCTGCTCGACCTTGTTCACCATTACGAGCTATTCTGCAGATAATGACGGGCAGATCTCGATCCGTAGAGCCACCTTCACTGAGATTGTAAAAGTTTCGATACCCAAAGTAAGGTAAGGGTTGACCCTGTTCGTCACTCCAGCGATTCAAGTTGGTTGCCCAGAAGGGTGTGGGACCTGGGAAAGCTGGTCCGGGATTGTTGTTTAGGGCTTGACCTACTGGCGGTAGGTTGTTGACTTCAAGCTCAGAGTCAGATCCATCAGAAAAGCCTTCTGCGAGGTGATCATCCAAAGGGATTGGATGCTCATCTTCGGGCTCTTCTTCAATCCACCTAGCATTGCCTTCATTTGGGAAGTACGAGTCGCCATGATGGAATCCAACCATTTAAATCTACGCGAGAAGAGAGGTATAAGAATCTAGTGTATAAGTAGCTTGTAGTAGCACAAAATACCCCAATAGTATTTTAAGTTTAGGTTCTACTGTTCTCCTTATGGTACTGTTGGTAAGTTTTTAGACTTGTTAACATAGCACAACCATTCTGGGGCATATGCTAATCACTCCTCGGACCAGCATAGTTGATCAGGCTATGCCATTCCCAGGACTGACCATACATCCCCGAGCTCACTTGTGATACTTAATAATTGTAATACTTTTGTTCTTGTCATTGTAAAACTGATTTTTAGTATGAATGCAGACTTGTATACTTAATTAAATATTTTAGTATTTAAAGTATAGACTCTTGGTCAGAGTGTTTTAATCCCAAATGGGTTTATAGTTAGTATATCTTTTATGGGTTGATATACTCAATTCACTATAAACAATGCTCTATTACCAATCTATCACACCCCAAAACCGAGAACGACGGAAACTTTCTGGGGTGGAGGACGTCATGTAAAGTATCACAACACAGTATAACAATAAACAAGAAAACAACATCATCCATTGCATTAAATATATAATTTTAATACAAGCGTGTTCCGTACAGTTATAGACAACAAAAATGTAAATCAAAATAATAAGATGAGTCTCGAATGCACTCCATCTTCTCAAAAGCTGGCCTCGGTACCTGTCTACTGATAACCTGAGAATACAAGTTATTTTGAAAGAGTTTATCAGCATTAAGCTAGTGAGTTCATAAGTATTTTAGTGTCGGTGTTTGTATCAAAATGTTTGAACATAGTTTTAAACAATAGTTTGTAAACATTGATGATAAAAGTATGGGAATGTTTGTAAGTATTTGTGAATGTTTGAAATCTCTCAAAAAAACCTATATTTTCTATTAAAAGTAGCCCTCTACCAAGGCGTAACTGTTTTGTATGTTCGTTTATTGTAAAAGTGTGTAATTTTCCCAAGTGTAACTTCATTGTCAAAATATAGTTTGTACATTAATGTTTAAGTGAAATGATCACTAAATATATGTAAACGGTAAATTAATGTAGTACTGTAGTGTTGTATTATTGGAACTACTGCTGTACTAACTACCTTAAACTAGATTTATATTAAGGTATTATGTGATTAATTGTACCATACTATCGACTAGGTAACACGACAATGTAGGTCGTAATAAGGTATGACGTTTGGCACCCGCAGACCTGCAGGTCCGGCTGTAGCTAGCAGCAAGGTGTAGGATAGTCAATCCAGTATAGATCTATACGCAAACTCACGCTCTCCCTCCAAAGGACTCTAGCTACAACTCGGGCCATGACATTAAAGGCATGCTCCGATACAATGGATCACAATTTTGTTTACGTATTCATGTATATGTAATGTATTGTTACTCGTTCTAGTATCGTTGTATATGTTCTCCTTCTAGTATAGTTGTATATGTTCTCTTTCTATTATAGTTGTATATGTTCTTCTTCTAGTATAGTTGTATACATTCTCATAGTAATAAGTACTGACTCATGAATGAACTGACTCATTGTTCTAGCAATAGTATAAGTATTATCCTGTGCTACCCCGATGATAACTTACTAATGATGTAACTAGTACGTATGAATATGGAAGAACTTTTATGACTATATATGTACACATGATATAAAATTAATATTGAAACAACCTTCGGACGGCTACCCAATATCCCACCAGACCACATCTCAAGCGCGAAAACGAAATAGGACAGACGTCCTTCCTAAGCCTTTTAAACGTAGCTTATATAACTATACATATACGGTCATGCAATTTATAATAAGTATAACAAAGTTTAAGTAAAAGAGTTTGTAAAACAGTTTGATAAATAGTTTGAACAGTAGTAAAATCATTGGTTTTGTAGTTATTAATCACATGTGATTGATGTAATAACTATCAGTATTCAACTTTTATTCCCCCCCATAAAAGCATTTAAAACATTTAAAAGTATTTCAAAGGTTAGTTAAAGGGGTATGAACTTACTTGTAGTGAGTGGATTGGATTGAAGTGTCGGATACGGTGCTAGGTGACAAATGAAGACTAGTACACACGCACGAGCCTAGTTATCATATAATGAATATATATAACTAATTAGCCAAAATATAACTAATAAATTAAGTTGGGATACTCTAGAACATGAAAACACTTTGTTTCAAGTGTTAAAGATCGCAAGGATTGCATCCAAGTGTTGGTAGGGCAAAGCTAGGGTGTTTGGAGTTCAAGGGTAAACTCCTTTGGAGTTTACGGTTTTAATGACCTTAACCCAAGGAGTTATGGCAGTAAACTCAAGGGTTTACGATCGTAAACTCTACTCCTTGTAACCATGTGTTGTTTTGAGTTTTTACAAGTCTTTTGAAGCACTTCTACTTGGTGGTTTGGCCTTTGGAAGGGACTAGGGCAACAAAAACACTCATTGGAGGAGTTTACGGCCTCATGGACATTTCCCTTTGGGTTTACCATTGTAAACCCTTATGGAAAAGGGTATTGCCATGTTTTCAAGTCCTTAACACAACAAGTTAATTGTCTAGGTTAGTTTTTAGGCCTAAGGAAGGAATACGACCCATTTAAACACACTTTAGGGTGTTTACGGTTTTGGGAGATCCGCAAACCATAAACACCTAAAAATGGTGGTCTTTGGTGTTTTTCAAGGCTTACACACATAAAGGGAAGGTTTAAACATGTCAATGAAGGCTTAAACATCAAACTAGGGCTTCGATAAAGACTTAGGCACACTTTGGTGCCATTCTTGGTGTTTATGGCCCAAGAACATTCTTGGACCATGAACACCTCAAACCTTGTGTTCTTGGCATATTTTCTTGATGTTTATATGTAATACTAGCTTAATAAGACTAAAGGATGGAAGTACTTACTATTAGGAAGCTTGATTTAAGCTAAAAGTCCAAGAACACTTAGTGTGTGTTCTTGGTGTTCTTGGTCTTTTTGGAAATCTAGACAAAATACATAAATGAATGGATGAATAGATGCACAAACACTAGATTAAGTGTTATACCAACTTGAAATGGTTAGAACACTTACAAGTTTGAAGATCTTGAATAAGTTTTAGGATGATACTTGAAAGGATATTTTGGAGTTTACTCTTTTCGTATTTGGGGAGAAATCACAAATGGCTAGTCTTGGGGAGTAAACTCATGCATATGCATGAGTTCACGGTTTTTGGGATGATTTTTCGACCCAAACATAATAGTTTGGCTGGGAACTTCTATGACACGAAGTGTTTGCGTATTTTAAAATTCAAAACCCGAGATGACACTTTCTTTCACCCGTTCGCTTAAAAATAATATTAAAATAATCAAACGAACTTTAAATTTCTTAAAAATATGAAATAATGAAATTAACCTATGATAAGAAGTGGTTCACTTTTAGGGTTCGACTAATGGAAATTTTGGGTTGTCACATGGTTTAAAGACTACAACTCTTTTACAAGACAAAAAATATCAGATTTTCTGGGAAACAAACACTGTACATTGCATTTTACTTGCAATAGAAAATATAGGATTTTATGGAATTCTCTCTTTATTTGTTTTCAAAAATATGAATACACATGCTATAATACAAGATTTGAAACAAAACACTCAAACCAATTTTACGGAAAATATCGGATTTTCGTGTGTTTACAAAGTGATACAAAACTTTTCATAGAAACATGCATATGAACTCACCAACATTATATGTGTTGACGTTTTCAAAATAACTTGTATTCTCAGGGACATGATAAGCAGGTTGGTCATCAAGAACTTGTGGAATGTGTAGTATCTTGTTTCTATCATGCACTTATTATTTTTGGGATGTATCTTTTGTAAACAATTACAATGATGTAAACCCAGTATGTTGTATTGTTTTATGTGTGAGGATGATGTTGTCTTGATTCAATTATATACATTGTGATGATATTACAAGATGAAGTCACCCAACCCCCGGACGTTTCCATCGTTCTGGTTCGGGGGCGTGACAGATTCTAACAAGCATTGCGTCACTGAGCTCTTTTTGGTTCTTTCATTCTGTTGGTACATCTCCTTCAAATTATTCCAAAACTCTTCGACATCTTGCAACCTGGAACATAGTTGTAAGCAAGCAGTGGAGGAGGTCGTCGCAATTCACGAAGACATCTTTTGTTACTCACCTTCTTCTTGTTGCTTTGAGAGATCATGTCTTCAGCAGCTCCAACATTTCCAACAAATTGAATTAATCAACACGATAAGGTCCAATTTCAATAGATCGCCAAAGATCTTCTTCTATCCCGTTGAGACAGTCTTCCATATGATCCACCCATTGATCTTAATACTATGGAAGCAACATTGAAACTTTTGTAGCAGATCCAAGCAAGTTTGTGTAGTTCATCACGGTGTTGACATTCAAGTTTGACATTTTATCGATTGAAAAGAGAGGATTTAATTTGAAAAGAAAGAAACCAGATGTAAAATGATTGACAAAAAAATACATCATCGTTTAATCACAAAGATTGAATGAAGAATTTAGTTTTTTTCTTGCAGAAAAATTGAATCTGAAAGAATGATTCAATAAGATGAAAACATGAAAAAAAGATTCTTCAATCGATGTATAGATTCCTACTCTAATACGAATTGAAAGGATGTTTGAATTAAGTTTTGATCAATCGTAAGTAAAATCAGAGAGAGTGTGAACACCATGATCTAAAAAAAGATCTTGTTTTAGCTCAATAGATCTGGAATGAGTACAAGAGAATCGCAATGAGAGAAAGCTCAATGAGTACAAATGCCCAAAGTTATGACTCTCTAATGTACCTACCCTATTTATAAGGTACTCACAGATACAAAAAAAACACTAGGACTCGACATCACATAACAAATTACTAATAGGCCTAGTAAATAGATTGCATAATGAAGTCGTGGTAACCTTCTCTATTTACAAACTATTCGACATCTAAGACACTACCTAAGGTTCGTTATCTCACAACATGGATAGACTCTAAACCATTCATACCTGGCCACCTAGACTTAACACATAACATATGCCAGCCTTATGTTCACTGGTCACAACTAGATTCCTTTACTTAAGATGTTTTTCTCTAGTTGCTCTACATAGACCGCTTTCCTCAAAGAGGCTTCGCGTAATCGACCATCCGTATATGGCGCCCGAGACTGAATAACTAGATTCCCTTTCTACAAGGCTTTGCTTTAGTTACCCAATCTATAACCACTTCCCTCACTTAATAGGTTTTTCGTGGTTTCACATAAGATAATCACATAGTCTATATAATAAGTAAGTTCATGAGAACTCACCTGAACAAGTTGTCTGCATAATAATTTTTTGTTATATCGTTGTGCCTGAAAAATATGCAACTCTAAACATCATCCTCATATGTCAAAACATCCTAAAAGACCGAGTATATAGTTATAAATACTTAGGTTGAATACTATTTTATTTATTTAAATTATACTTAATGACTCGACCCCAATATAATAACAAGTTTCTTATTCATGATGCTAACTTAATAAATCCCACACATAAATTAAAATAAAGATAATCTATGTTAAATAATTAATTCATTAAATTCATTATATTTCAATTTGTTTTGAAACAATCAAGTAATTGTTTAACTCTTGAAATGTGATTTCCATATATCTAAAATTCTATCCTTTCTAATTCTATATACAGATATAATGTATAAAACATTAGCCCATAATCAACTACTAAATTTATTTATCATTAACAGAAATAACATGCATCTATCTTAATTTTAATAACTTAATAGTTTCAACAAAATAACATAATACAATATAGATGAAATATAATTGATACTACTTCTTTTAATTTCATGAGTCCATTAATTAAGAGCATCCCATTTTTGAGCCCACATTCGGAACCCAAATCTGAAAGGCATTCATGTCCAAATGTAAGCCCAAGAGATCTCATCACAGTTCAAGGTTCCTTTGTCATGATGCAACCATCGTCATCCCCATCGAATAGGCTACAAGCTTTTATCAAGTTAGGAACCCTAAGAAATGGAAATCGATGGCTCCATTACCATCTGCATCCACTTCATTGATCATGTCATGGAGCTCAACTTCTATCCACTACATGTCTCCCTATAAAAGAGAGACACCGAACGACTCAAACAATGGCACTTCATAGACTGTTCACATGTCGCCGAAGACTGGAACTTCGCCGGGAAGATGTGAATCGAACCACATGAACACCTCGACACCCAATTGTCCTAACTCTATGACATTCCGCCGAGTTTTCTTTGTTATGACTCAGGGGAGGACGCAGGAATTAGTAGTAAGGGTTTCAAAAAAAAAATTTCCAGTCAAAAAGAATATAACACATCTAATACATTTTTTTTCTGGTTAAACATAATATAACAACGATCTATTAGAATTTAAAATTGTCCTCTTCATGCAAACATCTTTTGAAACCGCTCCATTAATTTTTCATTCTCAACTTTCGCAAGTGCTTCAGTCACGACATTACAAAGCAATGCATCATTCAAAAATTCATCGCCAATTTTGTTACGCAAGTAGGTCTTCAAGAGCTTCATCTTTGAAAAATATCTTTCTACAGTTGTGGTTGCTACGGGTAATATCAAAGCCAACTTTAAAATCTTATAAACCAAAGGATAAGACCGATGCTTCCCCGTACTAACCATCAAACGAGAAAGCTCAGAAATTCCTTTCAAACTAGTGAAGCGCTCATCTTTGATGCAAGAGTGATAAAATATATCAAGTTGTCCTTTAAGGTCTATCATATCTGAATCATCAAAGTCATACTTGTATAACTTACCCAACTTCAATAACTTTGATTTGTCAAATTGTGAAAATAAATCACAAGGGCTCAAAGCACCCATGTATTCTAGTAATTGGGTGCTTGTTTCACTAAATCGATCCCGATATTCTGTAAGTTGCATATCTACCACTGTGTTGAAGATTTCAACCTCAAAATGAAACCTATTAGTCTTTGTAGTCCTACGTTTTCTCGCACCAATATACAACTCTTCCATATCTAAAGTATCAATTTCCTGTGTTTGACAAAAAGATGATACTTTTGGCAAAATGCTAGCAAAACCTATGTTTCTAAAAGATTGCAATGCCTCCATTGTCCCTCTAACCATTGGAGCCGCTTCTAAAATGTCTAGATCTTTTCTTTGAAGCCTTTTTGACAATGTACCCGTGAGGTGTAAATTTTATACATCATATGTAAGTAAAACACGAACTCATATGATTTAAAATATGCTATGATTCCAGATGCTTGTTGACAGTTTGCCAATGACCTTCCCTCCTTTTTTCACAAAATCGAAAACTACAAGAACATCCGCAAACAACTTCATCAAACTTGTGAGTGTGTTGAAATGTGAACCCCATCTTGTTTCTCCCGCTTGAACAGGTGTTGTCTCTTGATTTAACCCTCTCCCGATTTCAAGTTCACCACTACACTAGCCTTTTTGCACCCTTTCTCTTGCTTGCTCTCATAGTAAGTCTTTTCTTTTACACGAGGCACAAACAACAATAACCACCAATGAAATTTGCTAAAAAAAGTCACTAACACCATCATGCTTCTTTGCTACAGCCACAACTACTAATTGAAGTTGGTGTGCAAAGCAATGTACATAAAAATCCGTGTCATTCTCTTGTAATATCAAAGCTTTCAAACCATGGAATTCCCCATGCATATTGCTAGCCCCATCGTAACCTTGTCATCTTATCTATTAAAATTTAAAACAATTAATATATAAATATATATTAAATTGAATTGAAATAACACAAAGTAACGAATAAATTACCTAACTAAAACTCAACTTATTACTTGTAAGTACTTCATTTATGGCATTTTTGAGTGTCAAAGAGGATGTATCCTTCACGTCCACTAGTCCTATGAATCTTTCTTTCACAAAGCCAAGACTATCGACATACTGCAAAACAATAGCCATTTGTTCCTTTTTTGAAACATCACTAGATTCATCAATTAGTAAAGCAAAAACATCTTGACCAATCTCTTCACGAATACTCCAAAGTACTTCTTGTGTAAAAACATTGCACAAGTTCTTTTTGAATTTTAAGGGAAATAAGTTGATTGTTTTTAGGAGCATTTTCTAAAGTATTTTTGAAAATATCTTCACTAGTCTCTCTAATAGCTTTTAACACTTCAATGTAAAGCCCTCTATTTTCCGAGTTAACCGACTCGTCATGATCACAAAACGGTAAAACGGTTTTCAATAAAAGTTCAACAACAATAATAAAAACACATAATCGAGCATTATATTTATGGTCCTCTGCTTCAGTTTGCCTCCTCAAGACTACATTAACAACTTGTTTTTCCCTCATTAAAAACTCACGCTTTTCTTTTGCTTTGTTGTGAAAACTATCAACACCACCCACATTAGTCCGAAATGCATCTTTTTTATTCCAAGTATCAAAACCTTGGGAAACAGATGCATATCTCCCTCCTTTTTGTCCCATGAGGTCCCCACACAAATAACAATATAAACAATATGCACTATTCTTTTTCACACTATATTCCAACCAATCAAAGTCATCAAGCCATGAAGGAACGAATCTTCTAAATCTATCACCTATTTTTTTTAGGAAACTTATGTACCCTTACTTGACACGACCCTTGAAGCAAATATGCTCTTCTTACATCATCTCTTATATTTGGTTTGTAACTTGTAATCAATGGCCTATTCGCCGGGTCCTTTGGAAGATTTTTCAACTCAACATTATCTTTAGGTTGGTTAGAGCATGGTGTTTGTGGAGTTGCATTAGAAACCAAAGGGATTGATTGATTGGTGATTGGTGTTTGTGGAGTTGCATTAGGATTAGAAACAAAATGGATTGATTGATTGGTGATTGGTATTTGGGAACATTCTTCACCACTTTCATTACGATTAGGTCTTTGTCTTTTGGTAAAAACCCACTTAGTTTAACCTATAAAAACATAACAATTACACCTAATCAAACAATGACTTCAATAATATCAAGTTGCTTTCACCTAATCAAACAATAAATTCAATAAAAACATAAGAATTAGTCAATTACACCTAATCAAACAATGATTTCAATTAAACAAGTTGCTTTCACCTAATTAAACAATAAATTCAATAAAAACATAAGAATTAGTCAATTAAACCTAATCAAACAATGAATTCAATTAAACAAGTTGCTTTCACCTAATCAAACAATAAATTCAATAAAAACATAACAATTACACCTAATCGAACAGTGACTTCAATAAAACAAGTTGCTTTCACCTAATTAAACAATAAATCCAATAAAACATATCAATTTCACCTAATTAAACAAATAATTCAATAAAAAACATAGCTATTGTACCTAAACAAACAATATAACTTCAATAAAACAAATCAATTTCACCCAAGTCAATCAATAACTTCAAAAAAAAAACATATCAATTTCAAATATCTAAATGAATTGGTAGTAGAACTTACTTGTTTCATTGTAGTGTAGGGCTTTGAAGTTTGAACTTTGAAGTAGATTTTGTTATTTGTTAACCCATAAACCAAAATAGTAGAAATTGAAAAAAGACAGAAAAGGGTCGATACTTGCTTCAAGTCTTCAAGAGAATTGTGGTGAAAGCAAGTTGCTTTCACCTAATCAAACAATAAATTCAATAAAAACATAACAATTACACCTAATCGAACAATGACTTCAATAAAACAAGTTTCTTTCACCTAATTAAACAATACATTCAATAAAAACATATCAATTTCACCTAATTAAACAATCAATTCAATAAAAACATAGCTATTGTACCTATATAAACAATATAACTTCAATAAAACAAATCAATTTCACCCAAGTCAATCAATAACTTCAAATAAAAAACATTTCAATTTCAAACATCTAAATGAATTGGTAGTAGAACTTACTTGTTTCATTGTAGTGTAGGGATTTGATGTTTGAACTTTGAAGTAGATTTTGTTATTTGTTAACCAGTAAACCAAAACAGTAGAAATTGAAAAAAGATAGAAAAGGGTCGATACTTGTTTCTTGAGGTCCAGATACATCTTGTCTAAACCGGGATGAACGTAGTATCAAGTTTTATGTGCTTCGCTCATGACAACATCCCTAAATCCACCAAACTTAGGTGTACAGATCCGATTCATGAGATAGTGTATTTCTTCACCCTTGATAACTAAGTTCTTATCCATCCCTCTTAAAGCTTCCCCTGTCACGTTCTCTGGTTTCAGGGCTTCCAGCTGAGCCTCTTTAATTTATGTAGATAGATGTGATGGATTGTCATGGTTAACGAACTTACTCAGCGGCCCGAGTATTGCTTTCGGATGAGGGCGTCAGCTACTACATTGGCTTTGCCTGGATGATAATGAATTTTCCATTCGTAATCATTCAGTAGTTCCACCAATCGCCTCTGCCTTATGTTGAAATCATTTTTATTGAGGATGTGCTAAAGGATTTTATGATCGATGAAGATATTACACTTCATCCCGTAGAGGTAGTGTCTCCAGATCTTCAGAGCGAATACAACTACCCCAAGTTCAAGGTCGTGCATGGCATAGTTGACCTCGTGTGTTTTTAGTTGTCTCGAGGTGTAGGCAATGACCTTTTCTCATTCCATCAACACACACCCTAGACTTTGGTTTGATGCATCGTAGAACACCATAAAGTCTTCAGTTCCTTTTGGTAAGGATAAATCAGAGCGCTGCACAAAGCTTGGTTTAGCGTTTGGAACGCAGTTTCTTGCTTTTCTCCCCAGTAGAAGGTTACACCCTTTTAAGTCAGTGTGGTAAGCGGTTTAGTGATTTTTTAGAAGTTTTGGATGAATCTCCTGTAGTATCCAGCGAGGCCTAAGAACTGTCGGATTTCTGTATGCGTCCTTGGTGCCGACCAATTTTTGATCGACTTGAATTTGGAAGGATCCACGTGTATCCCTTCCTTGCTAAATACATGACCGAGGAAACCCATTTCTCAGATCCAAAATTCTCACTTTGAGAATTTTGCATACAACTTCTCCGCTCTTAGAATCTCCAGTACTTGTCACAGATATTGGTTGTATTCTTCCTTACTCCTAGAGTAGACCACAATGTCGTCTATGAAGACAATCACAAACTTGTCTAAGTAGGGCCGGAACACCCTGTTCATTTGATCCATGAACACCACGGGTGCATTTGTTAATCCGAAGGGCATCACTACAAACTCGTAGTGACCGTACCGGGTTCTAAATGTTGTTTTATGGACATCCTCCTCTTGGACCCATAGTTTATGGTATCCTGACCTTAGATCTATTTTTGAGAAGTGGTTTGCTCCTTGGAGTTGGTTGAATAGGTCGTCGATTCAAGGTAGAGAGTATCGGTTTTTGATGGTAAGCTTGTTCAATTCGCGATAGTCGATGCACATGTGGAACGATCCATCTTTCTTCTTCACAAACAGGATAGGTGCTCCCTGAGGCATGAAGCTCGGTCTGATGAACCCTTTGCTTAGCAATTCGTTTAGTTGACTGGATAATTCCTACATCTTGGCTGGCACTAGGCGGTATGGTGCTTTGGCTACGGAGGTAGCCCCAAAGATTAGATCGATTCGGAAATTGACCTATCGCGCGGGCGGAACTCTGGGAAGGTCTTCTGGAAATATGTCAGGGAAATTACAGACTTCCGGAATGTCCTTGATGTCTTTATCTTCTTGGTTCTTATCCAATACATGGGCTAAGAAGGTGCTGTATTCCTTACGGAGATACTTTTGGGATTTGACGCTAGAGATGATTTGTAGGTTCACACTAGGTTTGTCACCATAAACAATGAGAGTTTCACCACTTGGAAAATTAAGGAGAACGAGCCTTTTGTAGCACATAATGTCAACATGATTAGAACTTAACCAATCCATGCCAATGATGATGTCAAAGCTTTTTATTGAAACAGGCAATATATCAATTTTGAATGAGTGGTTGTCTAGAGTGAGGGTACACCCTGAGTATATGTTGTTAGTGCTCTCTGTCTTTCCACTTGCCATTTCTACAACATATGTATCTTTTAGTGATTGGGGATTATGTTTTAAGAACTGTTTGGATTTGTGGCTAACAAAACTCCTCTCCACTACACTATTGAATAATATGCATGCATATAAGTTATTGAGGAGAAACATACCGGTAACCACTGTGGGATCTTCCATTGCTTCTCCTTTCCCTAAGTCCAAGACCCTTCCGATACCACCGGTGTTTGCGTTTCTAGATTTTGGGCAGTCTCTTTTTTAGGGCTCGGTTTCCCCACAGTCATAGCAGACTCGGCTTGCTTCGGTGTTGGCGGCGGGGTTGGCTTGTTGAGCAGATGCCCTGCAGAAACAGGCAGTATGCCCTTTCTTGTTGTAATTTTTGTAGTGCATCTCGCAACAAGGGCCATTGTGATGAATGTTGCACTTGTTACATTTGGGGAGGCTTCCAGCGTACTGCCTCAGGGGTGTTGGATCTGCGGTGGTAGTGGCAGCGTGAACCACAACTAGTTGTTGTTTCTAGGCGGAATCCTAGGCTAGTTGGTTTTTCCTGTTGTTCCAGAATTTCCTTTTGTTGTTTCCCCCTTTTGCATGCTCAGAGGTGGCCACCACAGTGCCATGGCTAGCCCTGTGGTGAATGAGTTATTCTGCTAGCATTAGGGTCTTCAAATCATCCCAGCTCATTACATTCGCCACTGGGAGAGTCAAGGACTTCACATGACCCTTACACCAGGTAAGGGCTCAGTCAGTGAAAGTGCAAGCTGCAAATTTGACTTTGCTCGCTTCAGGGAAGGCACAATTTTGAAGACTGATTCAGTCTTCTCGAACCATTGCATGAGAGTGATGGCGCCCCCACTTCCGTTGAAGGATTTAGGTTTGACATTTATAAAATCTTTGTCGGAACATTTCTTTGAACATCCCCGACTGTCTCCCTAGTTAAAGGTTGTAGCACTACTTCCCGATCTACCAACGTCATTTGTACCAATTTGTGACATTGCAGCTGCCACGACTGCTGTTACGGCAGCTTGGAACATGGTCCTATCAAACTTTGGAGGTGGTGGCAGAGGATGTGGCATGTTGTAGGAAGGCCTGGGATTTTTTCACGGTGGCATAATTCTGCCATAATTTGAAAAGGTTGTAAGCCTTTAATAGTAGTGGTAAGTCGGTTATTATATAACTAAATTATCTGTGTTATGTTCTGACCTTTAAAGCATTTGCAAGCAATTTCATGTTGGAAAATTCATATGTTTCGAGCTCATGAATTTAATAGGGGTGTCTTAGTGAAATCTTGTGACTTGATCCATGCTAGGTCCTTCTACAACCGCTTAGTGTATGCTTGTTATATGTAATTAAGATTGAATAGATCGTTGATTCTAATGGGTCTGCCCTAAGCCCACAACCAAACAAGGAATAGGACCTAAGGCGGAACCACCATTTCTAAACCGATATAATCTTAATTATATACAACCTTGTTGGCTACACCAAGTTGTTGTAGACTCACCATAAGCAATGACATATACTGTTATGAATTTAGTAATAACATTCCCAATTAAATATAATATGAATGCCAATTTCATTGATATGATTTTATTATAGAGAGTTTGGAAAAGATTGACCTTGATGTAGGTCTACATCATATCAATTCCAAGAAAAGTTTTGACAGCATTATGCTCCTTTTATTAGTGTAACCACTTAATTACAGGATTAAACATACACACAGAGAAGCGTAGCACCATCGCATACTCATAAACCTAATCTATAAAGATTTTTGAGTAGTGTGGACCCTACTCACGGCAACCCGTCCCTTGCGGTCCATGAGACGAAGTTAAGGCACCCTATAGTTCTGCTAACCGATGCTCAGTTGTGGTCACTCTCTCTTCGAGAGCCATGTGATCTTCCTGATACTGCCTTACCTCCTTCCATGTGGTGGCAAGGTCCTTAATAAGTCGGTCCCTGGGATAGTGGTCTCTTTCCAAGTTTCGAATGCGAACGTTGGTGACTTCCGCAACGACACTCAGCTCCCGAACTCGATTTGCCATTTCCCTATTCTGATCTCCTTGGTTCGTGATTTGCTGGATCATGACTGGGAGGGCCTTATCAGCCGGTCCTCCATGGTTGAGATCATAGTAACCGCATAGATCACCAAATGGTGATCGTTATCGCTGATGACGACTCCACCTCTCGATTTTTGATGCCCAACGGGGCACAGGTCCGTTGTAGCCGAAATGGTTCGTGGGAACCCTGGCTATATATGGAGGGTTGATGACCTCTGGCTTCCGACTCATCTTCATCTCTCCTTCCTCCAGTTCTTCTTCAAATTCCTCTTCTTCGGGCACTTCGTCTTCTACTTCTTCGGGGTCTTCATTGGGATCGTCCTCTTCTATGCAACCTCCGTTTCCCTGGTTCGGAAAGTAGGGGTCTCCTTGTAAGTGGAATCCTTCCATGACGTTTGTGCGAGAATAGGGGTGTAAGAGGCACATAATGAATCTAGAAAATAGTGCTATAACAGCATAAAATACTCCTATAGTAGTTTAAACGTTTTTTTTATTCTTAGTGCAATTCTTGTATGGTTGTTGGTAGGTTGATAGACTTGTTTCCCACTATGACTATCCCCTGACATATGCTAGTCACTTCTCGGATGAATATAGTTGATCAGACTATATTCCTTCCAGACTTGATTACATGTCCCAAGGCATAATCATAGTGTACAACTCATCCATTTTTACTTTTGTATTTTTCCTAAATGTGGCACTATACCATCATGCATGCATGTACCTATACTTTTCATAAAAATACTATTTTATTATTAAAAGTATAGTTGTATGAAAAATGTTTAGTCAGAGAATCTTAGTCCTATTGTGTTTATAGTTCTTATATCTTTTTCGGTGCGATATAGTTAGTTCACTATAAACATTGCTATGATACCAATCTGTCACACCCCCAAACCAAGTATGGTGGAAACGTCTGGGGGTGGAGGACTTCATGTATAGTATCACAACAACGAGTATAATAGTGATCAAAGTAAATACAACCATCATAAATTTAATCGAGAAGGTTACATGGTTTTATGAGTACATGTTTCAAAATCGATTACAATATAATGATAAAATGTTTTGTCTAATGCCACAGTGTTCCATCCTCAAAAGCTGGTAGTCACTTGTTTTTAGGGAAAATGACTCTTGAGGGTAATTAACTTTTGCGTTTGTACTGATTTGGTCCCTTTCATTTTATTTTTTTTGTATTCAATATACCATTGAACTTGTTGTTTGTGTTCACCATAATCCTTTTGACCTGTGATAGTCGGTCAAAGGGTTATGGTGAACATAAACAACAAGTTCGATGGTATATTGAGTACAAAAAAATGGAAAGGGACCAAATGAGAACAAACTCAACAGTTGGTTACCCTCCCGAGTCATTTTCCCCGAAAAGTTAGATGAAATTAAAGTTGCAAAATTACCTTCCTTGGCTATAACGTATGTGAAGAGCGTTTTAGAGAGGTAGCTTTGTTAAAACATGGTCTATGCTATACTTACTGTGGTTAGCTGTCAACACCTCTCTTCAAAAGGATATGATTATGTTTGAGAGGTTTATTTATCACCATAAACATTTACCTCAAGGTATATTATGGTGATGTGTCTGCAAAAGCAGCATGATATTGTACATATTGATGTTGTATCTCATCCCATGAATTCGATCTTAAAGCTAAGTAAACTCAAAAATTACAGCACTTGTGATTCCACTTATTTGTAGACTTGTCTAAAATCCATGATACGATAAATCATTCGCTTGGAAATGTAAATGTAGTCATGAAATCCTCCTGCTTAGTTAAGATTCCCCTAATAAATATTAAAATGCATTACAAAGTTGTAGATGTATGAATAGTGTTCTTTCGTGGGTATGTTTTGAAGAGAATCAAGAATGAATATCATAAAGTCATTAATATCAGTAGGAGATGATGTGGGATTTACTGTAATAAGTAAAGGGAAAATGAATCAAGAGGGTAACCAACTATTGAGTTTGTTCTGATTTGGTCCCTTTCCTTTTTTTTGTACTCAATATACCATCGAACTTGTTGTTTGTGTCACCATAACCCTTTGACCGGCTATCACAGGTCAAAAGTCGGTCAAAATCATTCTGGTGAACACAAACAACAAGTTCGATGGTATATTGAATACGAAAAAAAAAGGAAAGGGACCAAATGAGTACAAACGCAAAAGTTAATTACCCTCAATAGTCATTTTCCCCTTGTTTTTATTAATAACTTGAGAATACAAGTAATTTTGAAAGAGTGTCAACGACACGTTGGTGAGTGCAGAAGCTTTTGTTTGTAAATGTAGTGTATGCACAAGAAAAATCCAATATTTTCCTTATAAAATGAGTTTTAGTCTTAAGACCCAAAGACCGGAATGTACAAATATTTTTCCATACTTATAATAGTGTATGCAGTTTTACAATAATAAAACCCATTAGAATGTAGATATTTCGGTAAACTATGTGTGTCGTTATTTCCTAATGTGAGTTATTATAACCATACTAATGACATAGTAACGTGTTACGACGTTCTTCATGCATCGGAATGTTATGAAATTTGTCACCCCAGACCTGGCGGTCTAGTTGTTGCATGTTGCTAAGGTGTGGGTTGTCAATCCCAGTATAGATCTATATACAAGTATCACGCTCTCCCTACAAGAGGCTCTGGTTATAACTACATGATTTTAACCAGTACTCTAAGAGTATAATGAATTAGTGTCTCATAACCATATTTAACGAGTTTACGTGTAGTGTAACTGAAAATCCTTTTTGTAGTAGGAATATAACCTTCCTTAGTAAGTTCATAGGGTTGATATAACATAAACTATACCTATTATAACTTATCATGTATATTTGAAGTAAATGAAAACCCTCATGATGGAAGAGTATTTACATTTCAAAAGTGCAACTTAACAGGAAACACAAGTCAACATGTAGTCATCATTCAGATACACTTTTCTCAACAAATTACAAAGTGTTAGTAAACTTGTAAACTGATTTTAACTAGTTTTAAATTTTCTGTCACTGTTTTGTAAAAATCACAGAAAATCACCGGGAGTCAAAATCCGAATCCATAATCTCTAGAAGTTCAGAAAATGTGTCTAGTATGCTCACGATTTTTATTAGGATTTTTAATGGTCTCTAACCAGTGTGAAAAAGGGCATCTTCACTGACTGGTCCGAAATCATTTCTGTAGTGATAGGCAGTTTTGTAAACATCACCATAAATTGTAGAAAAATTGTATGAACATGTGCAAGTATTCATTTAAAAGGTATAAACCTGAACTATTTGCATATTGAAATTTTTTGAAAAATATTGAGCTTAAGGTGGTCAAAACAGTTCATGATTGGGCCATCACTTTTCTGTTGAACATTGTTATTTGAGTTTGAGCATGTTTTGGTGTTGTAACTTATATTATCCCCCATAAAACTAGAAGAAAACATGAAAAGATGGGGGTATGAACTCACATTGAGTGATTTCCTATGATGGATGGTTGAAGAAAAGTGGTTTCCAAGTACATAACACTTGGAGAATGCTTATGGATTTGAAGGTCCTAAGAGCAAATATGACGATATTTGTGTAAGGAATCCATGATTTGAGTGAAGGAATGTAAAATATTTAAGAGTAATAATGAATAACTTACCAAGAGTGAGGGAAGAACTCGTGACCTCCTTGGGGTTTTTGGTTCAAGAGAGAAGAAGAGAGTAAGGGAGAGAGAATGTTTGATCTTTGATAAGGCAAATGAGACTTTTGGGAAATGGGAAGAATGTAGAGTTTTATCTGGATTTGATGTAAGAAAATCTGGTAGAGTTTTTGGAAGTGTATAAAAAGGAAAATGATTTGACTAGGTAGAGTATGAATAGTGACATAAAGTGGGTATGAGGATGTCTTGGTGTCATAGCTTCTTGGAAAAGTCAACAAACCCATAGATGATATCTTGTACAAAAGATATGATATATAATAAGAATTTCCCCAAAATAGAAATAAAACATGAATTTATGGGGTCTAATACGTCAAAATACGAGTTTGGGTGAAAATCCCCCGTCAAAATCATAAAAAACGGGCTTAAAACGCGAAAGTGGTCAAAAACCAGGAAAAGAAACGAATCTGGGTGTAACAACGCAAATTTTCAAACAAAATTTTCATTTAAAATAAAGTGAATTATTTCAACCAAATATAATTATTCCAAATTTCATATCAAAATACAATCATAAATCCCCAAGATCTCCAAACATCAACAGTGTGTACGCGTCATGCCGGCGCCTTCCCACGGTCCTCGCTAGTACCTGAAACACATACATGACAACTGTAAGCATAAATGCTTACTGAGTTCCCCAGTATACTAGTTACACATATACGCCTTTCCAGGCCTTGAGATAACCGCCTTCCGGCCCATAACATATTGCCTTCCGGCCCATAACATAATGCCTTCCGGCCCATAACATATTGTCTTCCGGCCCATAACATATTGCCTTCCGGCCCATAACATATTGCCTTCCGACCCATAAACATAGACAGCAATTAATACATTAATTTCAACACATATAGCACATATATCATATATCATATCCGACCTTTCAGTCACATAACGTATTGCCTTCCGGCCCGTATAAACATACATAGCACGCGTAGCAAATACCTTACCATTTATAGCACGTATAACACAAATCATATCCGACCTTCCAGTCACACAGTCAAACCCTTCCGGGTACAGTATAGTGAGAAGACTCACCTCGTGGTAATGAAAACTATCAACTCTTGAAATCACTCGCACTCGATCTGCCGATCTGCAGACTCCCTACAATACCATATACCCTTATTAATACTCTTATCATTCAAGACAACTGACCCTAAGAAATTATATGCAGGTCAACTCTGGTCAACGGTCAACTAGACCGGACTCGTCGAGTGCAAAGGTGACTCGACGAGTCGAGACGTCCTCTCCAACTTTCCCTGATGTTCCCTTTCTACTCGTCGAGTATCCCCCTTGACTCGACGAGATCCACGTGGAAGAATCGCGGGGCCACCCCGACTCCACTCGCCGAGTCTGAAGAACAACTCGGCGAGTCCCAGTGAATCTTCAAGATACTCGCCGAGTCTGTTCATTGGACTCGGCGAGTCTATGCCATGCAGTCGATCAACTGCTTCCTGAAATACGTATGGTCCCGAAATACACAATCATGGGACTTTCTGGACCTCTAAACATCCTATTACTGAGGTATAAACGTTTGGGTAACAACATAATAATCCATCTAATCACCAAATGGGTTTCATAAACCCTAAATCTGTGTACACATCAAAATAACAGGAATGATCCGAAGTATTACCTGAAAAACGTACTCTCTGTGTCCCCAAACCTCAGAACTCAATCCCCTTGATCTTCCTTTGGCCAAAACCCTTCCTCTTCTTGCCTAACAAATTCTTCAAGGTTCCAATAGCCTTCACTCCTGCTCTAGATGTCCACAGACGCTTAGGTTCTTCTCAATCGGCCAAAAGACGGACAATGACGGCCTAAAAGGCGTTATATACGATCCAAAACCAAACGGCTAGGGTTTCCGCTGAACAGCGCAGACTCGCTGAGTCCATAATGGACTCGTCGAGTCCAGTCGCGAACCCGCGACCCAGTCTGTGGTCCTACTAGGCGAGTCTGGCTCCAACTCGCCGAGTCCCTTCCTAAAACACCCCAAAAACAATATTATAAAAATACCTGAAATTCCGGGCTGTTACAACTCTCCCCCACTAGGACTAGACTTCGCCCTCAAGTCTCATTCTGCAAATAACTCCGGATGTTGCTCCCGCATCTCACGCTCCGGCTCCCAAGTCATCTCCGATCCTTTCCGGTGTTGCCACTGAACCAACACCAGAGGTACCTCCTTGTTCCTCAGAACCTTGATCTTCCGATCCCTGATAGCTACCGGTCTCTCGGCGTAATTCAGGCTCGCATCCACCTGAATATCCTCTAACGGAACCACTGTCGATTCATCGGCTATACACTTCCTCAACTGTGATACGTGAAAGGTATTGTGAATCTGTCCCAACTCTGCTGGCAACTCCAACCGATAAGCTACCAGACCTACCCTTGCAATTACACGAAATGGACCTATGAACCGGGGCCCCAACATGCCCCTCTTTCTGAACCGGATCACTCCCTTCCAAGGAGAAACCTTCAGGAGAACGAAGTCGCCAACCTGGAATTCCAGCTCGGACCGGCGTCTGTCCGCATAACTCTTCTGTCGGCTCTGGGCGGTCAATAACCTCTGCCTAACCTGCTGAATCTGCTCTGTCGTCTGGAGTACGATCTCTGTACTGCCCATCACTCTCTGTCCCACCTCTCCCCAGCAAATGGGAGTCCGACACCTCCTACCATACAACAACTCAAAAGGTGGCATACCAATGCTCGAATGATGGCTGTTGTTGTAGGAAAACTCAGCCAAAGGCAAATGCGCATCCCAGCTACCCCCGAAGTCTAACACACACGCTCTAAGCATGTCTTCCAATGTCTGAATCGTCCGCTCGCTCTGACCGTCTGTCTGGGGATGGTATGCGGTACTACAATGCAGTTTAGTACCCAGCTCCTCATGGAATTTCTTCTAGAACCTAGAAGTGAAGCGTACATCACGGTCTGAAACAATCGAGATCGGCACTCCATGCCGAGATACTACCTCTCTCACGTATAACTCCGCCAACTTCTCCGCTGATGAACTCTCGCTAATGGCAAGGAAGTGTGCACTCTTCGTCAATCTATCCACAATCACCCAAATTGCATCGACTCCCCTGGCAGTTCTCGGCAATTTGGTGATGAAATCCATAGTAATCTGTTCCCACTTCCACTCAGGAATCTCCAAGGGCTGCAACTTACCATACAGTCTCTGGTGCTCGGCCTTAACCCTACGGCAGGTCAAACACCTCTCAACGAACCATGCGACATCTCTCTTCATACAAGGCCACCAATATTCCTTCCTCAAGTCCAAATACATCTTCGTAGCACCGGGATGGATCCATAATTTCGATCTATGAGCCTTCTCCATCAAAGTAGCACGCGTACCGCCCACGAATGGTACCCAAATCCGACCCTGAAACGTCAGAAGTCCTCGTCCATCCTTAACGAACTCTGAAATTAACCCAACGACCCGCTCTTTCTTCTGCATCTCGGATCTCACAACCTCGGCCTGTGCCCCACGAATAGCATCTAATACTGGAGACATCACCGTCAGTCTCAGACATACGTCTCGCAATGGAGTGCTCTCCGCCCTACGACTCAATGCATCGGCTACCACGTTAGCCTTGCCTGGGTGGTATAGGATCTCACAGTCATAATCCTTAACCACGTCCAACCATCTCCTCTGATGCATATTTAGGTTGGGTTGATCCATCAAATACTTCAAACTCTTATGGTCCGTGTATATAGTACAACGAACCCCGTACAGGTAGTGACGCCAAATCTTGAGAGCGAACACTACTGCCCCCAACTCTAAGTCATGCGTGGGATATCTCGCCTCGTGAGGCTTTAATTGCCTCGATGCATAAGCTATCACATGGCCTCTCTGCATCAACACTGCACCCAGTCCCGAAATCGATGCGTCGCAATATACGAAAAAATCCTCCATCCCCTCCGGGAGGGCTAATACCGGGGCTTCGCACAGTCTCTGACGTAGTGACTCGAAGGAAGTCTGTTGCTCGGGTCCCCATGAGAATGTAACACCCTTCCGGGTCAATCTGGTGAGCGGTACCGCGATCTTGGAGAAGTCCCTAATAAACCTCCGATAGTACCCCGCCAACCCAAGGAAACTCCTGATCTCGGAAGGTGACTTCGGTGCCTCCCACCTCATCACTGCTTCCACCTTGGCCGGATCGACCAATATCCCTGCCTGATTAACAACATGTCCAAGAAATTGGACCTCCCGCAACCAGAAGTCACATTTGGAGAATTTTGCATATAGCTTCTCCGACCTCAATACCTCAAGGACCTCCCTCAAATGTCCCTCATGCTGCTCTCTAGTTCGCGAATACACTAGGATGTCATCGATAAATACAATCACAGACCGATCCAGCATCGGCCTGCATACCCTGTTCATGAGGTCCATGAACACTGCCGGGGCATTGGTGAGCCCGAAAGGCATCACCACGAACTCGTAATGCCCATACCGCATCCTGAATGCTGTCTTCTGGACGTCCTCATCCCGCACTCTTACCTGATGGTACCCTGATCTCAAATCGATCTTGGAAAACCAAGATGCCCCTTGCAACTGATCGAATAGATCATCGATCCTAGGTAATGGATAGCGGTTCTTGACCGTCACCTTGTTCAACTCCTGGTAATCAATGCACATCCGGTGTGAACCATCCTTCTTCTTGACGAACAGAATCGGTGCTCCCCACGGCGAGCTACTCGGCCGAATAAATCCCTTCCCCAGCAACTCCTGGAGTTGCGAGGACAACTCTTGCATTTATGGAGGTGCAAGACGATAAGGCACCTTCGCAATAGGCGCAGCCCCCGAAATCAGATCGATACCAAACTCTACTTGCCTCGCAGGAGGTACTCCCGGCAACTCCTCAGGAAAAACATCTGGAAACTCGCGCACCACTGGAACCTCCTCCACTGTCCTCGGTCTCTCGGAAGCCTCCCGCGTATCCATCACATACGCCACAAAACCTCTACATCCCTGCTGTAGGCATTGCCTCGCCCTAGCGGCCGAACAAAAAGTTGATCCCGAACGGGTACCCTCGCCGTATACCGTAAGAACTCCCCCACTAGGGACTCGTATAGTCACCAGCTGGCGCTCACAGTCGATGACAGCGCTGAATCGGCTCAACCAGTCCATGCCCACGATGACACAGACATCACCCATCGCAATAGGAACTAGGTCAATCGGAAACTCAACCCAGAAAATCTCTAGTACGCATCCCCGAAGAACCTCCGTGGCACAAACCACCCTCTCGGCCGCTATAGAAACGCTCAGAGGCCGACTTAACGGCTCACGACTAATGCTGATATGCTGACTAAAAGCTAAAGATACAAAGGATCTACTCGCACCCGAATCAAATAACACTAGAGCAGGCATAGAGTTCGCAAGAAAAGTACCTACACATACATTAACATAAGCATAACATTTCGACTTTAAAGTAAATACGTGAATTACAGCATACCTGCCACAACGTCGGGCGCAGCGCGGACCTCCTCCGCAGTCAGCTGAAAGGCTCTCCCGCGAGCCCTCGGGGCCTCGACCTTCGCCGGTCGGGTTTCAGTAGTCCTGGTAGTAGGTCTAGATCCCTGACGAAGCTGCGGGCACTCGGCCTTCCGATGGCCTGTCTGGTTGCAGTGAAAGCAAACCATGAACCCCTTAGGACAATCCCTGGCAATGTGTCCTTCCTTGCCACACTTGTAGCAACCACCAGCTCGACACGCCCCCTCATGACTTTTGCCGCACTTCCCGCAAGTGCGGCCCTTCTGACCTCCCATCCTTGAATCAGCGGACTTGATCCGCTTGGCTGCCGGCTGAGACTGAGCCGGTCGTCGGTCCACCTGCCGAGACTCGGCCTCCTCCCTGGCCTGAGTCTCTAACTCGATCTCGCGCTTCCTGGCGTTCGCCTGAAGCTCAGTGAAAGTACGATAGGTGGAGTTTGACACAAACTCCTGGATATCCCTCCTCAAAACGCCTAAATACCGGCTCATCCGTGACTGCTCTGTAGACACCAGCTCTGGGCAGAACATCGCCCTCTCGTGAAACTTCCGTGTGACCACCGCAACGGAATCAGTACCCTGCTTAAGGGTCAAGAACTCCTGAATCAATCGTTCCCTCTCCACTGGGGGAACGTACTCGTCCCTGAACATCTCAGTAAACCTCTCCCATGTCACCGCTGTAATCTCCGCCATAGTGAAGTTCGCCGTCACGAACTTCCACCAATCCTTCGCTCCCAGACGGAGCTGGTTCAAGGCAAACCGTACCCTCAGGTGCTCCGAGCATGAGAAAGTGTAGAAGCACCCCTCAATGTCGGCGATCCACCTCATCGCAGCAATCGGATCCTGCGTCCCGTCGAACTCAGGGGGCTTCGCGTTGCTGAATTCCCGGAACAACAACGAATCGCCCCCTTGCGGCCTGGCAGCGGCCACAGCTGCGGTAGCGGCAACGGTTGCAGCCTCAGTCAGTGCGGCGTACCGCTCCTCAAACGTCTCCATCAATGTGGTCTTAATAGACCCAAACATCTCCGGGATCTCAGCCCGGATCGCTGCAGCTACCTCCTCCTGAATCATCTGACGAATATCCTCGTCGCTCACACTGCTCGAACTCGCCCCATGACGTGTGGTAACCATGATGTCTCTGAAATACAACATAAAATTATCAGAGACTCCATCAAGTACAATTGTACTCGATAACGCAACCCTACTCAGTCTCCGATATCCAGGGATTCTTACTTGGGTCTTCCATCGACCCGGTGTCTTCGGTAGTACGGGCCCAATACTACCGACCACACCGTGTCAGTATTCGTCCCAAATCTTCCTCCCCAAACCCCGATTAGTGAGTACTCTACCTCTAGTATGCACTATCTACCTGCACGCTATCGAATATCTCATATAAGCAAACTCCCTAGACTAAGGCATCACAAAACAGGCCATTCTAGTCCTATCATGAATACCTAGTCTTCTAGCATGCATAACAATTCATAATTCAGTGCATAACATAACATTGTAAGGTATTCTGGGGATCTTTACCGTTCGGGCGCTGGTTGATCGTACACACTGCTCCGTTCTTGTTTACCACTTTACCATTTATAAAAATTTGTGTCTTTATTATTTTTAAAAGATTTTTCCTCAAATCCTCGGTTTGAGTTCAGTTACACCCGAAGGTACACCCGAATCCCTCAAACCAAGGCTCTGATACCAATTGTAACAACGCAAATTTTCAAACAAATTTTTCATTTAAAATAAAGTGAATTATTTCAACCAAATATAATTATTCCAAATTTCATATCAAAATACAATCATAAATCCCCAAGATCTCCAAACATCAACAGTGTGTACGCGTCATGCCGGCGCCTTCCCACGGTCCTCGCTAGTACCTAAAACACATACATGACAACTGTAAGCATAAATGCTTAGTGAGTTCCCCAGTATACTACTTACACATATACGCCTTTCAAAGCCTTGAGATAATCGCCTTCCGGCCCATAACATATTGCCTTCCGGCCCATAACATAATGCCTTCCGGCCCATAACATATTGCCTTCCGGCCCATAACATATTGCCTTCCGGCCCATAAACATACACAGCAATTAATACATTATTTTCAACACATATAGCACATATATCATATATCATATCCGACCTTTCAGTCACATAACATATTGCCTTCCGGCCCGTATAAACATACATAGCACGCGTAGCAAATACCTTACCATTTATAGCACGTATAACACAAATCATATCCGACCTTCCGGTCACACAGTCAAACCCTTCCGGGTACGGTATAGTGAGAAGACTCACCTCGTGGTAATGAAAACTATCAACTCTTGAAATCACTCGCACTCGATCCGCCGATCTGCAGACTCCCTACAATACCATATACCCTTATTAATACTCTTATCATTCAAGACAACTGACCCTAAGAAATTATATGCAGGTCAACTCTGGTCAACGGTCAACTGGATCGGACTCATCGAGTGCAAAGGTGACTCGACGAGTCGAGACGTCCTCTCCAACTTTCCCTGATGTTCCCTTTCTACTCGTCGAGTATCCCACTTGAATCGACGAGATCCACGTGGAAGAGTCGCGGGGCCACCCCGAATCCACTCGCCGAGTCTGAAGAACAACTCGGCGAGTCCCAGTGAATCTACAAGCTACTCGCCGAGTCTGTTCATTGGACTCGGCGAGTCCATGCCATGCAGTCGATCAACTGCTTCCTGAAATACATATGGTCCCGAAATACACAATCATGGGACTTTCTGGACCTCTAAACATCCTATTACTGAGGTATAAACGTTTGGGTTACAACATAATAATCCATCTAATCACCAAATGGGTTTCATAAACCCTAAATCCGTGTACACATCAAAATAACAGGAATGATCCGAAGTATTACCTGAAAAACGTACTCTCTGTGTCCCCAAACCTCAGAACTCGATCCCCTTGATCTTCCTTTGGCCAAAACCCTTCCTCTTCTTGCCTAACAAATTCTTCAAGGTTCCAATAGCCTTCATTCCTGCTCTAGATGTCCACAGACGCTTAGGTTCTTCTCAATCGGCCAAAAGACGGACAATGACGGCCTAAAAGGCGTTATATACGATCCAAAACCAAACGGCTAGGGTTTCCGCTGAACAGCGCAGACTCGCCGAGTCCATAATGGACTCGTCGAGTCCAGTCGCGAACCCGCGACCCAGTCTGTGGTCCTACTCGGCGAGTCTGGCTCCAACTCGCTGAGTCCCTTCCTAAAACACCCCAAAAACAATATTATAAAAATACCTGAAATTCCGGGCTGTTACACTGGGAGGCCGAGAGGGTCAAACGTGAAGGGTGGGTTTGTGGGAAAGAAGATTCATGGAAGGAGGGGAGGGTCGGTCCGAGAGGATTCGTAGGCGAAAGAGAGTTCTTATTTCGGGAGGACTCGCAGGTGAAGCTTGTCGAGGCGAAGCGAATATGGCCGACCAGAAGTGAGAGTTCTCGGATTCCAAGTGAGAGGGTCCGAAGCGAAAGTATGTGAGGGGCAACTTCCCGCCTCGGAGCGAACCTAAGCTAGAAGCGAAGGAAAGATTCGATCCGAGAGTATCTTCGTGCGAGAGGAGGTTCGCTTCCTCAGGAGTGTTCGCCTGTTGAGAGGGTTTCGCTCCCATTGTGCTGTTTTTTGTATTTTCTTCTTGTTTCAAGGAATTTTCAACTAATTGAAGTGTTGGGATGGCCTAGGTGTTTATCAAATAGTAGAGAGAGAGAGAGAGAGAGATTTCAGAGAGAGAGAGAGAGAAAGATAGAGTGAGAGAGATTGAGAGAAACTTGTCTGGTGGCCTTTACTAGTTTTGGCCCTGTGATGCAAGGTTTGTAAATCCCATGGTGCCATGTTATGAGTGTTTTACACCCCCGAAGGTGCTTAATAGTGCTTTATAGAGTCATTACATAACTCACCCTGGTTAGGGTTTAGAATTTCTGAACATTTGAAGCTTCTGAGTGGTACTTTGTATTATGATAGAAAGTTGTACATAAGAAAACATAGAATATACCCTATCATACAAGCACTAGATGAGTTTATCGGTTTGAACTGTTGACTTTTATTGACTTTGACCTGACCAGACTTTGATGGTTGTCACATGTTCTGAGAAAGAACAAGTTGTGTGATGCGTGCACCCGACCGAGCTCAAGTAAGCGTTCCCCAAGATACACATTCATTTTATTTTTTGATATGATTATGAGAACTGCATTCTAGATTAGGGCTAAGGATCTAGAAAGGATGCCTTTTATGCGTATTGTATGTGTATGAGAACTGCATGTTAGAATTTCGCTAAGGATCTAGGAGGATGCCTGGTATACCTGTTGTATGTGATTTTTAAGCTGCTTGATAGTACTGATTAGTCAGTGAGATGATAGCCTGGATAGGATATGCTTGGTTTGGGTTACTTGATGGTTGGATGTTGCTTGCTTTGTGCTGTTATGAGTTCTAGTTATCTTTAATTAACTAGTAAACGAATACGCTAAGTTACATATTACGAGGCCTTAATAATTTCAGAGGGTGAGGTTTAACCCTACTTCACAACTCTCGTCTGAGTCTAACCGTTATAGGGAGAGACCTCTTCTTCGAAGAATTATCTGGTCTTAGTAACATGTAATGGTATTCACAAGCTAGTTAAGGAGAGATGAAAGGGACTTCTTGAGCGGCTAATGGCAGAGAGTGGGTTGGAGAGTTACCCTAGGGTTGGCCTAGGGTGAGATTAGCACAGAGTGTAGCAGTAATAGAAGGGACTTGGTGAAGTTGAATCAATCCTTGAGGAAAGTACGGATATATATGGAAGGTAGTATGGGCCGGTACTACTGAAAGCAGAGGATCTGTAATCGAATCAAAGAGGGGCGAGACAGAACCAGGGAACTTGTAGAGTGTGTGAGACCTCTTGAGATTATATATGACCCTAACAATTCTATGTATTGTTTCAGAATGGTGATTATGCGTCACGAAGCAGGAGGTTAAAGGTCTGGGACCACATCAAGTTTAGGTTCAGAGCAGGTTCCAAGCCAGTTGATGACGGACTATGCGAGTTCATTGCTTCTGATATCACGAGAGGCATCCTTGAGGAAACCCCAGTGATTTTTGGGCCAATCAAGGAAGGGATTATTGTGCTAATGGAGGATCGCCTCAGGGTATTCAGGAGTGGCATGACATCTGGCCAGGTAGGGACAGGCATACTCTCCTTCAAGGACATCAGGGGATGTGGTGTGCTAGACTTCCACGAGGTGAAGGACCCCATTGTTTCCAGGAGGTGGGTTGTAGACATTGAGTCTGCATATTTGATGAGCTTCTGCCTAAAGCGGTCGCAGGCCACGTATGATACATGATGTTTGAGAGACACAGCTAGAGATTGGTGGGATTCAGTTGGTGATTCGCTGGGAGCCCCAACCATTGAGGCTTTGACTTGGTCAGATTTTGTGGCCAGGTTTAGGGCTGAGTTTGCGCCGGTTGTGGAGCTTCAGTAGCTGGCCAGGGAGTTTCTTGACATGAGACAAACTACTGAATCGGTGGTGGAGATTACCGCCAAGTTCAGGGAGTGGGCTTTACTGGTGCCATAGTGAGCAGGGGATGAGGAGACTCGATACCACGACATGTTGAGGGATGACATTCAGAAGCATGTCATCTACTCGGCATGCTTGAAATTGGATGACATGATCGCAAGGGAGAGGGCAAAGGAGATTGAGATAGAGCACCTCGGGAAGAGGAAGGCAGGGACTGGGTACGTATTAGGGTTTCGGGGAAGAAATCCAAGGGATCTGACACTAGGTCGAATGGCCAATACGGTTGGGGCCGTTATGGGAAGTGCAACAAGACCCATGAGGGAGTTTTTAAATTGGGATCATCTGGCTGCTACAAGTGCGCAAGACTGGGCAATTTAGCACAGACTGTATTGCCCCTACCCCCACATTCTAGACATCAGACCTGATTTGCTTCCATTACAATCAGAAGGGCCATAAAAAGGCCAATTGCCCGAGATTAGTATTAGCAATGCCAGTGATGGCGCCAGCTCCCTCGACCCCACGGATCATAGATGGCCGACAGGGCAAGTCAGATGCTCCTGTAGTGAGGAGCTGAGCCATCCAACTGACTACCAAGGAGGCGCGTGCCGCATCAGATGTGGTTATGGGTATGATTTCTTCTCTATAACTTTTATTACATGTCAGTTATGATATTTACGTGTATGTATTATGTTTTGTTTAGGATAGTTCCATGTGAATGGTATCCCAGTTTAGGTTTTATTTGATTCGGGGGATACCCGATCATTTGTCTCTCTTGCACTTAGCAAGAGGTTCCCTGAGTCTTCAAGCATGTTGGATTTCCCTCTAGAGGTCGAGATTGTTGATGTCCGATCAGTACGAGCATCAGAGGTTTTTAGAGATTTTCTTTTGAGGTTGGATGAGGAGTGCTACGTAGTAGACATGGTTCTCATTCCATTGCGTGGAAACAAGGTTATCATAGGCGTGGACTGGTGGAGCCCTAATAGGGTCGTGATCGACTGTGCGCAACAATTGGTACCTACATCAGTGTTACACAGGGTATGTCACCTGCGTTATGGATACCCGGGAGATGGGTAAGGCGACTGTGAGTGATGTCCTAGTGGTGCGAGAGTACTGAAAAATATTTGCAGAGGATTTGCCTGGAATACCTCCGTAGAGATAGGTAGAGTTTAAGATTGACCTGGTCCCTGGTGCGGCTCCGATAGCCAAGGCACCATATCAGTTGGCTTCTCTTGAGATGTAGGAGTTGTCTACACAAATGTAGGAGCTATTAGACAAGGGATTCATTATGTGGCAACCCGAAAAACTTCTCGCATGCACTCTTCAATTCTTTCCAATATTAGACTTATTTTACTATATAGTAGTACCCTTTAGAGTCTAATGAAGCGTTCTAAATGTGATATAATCAAGGTAGGAGTGTTAAAAAAGGGTTAACTCGAAGTGTAGTAATCAAAACTGGGCCAAACACTCCAACACATGGAGTGTGCGGCCACACACTTGAGTGTGTGGCCACACACTCTTGTTTGCGGCCTCACACCCTTCCCAACCGCACACTCCATATATATATACCACACTTGAACCATTTTTGAACATTTCCTTCATTTCTTCAAGCGTAGAACACGAAATCCTCTCAAGTAGCATCCATTCTCCTTGAAGATCTTCATAAAAAGGTACCAAGAACACCAAGAACACCATCTGGTCGCACACATGGCAGCACACACCATCTGGCAGCACACATGGCCGCACACATGTGCTGGCAGCACACTAGGCCGCACACCTAGCCGCACACACACATATAGTGTGTATTTTGGCCATACACCCTCTTGTATAGCCATATAAACCCTCATACAATCATATATGATTATAACACTTCATTATAAGAGTTTACTAGTCCCTATGATGGTCCCAAAATCATCAATTAGTTGTTCATAACACTAATTATATCCATACATGTGCCAATATATGCTAATTAGGCTTCGCGTGTGTACTCAAGTCACCACTTGACACCTAGCACCAAATCCAACTTTGTCATGAAAACCACTCACTACAGGTGAGTTTATGCCCCTTTAATTAACCTTTGAAATACTTTTAAATGTTTTAAATACTTTTATGGGGGGGGGGGGGGGGGGAATACAAGTTGAATACTTATAGTTATTACATCAATCACATGTGATTAATAACTACAAAACCAATGATTTCATCACTGTTTCAAAATGTTTATCAAAATGTTTTACTTCAAAATGTTTTACAAACTCTTTTACTTATCAAATACTTTTATTTAAACTTTATTATACTTATTATAAATTGCATGTCCATATATGCATAGATATAGAAGAAATGTTTAAAAGGCTTAGGAAGGCCGTCCGCCCTATTTCCTTTTCCTCGATTTGGATGTGGTCTGGTGGGATGTCGAGTAGCCGTCCGAGGGTTGTTTCAATATTAATTATATATCATAGGTGCATATATAGACATAAAAGTACTTCCATATTCATGCTTATCAGTTACATCATTAGGAAGTTACCATCGGGGTAAAACAGGATTACACTTATACTATTGCTAGATCAAGGAGTCAGTTCATTCATGAGTCAATACTTATCACTATGAGAACATATACATTACATTACGATAATTACATATACAACTATACTAGAAAGAAAACATATACAACTCTACTAGAAAGGGAACATATACGACTATACTAGAAAGAGAACATATACAACTATACTAGGAAGAGAACATATACAACGATACTAGAACAAGAACAATACATTACATATACATACATAAACTTACATAAATGTGATCCACTGTATCAGAGCATGCCTTAAATGTCATGGACCGAGTTGTAACCAGAGTCTCTTGGAGGGAGAGCGTGAGTTTGCGTATGGATCTATACTGGATTGACTATCCTACACCTTGCTGCTAGCTACAGCCGGACCTGCAGGTCTGAGGGTGCCAAACGTCATACCTTTTTAGGACCTACATTTTTCGTTGTTACTTAGTCGATAGTATGGTACTATTAATCACATGATACCTTAATATAAATCTGGTTTAAGGTAGTTAGTATAGCAGTAGTTCTTATAATACAATACTACAGTACTACAGTAATTTATCCTTTATATACATTTAGTGATTATTTCACTTAAATAATAATGTATAAACTATATTTTGATAATGATAGTTTCACTTGGAAAATTACACACGTTTACGATGAACAAACATACAAAACAGTTACGCCTTGGTAGAAGGCTACTTTTAATAGAAAATATAGGTTTTTCTGAGAGATTTCAAACTTTCACAAATACTTGCAAACATTCCCATACTTTTATCACCAATGTTTACAAACTATTGTTTAAAACTATCTTCAAACGTTTTGATACAAACACCGACACTAAAATACTTATGAACTCACCAGCTTAATGCTGATAAACTCTTTCAAAATAACTTGTATTCTCAGGTCATCAGTAGACATGTACCGAGACTAGCTTTTGAGAAGATGGAGCGCCTTCAGGACTCATCTCTTTATTTTGATTTATATTATTTTTAGTGTCTATAACTATACAGAACACACTTGTATTAAAAATTATATATTTAATGCAATGGATGATGTTGTTTGCTTGTTTACTATTAGTGTGTTATGATACATTACATGATGTCCTCCGCCCCAGAACGTTTCCGCCGTTCTCGGTTTTGGGGTGTGATAGATTGGTATCAGAACATTTTTTCTTGTGAATTAAGTATATCAACCCATAAAAGATATACGAAACTATAAACCCATTTGGGATTAAAACACTCTGACCAAGAATCTATACATTGAATACCAAAATATTTAATTAAGTATACTAGGATGCATTCATACTAAAACCTGTGTCACAAAGACAAGAACAAAAGTATTACGATTATTAAATATCACAGGTAAGCTCGGGGATGTATGGTCAGTCTTGGGAATGGCATAGCCTGATCAACTATGTTGGTCCGAGGAGTGATTAGCATATGCCCTTGAATGGTTGTGATATGTTAACAAGTCTAAAAACTTACCAACACTACTATGATAAGAACATTAGAACAGAACATAAGTCTAAAATACTATAGGAGTATTTTGGGTTACTATAACTACATACCTGAGAACTAAAAAGGGTCTCTATCAAGTAGGTCAATAATTGTTAAGTGTGTGTGCTAAGGTTATATGAAATTTAAGTATTATAGACTCAGAATCTGTGACCTTTGCCTCACTTCCTATTCCTTGTTTGGTTGTGGATTTGGAGTTAGGGCCACTTATTCAAATGACTATCCTACTCTAATTTCATATAACTGGTATACACTACACAAGTATTGACATAACTGATGAAGATCATCTTATAATTATCTTAGTTTAGTACGCCTATATATAAAAGATTCTTATATCCCTTTTCTCGCATAGATATCATGGCTGGATTTCATCACGGTGACCCGTACTTCCCAAATGAAGACAACGCAGGATGGCTCGAAGCAGAATCCGATGATGAGCACCAAATCCTGTTGGATGATCATCAAGCAGAAGCTTTCTCAGATGGATCTGACTCTGAGCCGGAAGTCAACAATCTACCTCCCGTAGGTCAAGCCCCAAAAACGGATCCCCAACCAGCATTTCCAGGTCCCACTCCCTTGTGGGTAAACAACTTGAATCGCTGGAGCGACGAACAGGGGTTAATACCGTCATGGTCTGTAGAATTGCTCGAAACGTCGAGCAAGGTCGGGCAGCCATCGACCGCGTCATGGAAATTGATGCCAACTCAGGCGTTAATACCGTCCGCATTCGACATCTAGAAGAAGCGCTCGAAGGGACGAGGAGAACCAATGACGCACTGCGAAAACAATTAACCACCGAAATCGCAAAACTTCGAGTTCGCCAAAGAGCTCACGAACGACACCTCCAAGAAGTGGTTCGTCAATTGGCAGATATGAGGATTTTCCCTAGGAATTCCCGTCGTCATTAGAAGATGTCTAGTACATCTTGTCTTTTGAATTAAGAAATAGCCTTTAGTATATGGGCTTGTGGTAAAGCTTGTCTGTAAAATATTCCTAACTCTCAATACGCTAACTAGGAATCTAGTAGCTGTCAAACTTTTCCGTATGGTATGATGTAAGATCTACTGTTAGGTGAATTTTTCCCTGGAACCCATTACATCAATAATACCAGTAATATTGACAGCTAACTAATCGGTGAGAATTTTTTTTTACACTTGCGTTTTTCTACCATTCTTCCCTATTGTAAACTCAATTCGTACACTCATTCAACTGTTGGACTATGGCTACTTAGTCCATGTGTCACTCTTAACTTTCTTACAATTGATTCTTACCATTGTATCTGTCTTTATAAACTTTTAGCTGAAAGATGCCTCCTCGCAAATCTCCTTGGAATAACCCTGCACCTCCACCACCTCCTCCTCCGGTCATCGATACTGCAGCCCTGAATGTTGCGGTAGCTGCAGCAGTGGCAACTGCCATGGCTCAGTATCACTCAACTAACAACAACCAAGGTGGAACTCCTGTTGAATCTAGTCATGCTAAAATCCATGTGCGCACGAGAGAATGCTCCTACAAGGATTTCACCAACTGTAAGCCGAAGTCCTTTTATGGGACCGGCGGAGTCATTGCCGTCTCGCAATGGTTCGAAAAGACTGAATCGGTCTTCGAAATTTGTTCATGCCTTGCGGCGAGCAAGGTTAAATATGCCACTTGCACCTTTGAAGGAAAAGCCCTGACGTGGTGGAACGGCCACATTAAAGCTCTAACTCTCGTCGGAGCCAACGACATGGGCTGGGAAACAATGAAAGACCTCATGATTGAGGAGTACTGCCCGAGGGGCGAAATCCAGAAATTGGAGCAAGAACTATGGGGCCTAACCATGAAGGGCTCCAACATAGTCGCTTATACCGCCAGGTTCAGTGAACTGGTGGCTCTCTGCCCCAATATGGTTCCCACTGAAGGGAAAAAGATCGAAAGGTACATCTGGGGGCTAGTGCCTCCGTACCAAGGAAATGTTCTATCATCAAACCCCACTACTTTCGACAGTGCCAAGCGGCTGGCACAGCGACTCATCGACCATGGAACCCAATCTCCAACAGCGACAGCAACTCAAGCCGTCTCAGAACCCTCCAAACCCGATGACTCTAAGCGGAAGTTCTGGGATGACAAGAAAAAGCAGCGAGCTACCAAAAAAACAACAAATTGTGGCTGTACATGCTGCAATAACCCCTACTGCTGCTACTGCCCTAGTGAAACAGTATGCAGGAAATTTGCCTAAGTGCAACAAATGAAACTTCCACCACAACGGCCCCTGCCGTGAAATGCAGTGTTCCAACTGCGACAAGAAAGGACACACTGTCCATTTCTGTAGGTCTCTAACAAGACCGATCACTCAAGTCCCTGGCTCAGGCGCGAGCCCAACCTGCTATGGATGTGGTGAAGCAGGCCACTACAAGAGGGACTGCCCCAAAGCAAAGAATGCAGGTGGATCGGGGAGAGTACTGGCAATAAGCCATGGGGAAGCAGTTGCTGACCCGACGGTGGTGACTGGTATGTTCCTTCTCGATAACTCCTATGCATGCATTCTGTTCGATAGTGGAGCGGAGCGAAGCTTCGTGAACCATAAATTTGCTCACATACTTAAACATCAACCACACGCACTTAACGAACAATTCACGGTAGAAATGGCCAATGGGAAAACTGAAAGCACCAAGAGCATATACTTAGGTTGTACCTTAACTCTAGGTAACCATTCATTCCCAATCGACCTCATGCCGGATTCAATTAAAAGCTTCGACATAATCATCGACATGGATTGGTTGAGTCTTCATCGCGCCGACATCATGTGCTTCGAGAAAGCAATCCGTCTAAACCTTCCGTCTAACGAAACTATTATAGTCTACGGTGATAAACCCAGTACAAGTCTTCGTATTATCTCCAGTATCCAAGAACAGAAATGTCTACGTAAGGAATGTTGCGCATTCCTTGCTCACGTTGTCGATACAAGCCTTGAAACGAAGGAACTAAAGAACATCCCAGTAGTGAGTGATTTCCCCGACCTTTTTACAGAAGAGCTACCAGGATTACCTCCACAATGACAGGTCGAGTTCAGAATCGACTTAATTCTAGGAGCTACCGCAGTAGCTAAGTCGCCATATCGATTAGCACCAGCTGAGATGCAGGAATTATCTGGTCAACTTAATGAACTGCTCAGCAAAGGCTTCATAAGACCAAGCTTCTCGCCTTGGGGAGCACCAGTCTTGTTTGTTAAGAAGAAAGATGGATCATTCCGTATGTGTATCGACTACAGGGAACTCAACAAACTGACGGTCAAAAATTGTTACCCTCTGCCTCGCATTGATGATTTATTCAACCAACTCCAAGGGGCGAATTATTTTTCCAAAATTGATCTGAGATCCGGATAACACCAATTACGAGTGCTAGAGGAGGATGTTCCAAAGACAGCCTTCCGGACTTGTTACGGACACTACGAGTTCGTGGTGATGCCATTCGGACTGACCAATGCGCCCACAGTTTTCATGGATCTGATGAATCGAGTATGCTGACTTTACTTGGATCAGTTTGTAATTGTTTTCATCGATGACATTCTGGTCTACTCCCGGAGTAAGGAAGAGCATGTCAATCACCTACGACAAGTTTTTAGAACTTTACGAACGGAGAAGCTCTATGCGAAGTTCTTGAAATGTGAATTTTGGATCCGAAGAGTCAAATTTCTAGGACATGTGGTAAGCGAAGAGGGAATCCACGTGGATCCATCCAAAATTAAGAGTATTGAGAACTGGTTAGCACCAAAGACACCTACTGAAATTCGTCAATTTCTAGGTCTTGCTGGCTACTACCGCAGATTCATACAGAACTTCTCCAGTATTGCGAAACCTCTTACAACACTGACCCAGAAGGGTGTGGCCTACGATTAGGAAGAGAAACAAGAGAGAGCATTTCAAACGCTCAAACGAGCCTTGTGCATCGCACCAATACTATCCCTACCCGAAGGGATATAAGACTTCGTGGTATATTGCGATGTGTCAAACCAAGGGCTCGGTTGTGTCCTGATGCAACAGGGTAAGGTCATTGCCTACGCCTCGAGACAGCTGAAGACACACAAAGTCAACTACACCACACATGATCTTGAGTTGGGGGCAGTTGTGTTTGCCCTGAAGATCTGGAGACATTACTTGTATGGCACAAAGAGCACTATTTTTACTGATCACAAGAGTTTACAACACATATTCGATCAGAAGGAACTCAACATGCATCAACGACGGTGGGTCGAGCTACTCAATGGCTATGAATGCGACATTCATTATCATCCGGGTAAAGCTAACGTAGTAGCGGACGCCCTAAGTCGGAAGGAATATTCTGGTCGAAGAGTCAAGTCATTGACAATGACTACCCATTCGCACTTGTCTAAACAAATTCAGGCGTCTCAACTTGAAGCTATGAAACCTGAACATGTGGCGAATGAATCCCTCAGAGGAATGGATAAGAACTTAGAAGCCAAGAGTGGCGGAGCCCTATATTTCATGAACCGGATTTGGACCCTGAAGCATGGTGGTTTCCGAGATTTGGTCATGACCGAGGCGCACAACACTCGGTATTCCATCCACCCAGGTTTAGAAAGATGTATCTGGATCTTAAAAAGCTATACTGGTGGCCTAATATGAAAAAAGAGATTGCTACCTTCGTAAGTAAATGCCTTATTTGCGCAAAGGTCAAGGTCGAGTACCAGAAACCCTCTACTTTACTGCAACAACCAGAGATCCCAGAATGGAAGTGGGAGCAGATCACTATGGATTTCATAACCAATTTCCCAAGACAACGGCTGGACTTGATACGATATGGGTCATCGTCGATAGATTGACCAAGTCTGCACACTTCCTGCCTATCAAAGAAACGGACAAGATGGAGAAACTTACGAGAACATACATTAGAGAAATCGTGCGACTACATGGTGTTCCTATATCCATTATCTCCGATAGAGATAGTAGGTTCACCACAAGATTCTGGCAATCACTACAACATTCCCTCGGAACAAGGCTGGACATGAGCACAGCCTACCATCCACAAACCGACAGACAAAGTGAGAGGACCATCCAAACACTGGAAGATATGTTGAGAGCTTGTGTGATTGACTTTGGAAAGGCATGGGATACTCATTTACCTCTTGTCGAATTTTCCTACAATAACAGTTATCATACGAGCATCAAGGCTGCCCCATTTGAAGCCCTCTACGGCCGGAAGTGCAGCTCCCCTCTGTGCTAGGCTGAAGTGGGTGACACCCAGTTGGCTAAGGGGCAAACTACTAACAATACTCTCACAGGCACTGAAATCATTCGGGAAACGACAGAGAAGATCGTTCAGATCCGCGAACGATTGAAAGCCTCCAGAGACCGACAGAAAAGCTACGCCGATAAACG
Organism: Lactuca saligna; assembly: GCF_052625555.1. Lineage (NCBI taxonomy): Eukaryota > Viridiplantae > Streptophyta > Magnoliopsida > Asterales > Asteraceae > Lactuca > Lactuca saligna. The sequence goes on along the minus strand of NC_136420.1, from coordinate 230,741,804 downwards.
TAGAAAACCGTTGGAATTCCAGGTGGGCGACCGCGTTTTATTGAAGGTCTCACCCTGGAAGGGATTGATACGTTTTGGAAAGCATGGAAAGCTAAATCCAAGGTAAATTGGGCCTTTCGAGATTCTCACAAGAATCGGCCCAGTGGCATACAAACTCAATCTGCCGAACGAACTTCGTAACGTACATTCTACCTTCCACGTTTCCAACTTGAAAATGTGTCTATCCGACAAGACTCTTGTAATCCCACTCAACGAGATCGAGATCAACGAGAGCCTCGACTTCGTGGAAGAACCCGTAGAAGTCATTGACCGTGAGGTCAAGCAGACGAAGCAAAGTCGTATCCCGATTGTGAAGGTTCGCTGGAACGCCAAGCGCGAGCCGGAATTCACTTGGGAACGCGAGGATCAGATGAAACTGAAATATCCTCATCTTTTTACTTAGTTATTTGTAATAATCTAGTAACTTAAACTCAAATTTCGGGACGAAATTCCCTTAACAGGGGGATGATGTGGCAACCCGAAAAACTTCTCGCATGCACTCTTCAATTCTTTCCAATATTAGACTTATTTTACTATATAGTAGTACCCTTTAGAATCTAATGAAGCATTCTAAATGTGATATAATCAAGGTAGGAGTGTTAAAAAAGGGTTAACTCGAAGTGTAGGAATCAAAACCGGGCCAAACACTCCAACACATGGAGTATGCGGCCACACACTTGAGTGAGCGGCCACACACTCTTGTTTGCGGCCTCACACCCTTCCCAACCACACACTCCATATATATACCACACTTGAATCATTTTTCAACATTTCCTTCATTTCTTCAAGCGTAGAACACGAAATCCTCTCAAGCATCATCCAGTCTCATTGAAGATCTTCATAAAAAGGTACCAAGAACACCAAGAACACCATCTGGCCGCACACATGGCAGCACACACCATCTGGCAGCACACATGGCCGCACACAGGGCCGCACACATGTGCTGGCAGCACACTAGGCCGCACACCTAGCCGCACACACACATATAGTGTGTATTTTAGCCATACACCCTCTTGTATAGCCTTATAAACCCTCATACAATCATATACGATTATAACACTTCATTATAAGTGTTTACTAGTCCCAATGATGGTCCCAAAATCATCAATTAGTTGTTCATAACACTAATTATATCCATACATGTGCCAATATATGCTAATTAGGCTTCGCGTGTGTACTCAAGTCACCACTTGACACCTAGCATCAAATCCAACTTTGTCATCAAAACCACTCACTACAAGTGAGTTTATACCCCTTTAATTAACCTTTGAAATACTTTTAAATGTTTTAAATAATTTTATGGGGGGGGGGGGGGGAATACAAGTTGAATACTTATAGTTATTATATCAATCACATGTGATTAATAACTACAAAACCAATGATTTCATCACTGTTTCAAAATGTTTATCAAACTGTTTTACTTCAAAATGATTTACAAACTCTTTTACTTATCAAATACTTTTATTTAAACTTTATTATACTTATTATAAATTGCATGTCCATATATGCATAGATATAGAAGAAATGTTTAAAAGGCTTAGGAAGGCCGTCCGCCCTATTTCCTTTTCCTCGATTTGGATGTGGTCTGGTGGGATGTCGAGTAGCCGTCCGAGGGTCATTTCAATATTAATTATATATCATAGGTGCATATATAGACATAAAAGTACTTCCATATTCATGCTTATCAGTTACATCATTAGTAAGTTACCATCGAGGTAAAACAGGATTACACTTATACTATTGCTAGATCAAGGAGTCAGTTCATTCATGAGTCAATACTTATCACTATGAGAACATATACATTACATTACGATAATTACATATACAACTATACTAGAAAGAAAACATATACAACTATACTAGAAAGGGAACATATACGACTATACTAGAAAGAGAACATATACAACTATACTAGGAAGAGAACATATACAACGATACTAGAACAAGAACAATACATTACATATACATACATAAACTTACATAAATGTGATCCACTGTATCGGAGCATGCCTTAAATGTCATGGCCCGAGTTGTAACTAGAGTCTCTTGGAGGGAGAGAGTGAGTTTGCGTATAGATCTATACTGGATTGACTATCCTACACCTTGCTGCTAGCTACAGCCGGACCTGCAGGTCTGAGGGTGCCAAACGTCATACCTTTTTAGGACCTACATTTGTCGTTGTTACTCAGTCGATAGTATGGTACTATTAATCACGTGATACCTTAATATAAATCCGGTTTAAGGTAGTTAGTATAGCAGTAGTTCTTATAATACAATACTACAGTACTACAGTAATTTATCCTTTATATACATTTAGTGATTATTTCACTTAAACAATAATGTATAAACTATATTTTGATAATGATAGTTACACTTGGAAAATTACACACGTTTACAATGAACAAACATACAAAACAGTTACGCCTTGGTAGAAGGCTACTTTTAATAGAAAATATAGGTTTTTCTGAGAGATTTCAAACTTTCACAAATATTTGCAAACATTCCCATACTTTTATCACCAATGTTTACAAACTATTGTTTAAAACTATGTTCAAACGTTTTGATACAAATACCGACACTAAAATACTTATGAACTCACCAGCTTAATGCTGATAAACTCTTTCAAAATAACTTGTATTCTCAGGTCATCAGTAGACAGGTACCCAAACCAGCTTTTGAGAAGATGGAGCACCTTCAGGACTCATCTCTTTATTTTGATTTACATTATTTTTGGTGTCTATAACTGTACAGAACACACTTGTATTAAAAATTATATATTTAATGCAATGGATGATGTTGTTTGCTTGTTTACTATTACTGTGTTGTGATACATTACATGACGTCCTCCGCCCTAGAACGTTTCTGCCGTTCTCGGTTTTGGGGTGTGACACATTAGGCCGAGCAATTTACCCTGGGGAACCCCGATCCTATTTGTGAAGATGAAGGGCGGGTCACATCGGATGTGTATAGATTATCGGGAGCTAAAAAAGGTAACGGTGAAGAACCATTATGTAACATCGTAAATTTTCAAACAATATTTTCATTTTAAAAACACATAATTCTCAGAACACAATTTACAAAAATCCCAATGATTTAATTAACAAAACGCAACTCCATAATTGTTTGATTAATAATCCAGGACCTTCAAAACATAACTCTTTCTCTTATATGTACAATCAAGCTGGCACCTTCACGCAATCCTAAAAAGAACCTGAAACACATATCACATAACACGGTAAGCACGAAGCTTAGCGAGTTCCCCAAAATACCACATACACAAATAATAAGCCTCTCATGGATATAACTTAGCATCGATCCTCCAGTCTCAAGCGTCTCAATGTAGACCCTCCGGTCATGTGTCTTAGTGAGGAACCTCTAGTCTCACAGCTCGGTTTGGACTCTTCGGTCCTATCTTGGTGGAAACCCTCTGGTCCCACAACTTAGTTTGGACCCTCTGGTCCTATCTCAGTAACCATAGAATATAGAATATATCACACAGACAAAATGCATAGTATCATATAACTCCAGTAAGCACATAAGACCCTCCGGTAACACAAAGATATCCACTCTAGGTAAAGTATAGTGAGAAGACTAACCTCGGATGATGAACAACTCCTATAAACGATGCTGATGCACACTGACTTCTATATATGAGACAAACCCACAATTAACCCAATTAGGATCTACGTCCAAACTCTCACCCATAAGGTCTAAAGGTATTCCACTAACTAGCCCATCTACAACTCGAAACCCATTGGGCCCACCAAGGCCTAAAAATAAATGGGCTCTCCCGAGGCCCAACTCTCAAGTCTAAAAGGAAAGCCCAACACATGGGTCCAAGACACATATATATGCATGTATTCCTCTTATCAAATCTCTAGTACAACAAACCCAAACTCAAGGCCCAACACTTAAGGCCTAATTTGAGATTCAGCCCAAAAATCCCACAACTATGTTACGCAGGGCATACCTTCCTTGGTACGCTTAACGTACACAAGCGTATATGAATCGGAATCGAGGACACCCACCTAGTACACAAGGTGTATTAGGATTACGCTTGGCGTATGTCCAGTATGGCTTTTCCCACTCTCATGGCCTTAACCCGTTAAGACCTTAGCTCATATCATAGATCTAGACTCCCTAGAGGCTCTTACTCCATAAGTCTGTGACTTTAAGCCATTGCATGGCTGATAAAGTCACAAACACCCATAAATCTCCCTCTCTTATCTCAAAATTCTCATATCTCTTACATGGGTTGATTCAAACATCCAAGTCTCGATTTTATAACTCTACACCACTCAAGACACTTAAAGAAGCTGATAATAATCTCTGGAGATCAATATTCATAAAGCATCCAACTTTGGGACCAAAACCCTAAAATGAACTAGAATGATGCACAAATCAAAAGAGTGAGAAAGCTTTGAGCTTTATACCTCATAATGAAGCTCCAAACTCAGATAAGCTCATATCCAAAGCCTGGAATCCCACTACTTCTTCAACGCTCCTTCTTTACTCAAAAGAAACACAAAATCACTCAATAGCTCACAAATGGACACATAAGCTCAATGTATTTAGGGTTTAAGAGGGTTAATTATCTGAGAATGGTGGCCAGGAATCAGGCCATCATATGCTTTATATAGGGACACCCCTCAATTAGGGTTTTCATTATGTGCCTAGTACGAGTAGTGTACCCTCTGGTACACCCAACGTACTATGTGGCTTCACTTTAAAATCACACACATGAGTACACTAAGCGTAAACATAAGTACACCCAACGTACTCAGCTGCCACCTTTTCTTGATACAGGACTAAACTTGTCAAAAATTCAAACCGTCATAGCTCCTTCACTATAATTCCATTTCCCATGAACCTTATACTCACGGAGAGGTAGCGAGATGCCCTACACTTCTAGTAACTCGTTGCAGCTTTAAGGCTTCTTCATGCCCACATTGCAGCCCACGAACCCTAAATTACAGACGATCCGAAATAGGATGTTACACATTACCCACTCTCGAGGATTGATGATCTCTTCGACTAGCTATAGGGGGCATCTTGGTGTACGAAGATAGATTTACATTCATGCTACCATCAGATGAGGGTCAGAGACGAGGATGTACAGAAGACTACTTTTCGAACTTGCTATGGCTACTACGAGTTCGTGGTGATGCCCTTCGGGCTCATCAATGGTCTTGCCGTGTTCATGGACCACATGAACCATGTATGCAGACCGATGTTGGATCGGTCGGTGAGAGTTTTCATTGATGACATATTGGTTTATTCCTAAACGCAGGAGCAGCACGAGGATTACTTGCAAGATATGTTGGACACCTTGAGGAGGGAGAGCTTGTATGCCAAGTTCTCCAAGGGTGAGTTTTAGTTGCGTGGGGTGTAGTTTCTTAGGCACTTGTCAATCAGAACAGTATTGTGGTTGACCTGGCCAAAGTAGATGTTGTGATGAGATGGGAGGTTCCGAAGTCTTCATATGAGATTATGAGTTTCCTTGGATTGGTAGGATATTACTGGATGTTCATTCAGGATTTCTCCAAGATAGCAGTACCCTTGACCTGGTTGATGAAGAAGGTCATGGTCTTTCACTGGGGGCCTGAGTAGAAGTACGCATTTGAGACATATAAACAGAAGTTATGTGAGGCGTCGATCCTAGCCCTGCCAGAGGGTGTGGAGGATTTTGTAGTGTACTACGATGCGTTCATTTCAGGTTTGGGTGTGGTATTGATACATAGAGGGCATATTATCTCCTACACTTCTAGGTAGATGAAGCCTCATGAGGCGAACTACCCGATACACGATCTGGAGTTGGAGGCGGTTGTTTTCGCCCTCAATATTTGGCGACATTACCTCTATGGGGTCCGATGTACCATTCACACAGACCACAAGAGTTTAAGGTACCTCATGGATCAGAGAAAATCTAAACATGAGGTAGGTTCGGTGGCTAGATGCGGTGAAGGATTACGATTGTGAGATCCTCTACCACTTGGGGAAGGCCAATGTTGTGGCCGATGTGCTTAGTCGCAAGGCATCCTCGATCAAGGATATTTTATTGAGGATGACGGCTATGACTCCACTATTGGAGCGGATCTGAGAGGCGTAGGTTGAGGGCATGAAGGAAGAGCACTGGAAGTGTGAGTGGATCATAGGCCAAGGGACTCGTTTCACTATAATAGCCGGGGGCTGCTGACCCTGCGTGGGAGGGTCTGGGTTCCATTCTTGGGAGGAGTACAAATTTTTTTGATGGATGAGGCACACAAATCTAGGTTTTCTATCCATCCCAGGGAAAAAAAGATGTACATAGATCTTCGTCCTGATTATTGGTGTCCTTGTATGAAGTAGGAAGTAGCCTGGTACGTTGAGAGGTGCCTGACCTGCAGGAAGGTCAAGGTCAAGCACCAGAGGCCTCACGGTAGGATGCAGCCTTTGGACATCCCTATGTGCAAATGAGAAGATATTACTATAGATTTCATCACAAACTTTCCCTGGACTGCACAGGGAGTAGATTCGATTTTGGTCATTGTGGATCGGTTGACCAAGAGTGCTAATTTCATACCGATTCAAGAGAGCATTTATAACAACGTAAATTTTCAAACAAAATTTTCATTTCTTAAAACATGTTTTCATCCAGATCAAGTCATAAAATCCAATGTATCATAACATAATGCAAGTCATGTAAATCCCAAGATCATAAATAATCCTCCGATAGTGTGTACAGATCACGCTGGCGCCTTCCCACGGTCCTCGTTAGTACCTGAAGCACGTAACACAACAACTATAAGCATAAATGCTTAGTGAATTCCCCAAAATACTACTTACGCACATACGCCCTTCCAGGCCCTAAGCTTTTGGTCCGTGTGTCTCATGGGACTTCTGTCCCGACCCGGTAAACCTTCTGGTCCTACCCGCGTCGACCTTATGGTCCACATCACAACGCCTTCCGGCCCATAACATATATGCCTTCCGGCCCATATCAAGCATAGCATACATAGCACATATGAACGGTTAACTTATCATATATAATGCATACAACTCATAACATATCTGACCTTCCGGTCACACAATAAAACCCTTCCGGGTATAGTATAGTGAGAAAACTCACCTCGAGGAAAGTATAGAATCTCACGTGCTCGCTATATCCGAATCTCGAAACGAAGACCCAACCCTGCCTAATCACAACGAAATATCATTCTAATTAATATAGACTTCTAAGACTAGGCTTCACCCTTATATTATTCCTCAGAGGGGTAAAAGACCATTTTACCCTTCCTTGACTCAAGGTCCACATGTTGACCAAAACCATAAAAGTCAACAAAAGTCAACATATCACAGTACGCGAGGCGTACAGACTTATGTACGCGGGGCGTACATCGCTGATCCACAATCGGGGTCTCCACCCAGTACGTTGCGTGTACTGGGAGTTACGCCGAGCGTAACGCCCAGATTCATTCACACTACATTTCTGGTCTTAAATGGTTAAGACACTTCTTAAACTTCTAGATCCGACTCACTTTAAGCCTCTTACTCATAAAGTCGAAACCTTTAAGCCTTGGCCTGGCTATAAAGGCGCCTACACTCCCTAATACCTTTCCTTTTCAACTCAAAAGATCTAGATCTCATGCATGGCTAATCATTCACGTCCAGGATTACATTTTTATGAACCTACAACTCAAATGGACCAAAAATATGATAGATCTAAGCCAATGGAGACTACTTGCTCATAAAGTCTCCATCTTTCGGACCAAAACCCTAGAAAATGGTCCACAAAGCATACCACAAGAACTACAAGGCAAGATCTGAGCTTTTTACCTTAGGAAGAAGCTCCAACCTTTGCTATTCACGGATCTACACTTGAAAACCAACTTCTAGCCTCCACAATGGACTCCTCTTTTCTTTTGCTACCTTGAAATGACACCATCAAGCTTAGAATACTCACAAACAAGCTATGAACAAAGGAACAACTCTCTTAGGGTTTCTTTCTGAAGGATGGTGGCTGAGGAACTAAGCCATCTCATTCCTTTTATAGCCAACAACTAAATTAGGGTTTTTAGGTCTGGACCGATACGCCCGACGTAACCTTTGGTACGCCCAACATACCCAGGTGATGGCGTGTTTAAATGAGGCGCGCGAGTACGCGCAACGTACTCCTTATACGCCCATCGTACTCGCCCAACACAAAGGCCTAAATGACAACATATAAAAAGATGAACGGCTAATTAGAGGCACCTGAATTTCAGTCTGTTACAATTCTCCCCCACTAGAACCAGACTTCGTCCCCAAAGTCTTATATCGAAAAAAATTTCGGATACTGCTCCCGCATCTCCGACTCGGACTCCCATGTCAGCTCGGACCCTTTCCGATGCTGCCACTGCACTTGCACCAAGGGTACTTCCTTGTTTCTCAGAACCTTAACCTTTCAATCCCTAATTGCCACTGGTCTCTCAACATAGTTTAGGCCTGCATCCACCTGAATATCCTCTAATGGCACCACTTCCGACTCGTCGGCAATACATTTCCTCAACTACGACACATGAAGGGTGTCATGAATCTGACCCAGCTCTGCAAGTAGATCCAAACGGTAGGCTACCCTGCCTACCCTTGCGATTACCCTGAAAGGTCCAATATATTGAGGTCCCAACTTGCCCCTCTTGCTGAATCGAATCACTCCTTTCCAAGGAGAGACCTTTAAGAGAACAAGGTTACCAACCTGAAACTCGAGCTCAGACAGACGCATGTCCATATAACTCTTCTGGCGACTCTGAGCGGTCAACAATCTCTGCCTGACCTACTGTATCTGCTCGGTCGTCTGAAGAACAATCTCCATACTACCCATTACCCATTGCCCCACCTCTCCCCAGAAGATGGGGGTTCAACAACTCCTCCCATACAACAGCTCAAAGGGTGGCATACCAATGCTCGAATGATGGTTGTTGTTGTACGAAAAATCTTCTAAGGGTAAATAGGTGTCTCAACTCCCTACAAAATCCAAAACACACGCTCGGAGCATATCCTCGAGCATCTGAATCGTCCGCTCGCTCTGTCCGTTCGTCTGCGGGTGGTATGCGGTACTGAAATGCATCCTCGTACCCAACTCCTCGTGAAACTTCTTCCAAAACCTGGAAGTAAATTGTACGTCCCGGTCTAAAACGATCGACATCGGAACACCGTGCCATGATACCACCTCCCTCACATATAACTCTGCCAATCTCTCCGTAGAAGAGCTCTCATTGATAGCAAGAAAATGAGCGCTCTTCGTCAATCTATCCACAATCACCCAAATTGCATCGACCCCTCTCGCAGTCCTTGGCAATTTGGTGATAAAATCCATGGTAATCTATTCCCACTTCCACTCGGGAATCTCCAGCGGCTGCAACTTACCATGCTGATGCTGGTGCTCAGCCTTAACCTGACAACAAGTCAGGCACCTCTCGACGAACCATGCAATATCCCTCTTCATACAGGGCCACCAATACTCCTTCTTTAGGTCCAAATACATCTTAGTAGCCCCGGGATGGATCGAGAATTTCGATCGATGCGCTTCTTCCATCAAAATGGTACGCGTCCCGCCCACAAACGGTACCCAAATCCGACCCTGAAATGTCATAGGTCCCCGACCATCGGTAACAAATTCCGATACCTGCCCGACAACCCGCTCCTTCTTTTGGTTTTCTGGTCTCGTAGCCTTAGCCTGGGCCCCTCAGATGGTGTCCAATATCAGAATCATCACCGTCAACCTCATACAAACATCTCGGATCGGAGCGCTCTCTGCCCTACGGCTCAACGTATCGGCTATGACATTAGCCTTGCCCGGGTGGTACAAGATCTCACAATCATAATCCTTCACCACATCCAACCATCTCCTCTGGCGCATATTCAGATTTGGCTGATCCATCAAGTACTTCAGACTCTTGTGGTCCGTGTATATGGTACACCGAACCCTATATAGATAGTGTTTCCAGATCTTGAGAGCAAACACCACAGCCCCCAGTTCTAGGTCGTGGGTGGGATATCTCGACTCATGAGGCTTCAGCTGTGTCGAAGCATACGCTATAACATGCCCCGTCTGCATAAGCACTGCCCCTAACCAAGATATGGATGCATCACAATATACCAAAAAATCCTCTATCCCTTTCGGGAGTGCAAGCACCGGGGCCTCGCACAATTTCTGACGAAGGGTCTCAAATGAGGACTGCTGCTCCGGACCCCATCAAAATACAACACCCTTCCGGGTCATCTTGGTAAGTGGCACGACGATCTTGGAAAAATCCCTAATAAACCTCCGATAATAGTCGGCCAATCCCTGAAAGCTCCTAATCTCAGTGGGTGATCTCGGCACTTCCCATCTCATCACCGCCTCGATCTTGGCCGGATCGACCAATATCCCCTTCTGGTTTACAAGGTTCTCGTAACAAGAAATCACACTTGGAGAATTTGGCATACAACCACTCCGATCTCAGAACTCCAAGAATCTCCCTCAAATGTTCCTCATGCTGCTCTCTAGACCTCGAATATACCAAAATATCATCAATGAATATGATCACTGACAGATCCAGCATCGGCCTGCACACCCTGTTCATAAGATCTATGAATGCAGCCGGGTCATTGGTAAGCCCAAAAGGCATCCCACAAACTCATAATGTCCATAACGATTTCTGAATGCAGTCTTCTAGATATCTTCATGCCGAACCCTCATCTGATGATAACCCAACCTCAAGTCTATCTTAGAGAACCAAGATGCCCCTTTCAACTGATCGAACAGATCATCGATCCTAGGTAACGGATACCGGTTCTTGACCGTCAGCTTGTTCAACTCCCGGTAATCGATACACATCCGGTGTGAACCATCTTTTTTCTTGACAAAAAGAATCGGCGCTCCCTAAGGTGAGCTACTCGGTCAAATAAACCCCTTTCCCAACATCTCCTAAAGCTGCGAGGATAACTACTGCATTTCTGGTGGCGCGAGGCGATAAGGCACCTTGGCAATGGGTGCCGCTCCCAGAACCAGATCGATACGGAACTCCACTTGCCTTTCCGGAGGCATGCCCGGCAGTTCCTCGGGAAACACATCCGAAAACTCGCACACTACTGGAACCTCGTCAACCGAATTTGGCTTCCCCGCGGCCACTCGTGTGTCCATCACATAGGCTATCAATCCATTGCAGCCCTGCTGCAAACTCTATCTCGCCCTGGCAGCCGAACAAAATGTTGACCCACACCGAGTCCCCTCACCATACACAGTAAGCACTCCCCCACTAGGGTTTCATATGGTCACCAACTGTCTCTTGCAGTCAATTACCGCTCCAAACTTACTCAACCAGTCCATGCCCACAATGACATAGAAACATCCCATCGCTATAGGAACCAGATCTATAGGGAACTTGACACCAAAAATCTCGAGCACACATCCTCAAATCACATCGGTGGCGTATACCGCTTTCTCATCCGCTATGGAAACCCTCAAGGGTCGACTCATCACCTCCCGATCAACACCGATGTGCTGACTAAAAGCCAAAGATACAAAAGACCAACTCGCACCCGAGTCAAATAATACCAAAGCAGGTACATAATTCACAAAAAAAGTACCTACGCATAACATGATATAAGCACAATATCTCAGTATAAAAGTAAATACACGAAAGAATACATACCAGCCATGACATCGGGTGCCGCGCGGACCTCCTCCGCAGTCAACTGAAAAGCTCTCCCACGAGCCTTCAGAGCCTCGGCCTTCGCCGGCCGAGTCTCGGTAACCCTAGCAGTAGGCGCAGATCCCTGTGCTGATCCCTGGCGAAGCTGAGGACACTCGGTCTTCTGATGGCCGGTCTGGTTGCAATGAAAGAAAGCATAAATCCCTTGAGGCAATCCCTAGCGATGTGCCCCTCCTTGCCACATTTGTAGCAAGCACCTGATCGACAGGCCCCCTCATGACCCTTGTCTCACTTTCCGCAAGTATGGCCCTTCTGACCTCCCATCCTTGAATTGGAGGACTTGGACCGCTTGGCTGGCGGCTGGGACTGAGCCGGCTGCCGATCCACCTGTTGAGACTCGGTATCCTCCCTGACCTGAGTCTCCAACTCGATCTCCCTCTTCCGGGCATTTGCCTGGAGCTCAGCAAATGTCTGGTATGTCGAGTTCGATATGAACTCCTAAATTTCCCTCCTCAGAATACCCAAATATCGGCTCATCTGTGCCTGCTCGGTGGACACCTGCTCAGGGCAGAACATCGCCCTCTCATGAAACATCCGGGTGACCACAGCAACTGAATCATCACCCTACTTGAGGGTCAAGAACTCCTGAATCAACTGTTCCCTCTCCACTGGGGGGAACATACTCGTCTCTGAACATAGTAGTAAATCTCTCCCAAGTCACGGCCAAAATCTCCGCAAGAGTGAAGTTCGCCGTCACGAACCTCCACTAATCCTTCGCTCCTAGGTGGAGCTGGTTCAAAGCGAACCGTACCCTAAGATGCTCCGTACATGAACATGTGTAAAAGCATCCCTCGATGTCAGCAATCCATCTCATCACAACGATTGGATCCTGCATCCTGTCAAACTCGGGTGGCTTCGTGTTGCTGAACTCCCGGAATAGCAACGAGTCACCTCCCTGAGGTCTTGCAGTAGCCACAGCCGCTGTAGCTGCAGCGGATGCAACCTCAGTCACCGCAACATACCGCTCATCAAAAGTCTACATCAGCGTGGTCTTGATAGACCTAAACATCTCCGGAATCTTGGCCCAGATTGTCGCAGCCACCTCATCGTGGATCATCTAACGAAGCTCCTCGTCACTCACACCGCTCGTCCCAGGTCTGTGGCGTGTCCTAACCATAATGCCTCTGAAATACAACATAAAACTATTAGAGACTCAATCGAGGATACTCGCACTTGATAACGCAACCCTACTCGGCCTCCGATACCCAAAGAATTCTTACTTGGGTTGCCCACTAATCTGGTGTCTTCAGTAGTACGGGCCCTATACTACCGACTACACCGCATCAGCATTCACCACAAGTCCTCCTCCCTGGACCCCGGATCACAAGTACTCTATTCTTGCTATGCACTAGCTACCTACTCGCTCTCAAGGCATCTCATAGCAGTAGGTTCCCCTCGACTAAGGCATCACAAATCAAGCCACTCTAGTCCTAATATGAATACCTATTCTATTCTAGCATGCATAACATATCATAACATATCTCATAACACATATTGTAAGGGTATTTTGGGGATTTTACCGTTCGGGCGCTGGCTGACCGTACACACTGCTTCTCTTTTGGTTATTACAAAATCTCTTATAAAATTTTATGCCTTTTTTATTGATTTTTTTTCTCAAATCCTCGGTTTGAGTTCAGTTACGCCCGAAGGTGCATCCGAATCCCTCAAACCAAGGCTTTGATGCCAACTTGTAACAACATAAATTTTCAAACAAAAGTTTCATTTCTTGAAACATGTTTTCATCCAGATCAAGTCATAAAATCCAATGTATCATAAAATAATACAAGTCATGTAAATCCCAAGATCATAAATAATCCTCCGATAGTGTGTACAGATCACGCCGGCGCCTTCCCACGGTCCTTGCTAGTACCTGAAACACGTAACACAACAATTGTAAGCATAAATGCTTAGTGAATTCCCCAAAATACTACTTACACACATACGCCCTTCCAAGCCCTGACCTTCCAGTCCATGTATCTCAGGGGACTTCCATCCCGACTCGGTAAACCTTCCGGTCCTACCCGCGTCGACCTTACGGTCCACATCACAACGCATTCCGGCCCAAAACATATATGCCTTCCGGCCCAAAACCTAATGCCTTCCAGCCCATATCAAGCATAGCACACATAGCACATACAAACGGTTAGCTTATCATATATAATGCATACAACTCATAACATATCCGACCTTCCGGTCACACAATAAAACCCTTCCAGGTACAGTATAGTGAGAAAACTCACCTCGTGGAAAGTCTAGAATCTCACGTGCTCACTATCTCCGAATCTCGAATACAAGACTCAACCCTGCCTAATCACAACGAAATATCATTCTAATTAATATAGACTTCTAAGACTAGGCTTCACCTTTGTTATTATTCCTTAGAGGGGTAAAAGACCATTTTACCCTTCCTTGACTCAAGATCCACATGTTGACCAAAACCCTAAAAGTCAACAAAAGTCAACATATCACAGTATGCGAGGCGTACAGACTTATATACGCAGGGCGTACATCGCTGATCCACAATCGGGGTCTCTACCCAGTATGCTGCGTGTACTGGGAGTTACGCCCAGCGTAACACCCAGATTCATTCACACTACATTTCTGGTCTTAAATGGTTAAGACACTTCTTCATCTTCTAGATCCGGCTCACTTTAAGCCTCTTACCTATAAAGTCGAAACCTTTAAGCCTTGGCATGGCTGTAAAGGCTCTTACACTCCCTAATACCTTTCCTTTTCAACTCAAAAGATCTAGATCTCATGCATGGCTAATCATTCACGTCCAGGATTACATTTTTATGAACCTACAACTCATATGGACCAGAAATATGAAAGATCTAAGCCAATTGAGACTACTTGCTCATAAAGTCTCCATCTTTGGGACCAAAACCCTAGAAAGTGGTCCACAAAGCATACCACCAGAACTACAAGGCAAGATCTGAACTTTTTACCTTAGGAAGAAGCTCCAACCTTTGCTATTCACGGATCTACACTTGAACACCAACTTCTAGCCTCCACAATGGACTCTTCTCTTTTGCTACCTTGAAATGACACCTCGAAGCTTAGAATACTCACAAACAAGCTATGAACGAAGAAACAACTCTCTTTGGGTTTCTTTCTGAGGGATGGTGGCTGAGGAACCAAGCCATCTCATTCCTTTTATAGCCAACAACTAAATTAGGGTTTTTGGGTCTGGACCGGTTACGCCCGGCGTAACCTTTGGTACGCCCAGCATACCCGGGTGATGGCGCGTTTAAATGAGGCGCGCGAGTACGCGCAGCGTACTCCTTGTACGCCCAGCGTACTCGCCCAACACAAAGGCCCAAATGACAACATATAAAAAGATGAAGGGCTAATTAGAGGTACCTGAATTTCGGGCTGTTATAGCATTTCTGCCAAAAAGTTGGATGAAATCTACATCCGAGAGGTAGTAGCTCTGCACAAAGTGCCAATTTCTATGATTTCTAACAGGGACGTCTGGTTTACTTCTAGGTTTTGGAAGAAGTTTCACGACGAGTTGGGTACTCGCCTGCACTTCAGCACCATTTTTCACCCGCAGACGGATGGTCAGAGCTAGCGGATCATGCATACCTTGGAGAATATGCTACGGTCATGTGTTTTAGATTTCGGTGGTAGCTAGGATACCTACCTTCCTTTGGCAAAGTTTTCTTACAATAGTAGCTACCACGCGAGTATTGACCGTCTTCCCTTCGAGATGTTATACGAGAGGAAGTGTAGAAGCCCAATATGCTGGGGTGAGGTTGGTCAGAGAGTCATGGGGAGTATCGAAGTGGTACTCAAGATGGATGAGAGGATCCATTAGGTCCGGAGCAGGATTCAGACTGCTCAAAGTCTGCAAAAACGTTATGCCAACAAGCGCCGTTCGGACCTGGAATTCCAGGTCGGGGATATGGTCCTCCTGAAGGTGTCACCTTCGAAAGGTGTCATCAGGTTCAGGAAGTGGGGAAAGTTGGGCTCCAAGTACATTGGACCTTTCAGGGTTGCATCCCAGGTCGGAAAGGTGGCGTATAGGCTGGATCTGCCAGCCGAGCTTAGCCAGATTTATTGTACCTTTCACATTTCTCAACTACGGAAGTTCTTGGTAGACGACTTTGCGGTGGTGCCTCTATAGGATATTCAGGTTGATAGTAGCCTAAACTAGATTGAGTGACCAGTAGCTATCCTCGAAATGAAGGCGAAGGATTTGAGGAACAAGAGGGTCAAGCTGGTAAAGGTGCAATGGCAGCACTGTAAGGGCTCAGAATGGATTTAGGAGCCAGAGGACGAGATGAGGAAGCACTACCCTGAGCTTTTTCCAAATGCAACAGTAGACTTTGAGGACGAAGTCTAAAATAAGTGGGGGAGATTTATAACGCCCGATTCCTGATACATATTTTAAATATGATTTTTTTTTTTCATTTTTACATTGGGACTCGATGAGTTGGAGGCCCCAAACTCGTTGAGTAAAGGTGAATCTTGGACACGGGTGGAAGAGTTTACTCGCCGAGTCAAAAGCCCTGACTCGATGAGTAGAGTTGTCTGAATAAAACCCTAAATTTTAGGGTTTGCACCCTATTTAAACATCTTATATGGCCTCCACTCTAGCCTTCATCACCTTCAGACGCTATTCACGAAACCCTAATCGACTCTTGTGTGCTCTTGAGTTATTTTGTGCCATTTTTTTAATTTGAAGCTTGGAGAAGGAAGGAAAGGTTTGGAGGTTCAAGAAGAAGGCAGTAGATCCAGAGCTTGGGTTGCATTTCCAGCTTATTTGATGTAAAAAGCTTAAACCTTGGCTCTCCATCACTTACATCTCCTTTAGAGTTAGCATATTGTCATTCTTGGGCCATTTCTAATACACTCTCGGGATTTGGGTGCATATTAGAGTAATGACTTCATATCTGGGATCATTTAAGCTCAAGAAGCTTAAAGTTGCCACCTTTATTGAGCTATGGCCCTATCCCATGCATTAGAACTCTTTGGTGTTCTTCCATCATAACACGCATGCATGCATGTAAATTTTGTAACTTTATGTGTTATATCGACCCTAGGAGGTCAGATCTATGCTTGGGATGCAATAAGCCCGACTGAAATCGAATGGATAGACTTTCACTTTGGGGGACTCGCCGAGTCATTTATAGGACTCGGCAAGTCGGGTCATGGTTCCCCAACCTTTTTCTGATTCTGAGCAATCTGGTTGAGTCTAGAAGAGGACTCGACAAGATGGATGTGATTATGGAGTCGAAGATCAAAGAACTCGATGAGTTCAAGGATAAACTCGACGAGTTATAGGCAAATGTACCGACTGATATAAAGAACTCCACGAGTTCAAGGATGAACTCATCGAGTCATGAGCAAAAGGTCTCGATTCTGTATGAAGGAGAACTCGGCGAGTTAGGAGTAAAGGTCCCGACCATGTTGGAGGGAACTCGACGAGTTCTTGAAAGACTCGACGAGTAGGATCGAAGTTCCAGTATTTAGTGGATTATAGGACTTGACAAGTTGGTGGAACAACTCGGCGAGTTGAGTCAACCAGATGTTGACTTTGACCAGGGTGTTGGCCTTGACTTTGACTTTGACCGAGTTAACCCTTGAAAGGGTTAGGAGTATGAAAGAGTAATTAAGGAAGATTGTTATGTGTAGGAGTTGGAGAGGATTTGAGCCCAACACCGAGGACAGTTCAGACACTACACGACATTGAGGTGAATTGCCTTCCAGTAGAAGTGGGTCGAAGGCACCAAGGTCGGCCCACTAGTAAGAGTTATAGTAGAGATAATTGTCTTTGTGATAATTATCTGGTATATTGTTATCTGTTATGATTATGTGCTAGTATGCTATGATGTTATGTGATACTTGATAGGAGGGTTAGGATAGACTCCAATACCGGTCGATAGAGTCGAAGGGGTATGCTAGCACCCAAATGAGTTAGCTGGTAAAATAGTCCCCAGTACCGGAAGAAAGGACTGAAGGGGTAGGCTAGCACCCTGATATGCTAGGCAATGTTACCGGTCGACAGGACTGAAGGGTTAGGCCAGCACGCTGATATGCTAGCCAAGGTACCGATCGAAAGGATCTCGGGGATGCCAGCACCCTAATCTGCTAGGCAAGGTACCGGTCGGTAGGACCGAAAGGGTAGCTAGTACCCAGATATGTTAGATAGTATATGTTATGTATGGTATGTGGTATGATGGGGGATCTCACTAAGCTTTGTGCTTAGAATTTTCAGTTTTGCTTTCAAGTACCTCTTCAGCGAAGGGGAAGGAGTTGGCACAGTAGCAACGCATCACACACACACAAACATGATTTCTGCATTATGAGATTCTTGGGATTGTACTCCGACAATGTTACTACTTTATGATATGATTTTGAGACATGTGGCTATGGTTTGATGAAATGAAGTGACTTGATGACTTTTCGATATAATTGTTTTTATAAATCGTTAGATAAAAATGAAAGTTTTGGTCCGTATTTTGGGGATGTTACAAAGGCGACGCTTTCCTATTCCCCATGATCAAGTTCCTTTTCCCGTGCTCCACATCCCTACCTCTGTTTAGACCCTGCAAATCAGAACAAATGTGAAAACCATATACAATATCAAGGACCCAAGAACTAGCATGTAATGAGTTATTAGATTGAATAGTGTATATACATGTGAAGGTGGGCTTTATCTTCCCATCCTTAATATCTTGCAAGTATTAAGGGCATCTTCGTTTCCAATACGCTTTTTCATGACAATGGAAGCACTCTGTTTCCTTTGGATTGGATGAGGGAGCAGCAGAACCACCTTTGGATGCACTAGAAGAGGATCCATCATGAGACTTTCCCTTGTGATTATTTTAGGAAGCTTTCCTCTACTTTCCCTTCCCATGTCCAATTTCCAGGCCTGGGGCAGTAGCAGTAGGATTGGATACAATAGACTTGCCTTTTAAACTACTTTCAATAGTTCTTAGTAGGCCTTGAAGCTTGCTTAGAGTGACTTCCTCCTTGTTTATATGATAGGTCATTATGAACTAATCATAACAAGGAGCCAAGGAGTGTAGGATAATGTCAATAGAAAACTCTTCGTCGAAATTAACATTCAACTTTAGCAAGTGGTCCACATATCTTTGCATATTTTGCAAATGGGCCATGATGGACTCTCCATCCTTCACTTTTGTTGTTATTGTGGAGGCAATGATTTCATACCTTTCTTGTCGAGCACTCTGATGGTACCTTTCCATCAAGTCTTGGTGCATCTCAAAAGGCCAGGAGTCCTCGTAGGACTTCCAAAGCTCAGAAGTCATAGTGGCTAGCATGATGCATGACACCTTTGTCACATCCTACTCATGAGCCCTATACTCAGCCAATTGCTTAGGAGTAATAGTTTCTTCATCAATCTCCTTTAGCTCTTTGTCGAGGACATATTCCTTTTCCTCGTATTGAAGGGCCATTCGAATGTTTCGAATCCAGTCATTGAAATTCGAACCATCGAAAATGAACCTCCCACATAAGTTCATGAGGGAGAAAGAGCCAAAAGCATTTGAATTTGAAGCGTTGTTTGAAGCAGACATCTGAAAAGAAAGATATGTTTTATTATATAGAAATTCCTTAATAGAACACCTAAATGAAATATTAAGGCTAGGACCCAAACACAATATTTCACAATTCGGAAGAGGGATGTCGTAATCCAATTGCAAAATATTTAAAGGTAGGTAAATGACGATTTACTAATTTCACCATCCAAAACTAAAATTTTAAACAATTCGGTTTTATGAAATTCCTAGTTCTTTGAGATTCATTGAACTTTTTAATGGGATGTTTAAATCTTGATTATGCCCTTTATGTTTGTGACTGGGATATCGAGGATCACAAACAATATGTGAATAACCATGAAAATATGTGTGGTACTCTTTATGTCATTTATCAACTAATCAATGTGCCAGTGAACCACACACGCTCCATTGTTCTATGACAAACATCAAGCTACCCTTTTACACCCTTGTTAGTCCAAATTAGTGTGTCGGTTAACTACACACACTCCACTAACGACTTGGAAGTTGCAAAGTGTAACTTCATGGAATAACATCATTTTAAAAATTTTCCTAAAGTGACTAAGATTAGGAATTTAGGAAAACATTTAGTTACTTTTATAATTATCATTATAGTTTTTAATGAGAATTAATGTTCTATCCTACCCGTTCGGCTAATGACCCTCCACCAGTCAAGGAAGTAGTGGTTGAGAGTGGACACCCATTCAATCGCCATTTTATATGCAAATTCCTTATACCTCCCTTATAGACCAACTTCGTGAATGAGGCCTACTAACGGTAAGACTGACTGTCTTATACATATATATATATATATATATATATATATATATATATATATATATATATATATATATATATATATATATATAAGTATTAAGTTATTAATATTATAATAGTATACGGTTTGAATTTTTAGCTTATAAAACTTTAGGGTTTAGAGTTTAAATATTTCAAAATTAAAACTTTTTAATCAATTTTTAAATTCCAAAACTTGAGTGCAAATTTTGAAACTTTTCAAGACTCTCTTGGATTAATTTGAAAAAAAATTAATTAATCATATAATTAACTATATCACAAAATTGACCTAATCTAATTTCATATACAAAGATGATTCAAATCAAATTCTACATATAATTAATATTGTCACAAAATCAAGTAATTATCTTAAAATTTGACAATTATCATGCAAATGGATGAGGATAATCATTACCTTATCAGAAAAATCGAATTTTATCAATCAAAATGGTTTGTGGTAATGATCCTAATCTAAATCACCAAAAACTCAAAAAAATTGCAAACAGATGATCCAACTCATTGAGCCACACAATGAACTCGTCGAGTTGGCTCCACTCTTCGAGTTCCTTCATAGGACTTGTCGAGTCCAGCAGTCAGAGGCTAAAAATGAAATTATTCCAACTTTGAAAACAACACAATTGCATCAATATAACAAAAAACACCCTAGGGTCTGATACTATTGATGGGTTTCAAGCACTATAACAATCCTATGGTGTACATACAACCCTAATGCTTTGGATCTAAGTTTTCTCAAGCTATACATGCAATTTCATTTTATCCATAGCATATACCCTTGCTAGCATGGAATTGGAGATATACAACATAAAAACTAGTTAAATGAATACCTCTTAGTAGTAACTTCTGGTTCTTGGCCTTTCAAGAGATTAGTACTGTTGGATTAGTGTCTAAACCAATAACCATATTTGGTAAATACTTGACCCGATTGTGCAAGGTCCTTTTGGGTTGCCTTCACCAAAGCAACTTGACTGGAGAAATAATAGAGAAAGAGGTTATTATAATTTATTAATATGTTATAAGAATAATATATTAAAGGAGAAATCATATTTGTTTAATTAATATTGGTTAATATTTAATTAGGAATTAATTTTGTGATCAAGTGTAATTAATTAAAATAGAGGGGCGGAATTGTAATTATACGATAGTTGCAAAATAGGGTAAGGATTATCCTAGAATATGGGTGGACGAAATCTAAAGGATATGTATCCTTGAAATCATCCAAAGATATGGGCTTTCAAGGCTTATCTTATTGTTACTTGGTAGGCAAGCAACTAGATAAGGATAAGGACTGAAACCCTAATCTATACACCTATATAAAGACCCCTAAGGCTCATGAATTCATCCATGCCTTCGAAAGGGTTCCTAGGGACGAATTTTTATACCTCTCCTCTCTCTCTATAGCCTCTCCATTTGCTCTTGGTGTTTGTGAGCCATTAGAGGCACTACACTTGTGGTGCTTGCTTTCAAGACTTAGGGTTTGAAGATTCAAGTTGTTATTACAATATAACAACAAGAGGTATGTAATCTAACCTTCTTGGTTAATTTTGAAAATACCAATCATCTTTAGGGTTTTATTATGTGTATCTAATAGTGAAAACATAGATCCAATGCTAGGGTTGCATGTACACATAGGATTGTTTGTATAAACCCCAACAGTGGTATCAGAGCCTTTGGTTAACTTGTTTTAAATTAGTTTATTCAATTGTATGAACTTGACATATTAGGGTTTATTGCCAATAAACCCTAGGAGGCTATGTTTTTTCGAGAATAGGGTTTGCAAACGCTAATTTGCAAGTGTTTGAATAAGATCTTCAAATCCTTTCCTTAAACCCTTAAATTTCGAAATCTAGGGTTTGTTTAAATCCCTTGATTTTCGAAATTAGCCTCCTCCCCAAGATAAGATCCTAAATCTTAGGGATTTGGATTATCCCATATCTTGTAATTATCCTCTAATTGTTATATATGGTAATTATAGATTTTGCATTATCCTAACCATAATTTCGAAATCTAGAGAGATAATTAAGGGATTAGGATATCTTAAATGTATAAATGGTAATTATCCTCATGATTTAGATAATCCCTTATGATTTAATAATTAAATTAATAGTCTAATTCAAGATAATATTAAATCAAGAGTTTAAACTTTAAAATTTTAATTTACATGTCATAAATTCGAAATTTTTTTAAGAGAAATTAAAACTAAATTGTTTTGAAAAGTTTCAAAACTTTCCCTCAAGTTTTGGAATTTAAATTTTGATTAAAAGTTTAATTTTGATGCATATTTAAATTCTAAACCCTAATGTGTTGAAATGTTTCAAAACTTTCCCTCAAATTTTGGAATTTAAAAGTTGATTAAAAGTTTAATTTAGGAATGTTAAATTCTAAAACCTTGGTATTGTTTTGAAAAGTTCAAATCACACCCTTATGGTTTTATTAATTAATTAAGGTGTATAATTAAAAGAAGTTTAATAAATCCATAAAAGTTATGGTTTACAATTAAAAGTATAATTGTTATATTTGACGACCTAACATTTTAAAAGTGTAAAATACACCCTATACTACATATAATATTAAAAGTCTAATATTATATATATGTATGAGTAAAAGTCAGTCTTACCGTTAGTAAGCCACATTCATGAAGCTGGTCTATAAGGGGTGTTTAAGGAAATTGCCTATAAAATGGCGATTGAATGGGTATCCACTTTTACCCACCACACTCTTGACTAGTGGAGGGTCGTTAGCCGAATGGGTAGGATAGGAAAAAACTTTCCATTATAAGTATAATGAAGTACAAAAGTAACTAAATGTTTTACAAATTCCCAATCTTAGTTACTTAGGCAAAAGTGAATTGATGCAATTCCATGAAATTACACTTTGTGCCCTTGCGAAGACGTTAATGGAGCATGTGTGGTTTACCGGCACACTAAATGGTTCTAAGCAAAGGTAGCAAAGGGTGACTCAATGTTTGTCATAGTTCAGTGGAGCGTGTGTGGTTTACCAGCATATCGAATAGGTGACTGTAACATATGAGGGCACCATGTAAGTTTGCATGGTTATTCACACCCGCTTTCTGATCCTTGGCATCCCAGTCACAAACAAGAGGGGCATATCGAGATTTAAACATGCCATTGAAAGTTCAATGAATCTCAAAGGATCTAGGAGTTTTCATAGATTTAAAACTTAAATTTCTTTTTCGTTTTTCGTAGTGGAAATTAGTGAATCGTCATTCACTTACCTTCAAATATTTTGCAATTAGGGTTACGACATCCCTCTCCCGAGTTGTGGAATATTGTGTAGGGTACTAGCCTTAGTATTTCATTTGGGTGATTTACTAAGGATTCAATCAATCAACTAACTTGAATTTGTTTCTCCCGTTTTGTAGATGTCAAAGTTCGACAACTATGGTCTTCCTAAATCCCGTGGAACAAGCATTCCACATGAAGATGGTATTCCACGATTCGATCGAGGAACAAGAAATCATGCTTCACTTCCTCCACCTCCTCCAATTGTTCTCCCTAACCCACAAGATCGAAAAATTGAAAGGTTCAATATCACTAAGGCCCTATTGGAAATGAAACATGAAGATGGTAAATCCGTGTGTGCCCACATTCTAGGAATGAAATCACACATCGATAGGTTGATTATGTTGGGTGTGTCATTTCCCGATGAGTTGGATGTGAACTGGGTTCTGCAGTCACTCCCTGAGTCATATAATGAGTTGAAAAGAAAGTATTATATGATGGATCATGACGATAACCTCATTGACCAAACTTACATGCTCATTGCTGCTGAATTAGAAATGATTTGGCGAAGCAATGGAGCGTATTTGTTGGGAAAGTCAACCGACCATGCTTCCGAGGACGTTCTAAGAGAAAGGGCATTGGATAGAAGTCTGCCCCAAGAGCCTGAAGATTCCAAAGATGGGAGAGTCAAAGAGTATGGTTGTGCTTCAGGTAAAAATCCACTATCTAACTCCATTAAGTTCCTATTCGTTGATTCTTAATACATGATGTGATAAGATTGCATTTGAATGTTTTGCAGGATCAGTGAAAAGAAAGGAAGCTTGATGAAACAGCAAGATGAGTCTAATCACAAAGAAATGGATCTCGATCGCATGGACTTGAAGATTAGATTTTGAGCTTATATATTTATGATAGAATTGTTAGGAATATTCGACTACATAGTTTTCAATGGATTTTTCATTGTAAGGACAAATGTTTTCCGCTGCTTTTATAAATAAAATAAATTTTGTTTGACTTATTTATTTATTTGTTTATTTCCTTGCAATGAAATCGTTATGAAAATTGATGTTTACATATTTCTACAATGAATGAATATGATTCTTATTTATGGAAATGTCGAGAATTTACCAAATAGGGAGAGTTTCTCATCGCCCAAATTTCAATTGGACAGAAATTTGGAATCACGCAACTTGGTTTCATGATGAATGAGAAATTTCATATTTGGAAATTAGACTAATTCGTTGACAAAGTGTCAAGTGAAGGACTAGGAGATCGAGCACACAAAGTTGTGTGTTGATAAAGTCCACCATAAGAGTAACAAAGATATTCGTCATGATTTACTAAAGGTTTAGTAAATATGATAAGATTAAGTGTAATTCGGAATTGATTAAAAAGGTTTAAATCAATGGCAGCACGAATAAGAAGAGTCAAGTAGGCAGAAAGATAAAAGGTTCTCCATTCTAAGAAGAAGGGAGAGTACCTTTTATGTTTTATGATAGGTCTTAATGATTAAGAACCATATCTCAAATGATCCTCTAAGTGAGTCTTAGTACAATTGTATGTTTAAGAAGAGGAATCAAGAATTGAAGAAGTGGTTAAATCAAGAAGTCAATCATACTTCGTTCCAAAACAAGTCTTAGAGTTAAGATTGTGACAATGAGTGAAAAGTATTAAAAGGTTTATAACATTCATAAAATGTGGAAATTTGTGATGTCTTGGATAAGACAAAGACCAACTAGGACCAATTTATGAAGTGTTTTGATAAAAACTACACTAGCTCTTGAATATTTGTTTATCAAGAAATGTTTATTGACAAGAGAATCTTATATGTCAAGGAGTCAGTGGGAGTCTTAATGGTCTTGAAAGGTTTCAAGAACAAATCAAATAAACCTTATCGATCATCACTAGCACACAAGTTGAGGTTAACAACCTATCGTGTTGACATTATTTTGTTTCTGTGCTATTCCAATTGAGTTAATTATGCATGTGAGTCCTATGAGTTCTCATTTGAATGCATAAAAGGCAAGGACCTTGATCAATGGAAAGTACATTGATAGGAAAAAGTGAGTTGCTTAACTACTTGGAAGACATGGTGGGCAGCCGTGCTACCATAAGGCAAGAAAGCAAAAGATTGATAAAGTATCAAATCTTTATGTAAGACATTTTGCATCGTGTCCCATACGCTTCGGGTACAAGATCGATTGCAAATGCTATAATATTTGACCATTCTAAAATTTTCCAAATGTTTAGCGCATTTAGAGGGAAAAAGGACTAGAATCCATTTTTGACCAAAATAATTAAACAACTATCAAAAGGACAATCCAAAGTTCGCCGATGATTGATCGCTTGTGAGTAGTTGGAAGTATAGTATTGGAAAATATGGAAATGTTTCCATATTGGATGGACCATATCGACATTATTATGAATAGATAAGATTCTATTAAGAATGAGTTTTCATATGGAAAATATGGAAACGTGTCCATATTGGGAATTGAATATTGAAAATCTATGTCTAGATTAGAAACTTTTATGCAAAAGGATGTTCAAAGGAATGTACTTTGAGTGACAGACATCATATCTAAGGAATTGTCTTGTAACAATTTTGGATAGAGGACTTTGTAATTTCATTGACAATAGTCTTTGTGACTTTGGTGCAGTGACATTACAAAAGGATCATTGAATAAAGTGTTAGAATTTAGCATATTCTATAAGTAGCAAGAATTTGATGTTCTTACACTTATGAAAAAGGATTAGGAGTTATGAAATGAGAATGATTGGAAATGTGTCCAATTTGATCTATTTCACAAAGAAAGAACCATAGGTAAACATTGTGTGCATGCTAGGAGCATGGAACAAGTGTAATAATTCAAGTAAGAAGTCGATTACCCGAAACGACAAATAATGAGTAATCAATATGGTGATAAATAAAAGGTGTTTTATTTATGCTCAAAGGTTTGAGGCCATATGGGATTAGTATTATTCTTGTGTTTCACTTTGCATATTTTGACTTCCTGAATAATTTAATTGGTTTAGAATAGTCAACTTATTCGAACGGGCCACAGTCGTTCATATGTTGGAAGTAGATATGAATGAAGACTGTCGTGAATTGGTGTGTGGATTGTCTAAAAGAGTATTAGACATAAGTAAATGTTTGCTACAGTGTTCATGAGTGCTTATGAATATGATTTTGAGCATTGGATTAAACCCATGTTCACTTGGATCGCTTCATGGATTTTATCACGAGCGATTGGTGAGACGATAATATCTTGTATTCTTGAAACCGAGATGTGTGAGTTGTATCTTGCGAATCGGTTGCACATTGATAATATGTAAATGCACCGGTAACTCAGTGTTATAAAACTTATTGTTGTGTGTGATTTGGTGAGTGAGTGCAAGCAAACATTGAGTTGAAGTTTATCCATTCCTTTTACCCAAAGTAGGATAAAAGCGATATATGTGGGCCCCTCGATGATTTAGTGATGACAAACGTAAATGCTCGGCCGTGCTAGGGCTAATTTGATTTGTTAAATTAGTCGGTCATCGTAAATCCGAAATCGAGAAACAACACATAGACTGAGAGAATGATTTCAATCCATGTATCGTGTCTATACAATATCCAGAATGGAGGAATATATGATCCCTTATCTGAAGGACAGGTTACTGATAAGATCAGAGTTTGACAGCGTCTTTGAGAGCTACGATTGCAAATCGAGGTGTACTTACATTTGTAGTTACTAGACTTATCCAAGTGGGAGACTGTTGGATTAGTGTCTAAGCCAGTAACCATATTTGGTAAATACTTGACCCGATTGTGCATGGTCCTTTTGGGTTGCCTTCACCAAAGCAACTTGACTGGAGAAATAATAGAGAAAAAGGTTAGTATGATTTATTAATATGTTATAAGAATAATATATTAAAGGAGAAATCATATTTGTTTAATTAATATTGGTCAATAATTAATTAGGAATTAATTTTGTGATCAAGTGTAATTAATTAAACTAGAGGGGCTGAATTGTAATTATATGATAGTTGCAAAATAGGGTAAGGATTATCCTAGAATATGGGTGGACGAAATCTAAAGGATATGTATCCTTGAAATCGTCCAATGATATGGGCTTTCAAGGCTTATTTTATTGTTACTTGGTGGGCAAGCAACTAGATAAGGATAAAAACTGAAACCCTAATCTATACACCTATATAAAGACCCTTAAGGCTCATGAATTCATCCATGCCTTCCCAAGGGTTCCTAGGGATGAATTTTTATACCTCTCCTCTCTCTCTCTATAGCGTCTCCAGTTGCTCTTGGTGTTTGTGAGCCATTAGAGGCACTACACTTGTAGTGCTTGCTTTCAAGACTTAGGGTTTGAAGATTCAAGTTGTTATTACAATATAACAACAAGAGGTATGTAATCTAACCTTCTTGGTTAATTTCGAAAATAGCAATCATCTTTAGGGTTTTATTATGTGTATCTAATAGTGAAAACATAGATCCAATGCTAGGGTTGCATGTACACATATAAAACCCAACAAGTACCTCAAGTGTGATACCTCTAATAAGCTACAAACACCAAAAGGGAAAAGAGGCTTATGAGAGAGAAGTTAGAACGCACAAAATCGGCTAGGGTTTCACCTTGGAAGAGCTTGGATGATTTTAGGGGGTTAGGGGTTACATTTATAGTGTGGAATTCCTAAGGTTTTATACATAAAAGCCTAATTTACCTAAACCTTTAGGTATTCTAATGATCCATATGATAGGCCCTTTGAACTAAGTCTTCATGGACTCTCACATAGATTTAGCCCATCCCTAATCAACATGGATCATTAGCCCAAACTATAAATATTACTGATTTACCTAATCAGTCCCTATAAATTTAATAAGTCTCTTTTGATCACTAAATTAATTCCAAATTAATTCTTGGTCAATACTAATTAAAAAAAATATGATTTCTCAATTAATATATTATTCTTATAATATATTAATAAATCACAAATAACCTCTTTTTTTCTCAAATATTCATCCTATCAAATTGCTCTAGTGAAGGCAACCTACAAGGACCATGCTACTATCGGGTCAAGTACATACCAATTATAGTTATTGGCTTAGACACCTAATGCAACATGCACCACCTTTAGTTCTCGGGAAACTATGAGTTCTCAAATGATCCTCCTCTCTCTCTTTTCTACTTTAATATATTAAGGAATTTTTTTATATAAACATAATTTTAATATAGATTTTTTCATTTTGTACAGGGCCTAAGATAGCTCAGGGTTGTACCTATATATATATATATATATATATATATATATATATATATATATATATATATATATATATATATATATATATATATATTAGTTTAGTAATTTAGTTTTCAAAAGATTCAAAAAATTCTACCTAAAATATAACCTTAATTGGCATAAATTCTTAAAACCCTTTTTATCTATAAAATATTAAATTATAATATGATTTTTATTAGTTGTTTATAAATGTTAAATCACAACTAAATAATTTATTTATTTTTCTATAAAAATATTGGATAATAGTATACTTACATGTTGTTTTAAAATGTTTCGGTTTTTTAGGATTGAATTATGAAAACCGATCCAAGAGAATTATAATTTGGTTGGATTGGATAAGATTTCAATTTAGTTGGATTATTTGGATCTATTTTTTGAAAAACAAAATCAATTTGGATTTACTTGATTGGGTCAGATCAAATCGATCTTTTCAAACGAACACATCTTAATGGTAGGGGCGACAACTGTTGACAACAACATGAGCACGTATGCTATAGGAGGTGCCAACGATCAGGGTCGGCCCAAGCCCAAGGCAATAATTTCTAATGGGGCAACAATTTTTCAAAGCCTCTTATAGGTATTATGGTATATTTGGGCCATGTTAACATGAAGATTAGTCCTTAAAGATCCATCCCGTATTCCCGTTCAAGACTTACGGGCAACAGATTTTTGGAGACAGGAGACCTAACAACAGCAACTACAACGGTACAACCAATTCCGACTCTTCAATATAAACTTCTAATAATTGAAGATGAAGAACACGAGGCATCCCTTCTGGAGAATGGAGATAGACATGGACGATTATAATTTAAAATCAAGATTTAGTTTGCATCGATCGCTATTGCGTACTGCCCTACTGTCTCATCTAATTCACGGCGTCAGGCTTCAGCACTTGCTTCTGTTGCCCTCTCTCTCTCGATAAATCGATCAATTCTCCTACAATCTTCGAGTCTTCTTTCTTTCTTTCCTGAATCATCCTCTACTGAATGTCTGAATCGTCCCTATTAGTTTATATATTGCTCTAATTTTGGTGTGCTAAAGACTTAAAGTAAAGATTCAAAGGTGGACACAGTGATTGACTGAATTCGTCCTCCTATTCCTAAGGTCCTAATCTAGTAAGTTTTTTCTAGTATTTCAAATTTCTTCCATAATCTACTTGAATACTTAATGTTTCGAAAATCTGATAGTGAGTATTGATTAAATTTTTTTAAATTTCAGTTTTTTTTTATATAGCATTCTGGAGAACTGAATTTTTCGATCCAACTAAGCTTCATTATTTTCCAGGTAATTTTTTTTCTTCTCTTTCTTGTACTACTCTGATTTATGATCAAATTAAGTTGCTGATTTTGATTGTTTTTATCTAATATGATAAGTTATGTCTATTGTCGAATGTGATAATTTTAGTAAATTTCTGAATTAAGTTATGACAATTTCTGAAAATCTGATACAGTGACATGTACATTGCAATATATATATATATATATATATATATATATATATATATATATATATATATATATATATATATATATATATGAATTCTGATTTTGATTTTTCTGAGATGTGAATTTTGAATTCTGAATAATTGGATATATATAATTTGTTGAGTTTTTTAAATTCTGATTTTTGAAAATGTGATGGTTTTCTGAAATCCGAATAATCTGATTGTGTTTTTTATTTCTGAATAATATTTTAATTTAATTTCTGAAAATCTAAAAGATATTATTCTTTGTTTAGGTTGTGGATACGGATTGTTAACTTCAGGTTATGGATACAGATTGCTAACCTGAGGTTGTATCATTCTTTCTTGTTACTACATCTTTTTGATTTTTAATTTTTTTTGTAAAGTTTAAAAATGTTTCCTAGAAAACAACCATCTGGTGCTTAAAATAGAAAATGAAATGAAAAGAATAAGATCTTACTAATAAACTACAAGGATCTTTAAATAAGTATTTTGTTAGAAATGAAAATAATGATGAAAATGCTAATGATGTTGAAACTAATGATTTTGTTGTTAATTCTAAAGGTTCAACTGAAACTTCTAATGAACCTATTGAAAATTCCAATGATCATGAAAATAATGATTTTGTTTATAAATCTAGTGATATTAATATTTTTGATCCAAGGGTATGAGATAAGTTAGATTTAAAAATGAAAGATTTGCTTGTAGAAAAATGGCCTATTAGGGAAATTGAAAGTAACATTTTTTTTCCAAAAGATGCATTAGGTAGACATTTTTCTTGTGAATTTTATGTTCATAAATTTAGGAATGGTAACTCTTATGATAGAAAGTGGTTGGTGTATTCAAAAGAACCTGATAAAGTGTTTTATTTTTGTTGTAAGTTATTTAAAACAACTCGATCTAGAAGTTTGGCAACTGAAGGAATTAATGATTGGAAACATCTTAGTGAAAAATTAAATGAACATAAACATAGTTTTGAACACATGATTAATTTAAAAACTTGGACACAAACACGACTTAGGTTAAGGAAAAATGAAACAATTGATAAAGAGTTACAAGAAAGAATAAAAAAAGATACTCAACATTGGGAAGAAGTTTTGGTAAGAATTATTGTTGTTGTAAAATGCTTAGCTGAATATAATTTGACTTTTCGTGGAATTAATAATAAAATATATGAGAAATCTAATGATAACTTTTTAGGTGTACTTCAAATGATTGCTGAGTTTGATCCAATAATGAAACATCATTTTCAACTTATTCAAGATAAAAAAAAAAGTCACTTTCATTACCTTAGTCATAAAATTTAAAATGAATTAATTGAATTGTTGGCATCCGAAGTAAAAAGTGAAATTATTAGAAAAATAAAAAAAATCAAAATATTTTTCGTTAATTTTTTATTGCACTCCGAATGAAAGTCGTACTTTGATTATTAGATGTGTTGATGTTGCAAGTGTTCCAATAAAAGTAGAAGAGTTTTTTTTAGAGTTTTTAATGGTAGAAGATACATCCGGTTTAGGCTTTTTAATGTTTTACAAAATGCTTTAAAATCTCTTGACTTGGATATTAATTGTATTCGAGGACAAGGATATGATAATGGAGCAAATATGAAAGGCAAACATCAACATGTACAAAAAAGATTGCTTGATGTAAACTCAAGAGCTTTTTATATGTCTTGTGGATGTTATAGTTTAAATTTAGTTTTGTGTGATATGACAAACTTTTTGTCATAAAGCTAAAACTTTTTTTGGTACTTGTCAAACAATATATAATGTTTTTCTAGCTCCTCACATAGATGGAGTGTTTTACTTGAGCATGTAGATGAGTTAACCCTAAAATCATTGTCTACTAGACTACTACTCGTTGGAAAAGTCACATTAAAAGTGTTAAAGCAATAAAAAACTCAACTTTTTCAAATAAAAGAAGCATTAACAAAATTAGCTTAAGTGAGTGATAATGGTAAAATTTGTAGAGATGCGAAATCATTAGTAGATGATGAATTTTCTAATTTTGAATTTATTTTAAGTTTAGTGATATGACATGAAATTTTATTTAGAATTAATTTGGTAAGTAAAAAATTACAATTCAAAGATATGATTTTTGATGTTGCAACAAAAAAATTTAGAGGAATTAGTTAATTATTTTGAAAAATATAGGAAAAATAGGTTTGACTCTGTTATTAATGAGGCTAAAGACATCAGAAAATATTAGACTTGAACCAAAATTTCCTATCAAACGTCTTTATAGTAGAAAAAAAACAATTTGATGAAGTTTCAAATACCAAAAGAGAACAACAATCATGTCAAGAAAAATTTAGAACTGATTATTTTATTGTTATAGTAGATATGACTCTAAGTCAATTGAGAAGTAGATTTGAGCAAATGCAACATTTTGAATCCATTTTTGGATTTTTGTTTCATGGTTCAAAGTTAAAATCTTTACTTGACGATGAATTAAAAAAATGTTGTGAGAAACTTGAAACTAGTTTGACAAATGGTGAGGAACTTGATATTGATGGAAAATATTTATTTATTGAGTAACAAGTTTTGCAGGAAATGTTGTTGGATGAAGCATATAAATGTGAACTTCCTTGGACAACTATTCAAATTATGGAGTTTGCAAAGGAGATGGACCTCCTTCCCAATGTGTTGGTAGCATATAAAATTTTGTTGACGGTACCGGTCATGGTTGCTTTCGCGGAAAGAAGTTTTTTGAAATTGAAGTTAGTGAAGTCATATCTTCGAAGTATCATGACTCAAGAAAGATTAAATGGATTAGTAATTTTGAGTATTGAAAGTTAATTCCCACGGAGACACAGAGTCTTGATTATGATAAAATAATAGATGTTTTTGCTTCAAAAAATAGAAGGCGACATCGTTTTAGATGAATTTTATGTATGCTTTTTTTTTATATAACCTTGTTTTGGTTTGACTATAAAATTTATTTCATTTTTGCTATTTTTTTAAATAAATAAATGCATTAGTTTAGAATCTCGTTGCTTTAGGCATTAAAAAGCAATGAACCGGCCCTGCCAACGATTACTAGATAGAAGAAGCGTTACACCCACAACATCCAATTCTTGCGCTTTTAATTTAGTAAGCCCTTGCTGAAAATGGCGAGGCAACCATTACGAAGTGACAAATGATTAGGCAAAGACAAAGTCACAAGACGATCGTCTAGAAAGACGAAGAAGAGATTTATGGAGGAAAGACGTGAAAAACGTGTGAGCGTAGTTCTTTAGAGAATAAACTTTTACTTTTTTTTCCTATTAAATAATAAACACAATTATTAAGTAAACAAATGTATCGTTAGTTAAACACATTTACAAATATAACCTACCAAATCCATATCCATGTCCATAATAATGTTTATTTAATATGCTCCTTTTGCTTAGTCTTTAAGTTTCTTTAAGACGCATGGTTTTTTATTTATTTATCTGCATTACTTATACCTTATATTGGAAGGATGATTCATTCACATCGACTCTATTCAATTTTAAAATGCTTGTCAATTTCAAAGTTTTTTGCGATAGTTCTTCCTTCCGATAAAGTGATCCCCCATCCTCGACTAAAGCGATAACATATTAGTCGTAAAGAGACCCAAAGAACCTTTTTCCATCAATTATTAGACATGAAACAATAAGAAATGCAACCACATTAACCACGTATATAAAAGTACTATGTACTTCTAAACTTGCGTTTGTTGTATGAAACTAGACAAATTTTATAAATTATAACGCTATGTTTTCAGTGACGAGGAAGACAGACAATTTAAATAATTGTCTGATTAGTCATTGATATCATTATCATTTCAGTTATTTTCAATCAAATACAGCTCATCATGGTATGTCATCTTAAGATAACAAATGAGTTCTTTGCTAGTCACCTTAAATTCGTAATAAACAAGTCCTTATATTTCCAAAGTATCTATGTTGCTTTGGACAAGTTTAACAATTTGATCGAACAATATTTAACATCGGATTAAATACCGGTACCCACTAGTGACAAATAAGATTCCTTTCCAAGACTTTAAACTAATAGCTACAGCAACTCACTTATTATGACTTATGAGTCTAATCAGTCTCGTAGGTCCCTTCACTTCAAATCCTAGATTGAAATCTTAATTACCTTATAAAGCAATTTTGGTCAAATGTTGAATTTTAAGTCGTACAAACATACAATGCATTTGTACAATCAATTTATGCATTACAAAAAGATTAGAGTACATATAATCAACAGTTGAAAATGTCAAATCTCTTATCTCCTATTCTTAGGCTATTTTGACCCAGTTCATTCTTTATCTCCGTATTTCCCAAAATTTTGCAATTTATATTCACAAATCTTGCATATATATCGCTGACGTTTTCATTTGTAGGGTTTAATTTATTTTTCAGCATTCAACCACCATTATCACACCCGTCGTTTGGTGCGGGTAAACGGCTAGAGTTTATATATATATATATATATATATATATATATATATATATATATATATATATATATATATATATATATATATATATATATATATATATATATATATATATACTAGCAACGTACCCGCGCAAAGCGGCGGGGCATGTAAATTCTTTCGGTGATATGTTTCCTCTACAAAAATGTTATGTTACAAATGAAAGTACATGTCGATGACAAAATAATCAAACTATGGTGTTATTTGGGAGATGAAGTCATTTTTTGTTCCTAGACGGTGGACTTTATAGCAGAGAAGAGAACAAAGAGGTATATGCGATTGGAGAGATATTTGAATCAACATGTTAAATTTAAGGATATCTAAAATGATTCAAAATTTGAATGAATCCGGGATTTGAGGAAACCATATCAAATTGTTGAGAAATATAAGGAGATTTGATGATAATTATTTGAATTCAAAATGTGGTTAAAATTTAATATTATTTTATTAATGGTTACTTGTACTATCAGCTTCATCATTTGGACGTCGTAAAAAAATATTATTATTATAATCAATCTATTTTTAGAAAATAGTTAGATTTCTTTTATAAGATAGTAAAGATATATATATATATATATATATATATATATATATATATATATATATATATATATATATATATATATATATATATATATATATATATATATTAACAGCCAACACCACTTAAATTAATTCCATAATTCCTCACTTACTCTCATACCAAATGAACCCCAGGATCGTCCTCCTGATGGCGGTGATGGTGGTGGTTTACCAGTACCCCTACACGGCAGCAAACACCAACCAGGAACTGAAAACATACATTGTTCACATGGACAAAGAGGTGATGCCGCCAGAGTATTCCGACCACCAGAACTGGTATGCAACATCTATGGAATCGGTTTCCGAGTCGCCTGATATGTTGTATACGTATGAAAACGTCATCCACGGGTTCTCCACCCGGCTCACGGTTGAACAAGCGAAATTACTCAAGGAAAAACACGGTGTTTTATCAGTTAAAGAAAAGGTTATATTATATATAAGCTTCATACCACCCGCTCGCCAGAGTTTCTTGGACTTCCAGGGACGGAGACTATGTTCTCCGGGTTGAACTCCAGCA
Organism: Lactuca saligna; assembly: GCF_052625555.1. Classification (NCBI taxonomy): domain Eukaryota; kingdom Viridiplantae; phylum Streptophyta; class Magnoliopsida; order Asterales; family Asteraceae; genus Lactuca; species Lactuca saligna. Next base: position 230,706,144 of record NC_136420.1, on the reverse strand, counting down.
GTGATGTGGTGATTGGGGTGGTGGACACTGGTGTCTGGCCCGCAAGTAAGAGTCTAGACGACACCGGATTTGGTCCGGTTCCTTCATGGTGGAAAGGCGAGTGTAAGAATGGTACAAGCTTTGGTGTATCCAACTGTAATAAGAAGTTGATTGGGGCAACGTACTTTTCAAGAGCATATGAAGCGACATACGGGCCGATTGATGAAACAATAGAATCACGGTCTGCAATGGATGATGATGGACACGGGACCCACACTGCGACCACAGCCGCCGGTTCAACTGTGACTGGAGCTAGTCTTTTTGGGTTCGCTAAAGGGACGGCTCGTGGGATGGCTCCGAATGCAAGGCTAGCGGTTTATAAAGCGTGTTGGCTCGGTGGTTGTTTCGGGAGCGATATACTGGCGGCAATAGAAAAGGTGATTGCGGACCGTGTCCATGTTTTATCACTTTCGATTGGCGACTCGCTTGCTAATTACACAAATGACGTGGTGGCTTATGGTGCATTCAAGGCGGTTTCCCGTGGGATATTTATAGCATGTTCCGCTGGAAATAGCGGGCCTGACCCGATTAGTTTATCGAATGTTGTGCCATGGATAGCTACGGTTGGTGCCGGAAGAATTGACCGTGATTTTCCAGCGTATGTTGTTCTCGGAAACAGGAAGAAATTTCGGGGAGTGTCGCTTTATAGTTGAAAACCACTATCAAAATCAGTGGTTCCGATCGTTTACGCCGGAAATATCAGCAACACCATAGGAAACTTCTGTCTCCCGGGTACATTACCACCAGGGAGAGTCGCCGGAAAAATTGTGATGTGTGAACATGGTGGGAATTCGTAGGTACAGAAGGGGATGGTGGTGAAGGAAGCCGGTGGTGTTGGAATGATTATGGTGAACTCCGATAATTTTGGGGAGGACCTCGTGGCTGATGCCCATTTGATCCCAACTGCCGCCATTGGTTACCGAGGTGGTGAAGCCATAAAAAGCTATATACTCTCCAATGATAATCCAACGGCCACAATTACATCTCGAGTAACAAAATTACACATCCAACCGTCACCGGTACTCGCAGCTTTCAGTTCCAGGGGCCCGAACCCGATCACCCCTAAAATCTTGAAACCGGATTTCATCGCACCAGGGATGGATATTCTAGCTGGTTGGACCGGTTTTACCGTTCCAACCGGTTTAACAGAAGACACACGACGTGTCAAATTCAACATCGTGTCTGGGACATTGATGTCGTGTCCGCACGTAAGTGGGTTAGCCGCCTTACTAAAAGCAGCTCATCCTACCTGGACCCCAACGACAATAAAATCAGCCCTTATGACCCAGTTCGAGCCATGAACCCTGGTCTCGTCTACGATGCCTCACCTAACGAGTACTTGGGCTTCCTTTTCGCTTTAAGTTATAGTTCAAATTCCATTAAAATGTTTGGAGGTGAAAGTTTCACATGTAGAAAGAAATACAGGGTGGAAGATCTTAATTACCCGTCTTTTGCGGTTCCTTTGCTAATGGGTTCCGACAAAGGTGTTCCTACCACCGTTAAGTACACTAGGACTCTGAAAAACGTGGGATCCCCAACGACTTATAAGGTTTCGGTAAGATCGAAAATGGCGGCAGTCAAGATCAAAGTTTACCCATAAGTTCTAATTTTCACAAAACAAGGTGAGAAAAAGGTGTATAATGTGACATTTACAGCTAGTTCCATGCAATCAGGGACTACCGGATTTGGTCAGCTAAAGTGGTCCGGAGGAAAATATGTTGTGAGTAGTCCTATAGCTCTCAATTGGGTATGATTAATGTGAGGAAATATAAGAATGTTGTTATTATGGATAAGAAAATAAAGGCACATTGCTATTATGTTTAAATAAATGTAATCACGGCTAAGAAAACAAATTACATTGTACAACATTATAATATTGCTACATATAAGGAATGTAAATACCAATGACTTCCAGCCTAACTGGGAAGAGGTACTGGGTTTAATACCCACTTGGGGTCAGAAATCGAGAGTTCAATCTCTGCGGGGAGTTGGGAGATCTTCTCGTCGAGTATGGTCGTATCATCTTGGAGACGGGTCGGAATTGACTCAGCGAGTTTGAAGGCTTGACTCGGTGAGTCAGAGCTGTTTAAAGAAAACCCTAGTCTTGGGGTTTGCCCCCTATATAAACGTCATAATACGACCTAGTAGCCTCCCTTAACACCGTAGAAGGACGTTCACGGCCGCAAACCTTCTAGTGTATGAAGTAAGAACAATTGGGAGCTTATCTTTGAGATTTTTTTGGGGGGGGGGGGGGATTCCAAGTTTGAAGAGGAAGTATCAACGGAGAAGTGTTAGATCAAGCATCTATTTTGTGTTGGGCATTTGTCTAAGGTATTAATCTGCAACCTTAATCCTTGATTTCTTTTTGGAAGTTACGGTCAACCTTGAGGAGATGGAAGCAAACTTAGATCTGGACCTATCACAAGGATATGATTCCAGATCTGGACCTCCTTAGGTCCCAAATATCATAAAATTGCACCTTTTATTTAGCTTATCCCCTCTCCATGCATGAGAAACTTGTTTTAAGGTTAGTTTTGGTGTCTTGGTCATATAAGGCCTTGCATGCACGTAAAGTTTGCAACTTTACGTGACATCTTCACTAGGAGATTATGGATTTGATGTTTGAAACTTAAATCCCACTGGAAATGACCGAATACGTGAGAACTTGTCGAGTCGCTATGGTAACTCGACGAGTCGAGAGGGTTTTCTCATTTACGGCCAAGGGTTTACGGTCGAAGGTTCACGCTCAAGGGTGTTCGGTTGGAAGTTTACGGCCGTAAACATCAAGGAACTCGACGAGTCTCTTAGGTGACTCGGCGAGTCGGTGAGTGATGCCAGGAACTCGACGAGTGGCAGGTTCCACTCGACGAGTTGAGGTCAACATTGATTGTTGACCTTGACTTTGACTTTTTCCAGGGTTGACTCTAAGGGAATTTATGGGATGGTGTTAAGTGAATCACTTGCTGGTTATAGGTAGTTGAGAAAAGTGGGATATATCCGAATTCAGCATACTAGTCTAGCATTCCAAAGGTGAGTCTTCTCACTATATCTATGGGTCTAAGTCACCAAGGCTGACCATGATGTAATCTTGATTTATGCATTAGTCATTCTGTGATTTGATATGATATGTGATTGTGTGTTTTGCATAAAAGACACCGGGGGGAGCCCGAAGCATTAGATGTAAGACCATGTGAGGAAGCCCATGGCAGTCTTAGGTAAAGACCATGTGGGGTAGCCGATGATATTAGATGTAAGACGATGTGGGGTAGCCCATGGCAGTCCTAGGTAAAGACCATGTAGGGTAGCCCATGTCATCGGATGTAAGACCATGTGGGAAAGCCCATGGCAGTCCTAGGTTAAAGACCATGCGTGGTAGCCCATGACATTCTTAGGGATTTTATGTATGCATGGCTTATGTGATATATGTAGCTTATGGCTAATTAGTTATGTGTATGTGTTTTGTGTGTGGGATATGCTTTGTGTAACATCCCGAGTTCAGGGGTGCAAAGTTCAGGGTTCAAAGTGAAAATGTGAATGGTCAACTCGGCGATTCCATGGGGAGACTCAGCGAGTAGGGTCGCGATTCTGGTCGCGTGTCTAATGGCTAACTTGGTGAGTCGGTGGTTGGACTCGATGAGTTGGTACTGTGGGGAGAAAACCCTAATCCCAGGGATTTGGCCCTATATAAAGAACATGATACCCTCTCCCTAGCCTCTTTGCTCTCCCTTGAAGTCCAGAAACCCTAATAATCATTGTGGGAGAATTAGAGAACATTTGGATCTTGAAGGGGTGTTTGTTGAAGAGATATTTGAAGATTAAGAGTCTTGGAGCAAGGGGCTTTTCAAGGTTTTTGACTTATTCTTCTGTTGGAGCCTTCTTTTGAGGTAATGATTCGTTGTTTGAGCTATTATCCATCTAGACCTATCATTTGTGGGATTTTTGGGTGTATATCTAGTGCTATCTTGAGTTTGGAGATTAAATTTGAGGTTGCTACCTCAGATCTAGAATAGTGATGATCCAAAAAAGCATAAAGTCCCTGTTCAAGTGCTGTTGATGAAGTCTTTTAGCCCCAAACCTTAGCGCATGAGTGTATTATGCTTTGATCTCCTTGGATTCACGTAAAGTTTGCCACTTTACGTGATGGATGGCTTGTATAAGAGTAGATGTATGGATTGGAGACCCTGCATGACTTGGAAAGCCTCTGTATGGGTTAAGAGCTAGTGGTACTCGGCGAGTCACATGGGTGTACTCGGCGAGTTGCATGAAGATAGGAAGAAGCTCGACGAGTTGGAAGAACAACTCGGTGAGTTAGTTGAAGATAGCTTTGGACTCGGCGAGTCTGTTCTTGGAGTGAGTCTGGTCTTGAGGTCCTAACCATTTCTGATTAAGTGGAGAATCGGTGAGTTAAGGGATGACTCAGTGAGTTGAGTACGGTTTGACTCAGAGTTGTGGGACTTGGCGAGTCTTGGGGCGACTTGGCGAGTTGAGTCGTGTTATGGGAGTTTCAGAGAATGAGGACTCGACAAGTCAATTGGTTGACTCGGCGAGTAGAGTCAATCAGGAGGGTTGGCTTTGACTGAGGACTTTGACTTTGAGCAAGAGTTGACCAGTTGACTTCCAAGGGTATTTTGGTTGTTATTGGTATTTATTGGTTTCGGTGATTCAGTGGTGGAGTTCGTGATGGTGGTCGGAGTAGCGTGATCTTACTCTTCAGTCAGCAGTAGCAGGTGAGTATTCTCACTATAGTTTACTTTGAGTGGTAATTAGAGTCATGTGACAGAGTTATTGTATGCTATCTATGCTATGTGTGGCACTGCATTATTTCTATGTGATTTATGTTGTGTGTATATCAGAGTTAGGACCGGAAGGTCCACAGAGCTAGGACCAAAGGATCAACAGAGTTAGGTTTAGAGATATGTGCCAGTGTAATTATATGCTATTTATTTTCAGATATTTATTGTGATATGTGATATGCATGCTTCTGATTTATCAGAGTTAGGACCCTTGGGTCCATAGAGTTAGGACCATAGGGTCCACAGAGAGTTGGGACTGGAGGGTCCCACTTAGACACACAGACCAGAGGGTCAATAGAGTTGTAGCCTTGAATGGCTAATATGTGCTAGAGTGGTATTTTGGGGAAGTCACTAAGCATCGTGCTTACAGTGTTTTGTGTTATGTGTTTCAAGTTTCTCAGGTTCACGGGACGGCACCGACTCGATTGTACACACCAGGTGAAGCGTTTGTTTTGAAGATCCTGGTTTATTAATTGATTGAACAAAAGAGTTATGTATCGCAACTTAACAAATGGGATTTTTATGGAAAGTGTTAAAGAGATAAACTATTTTTAATTTAAAAAAAAATTGTTTGAAAAGTTACGGTGTTACAAGTTGGTATCAGAGCCTTGGTATTAGGGATTCGGATACACCTTCGGGTAAATCTGGACTCAAAGTGAGGAAGTAAGAAAAGTTTTCAAGAAATGATTTTGTAAAAGATGAACAAGAGTTCAAAGAGAAAGCGAGAAAGAGTAGTGTGTACAATCAGCTAGAGCCCGAACGGTGATTTCCCAAAATACCCTTACTTTTGTGTTATGAGATATTTATGATACATTTATAAGATATTATGCATGCTAGAGACAGGCTATATATTTCATATCTTAGGACTAAAGTGGCCTGATTTGTGATGCCTTAATCTAGGAGTTGCTGTTATATGTGATGTGTTTTTGAGTATGAGTGAGAGTATTCAGTTGGAATCCTTTTAGGGGATTTGAGTAGATGAGTAATCTAGAAGAGACGCCTAGATGAGTATTGTGGTGTTTATCGAAGAATAGTTAGAACCCGCGAGGGGTAGAGCTGTAGAGTTCGGTGGTACCTTGAGAATGAGCAGAGCAAGCGGAGTTATCATCCAGAGCGAGCTCTATGTATTCTTCGATGCCTGAATGCTGCTTGCTTCGTGCTTTGTGGAACTCTCGATGATGGGAGTCAGCTAGCAAGTGAATATGACGATATTCAGGCGTTAGATGACTGGCATCATTAGGATCTCTTCAGTACCTGACGGTGGAGAAATGGGAGTGACCTTAGCCAGATGAGTACACTGGTGGAGTAGAGCATTTCGCTGAGGAGCGAGCACGCGTGGCGGAATTGGTGAACGAGAAGGTTGAGCAGCTACTTAGGAGCTCTGGGATGGTCCGTGTGGAAAGTATGGGTAGATGTGGCAGGTAGTATGGGCCCATACTACCAAAAGCAGAGGACCCATACTCGATACAGGGTGTATTCTGAAGGTTCTAAGTAGCATATTGAGGAGTGATGTCATGGTGCGAGTACCATACATCGTAGCAAATTGAGGAGTGATGTCATGGTTCAAGTACCATACATCGTAGCAGATTGAGAAGAGTTGTCAGGGGCTGAGTACCATGGTTCTTAGCAATTGATGCTTGTGATTCTCTGGTTTTCCGATCAGGATTGATTGGTGGAGTTTGGACATGATGGGGATTTAGGCCGGAGCGCCATGATTGAGTCCATAGAGGCATCCCTTGAGAGGGAGGTCGAGAGCATTTCAGAGTATTATTGGTAAGGTGTCAGATGTAGTTGCAAGACTCAAGGATTTGTAGAGAAAGCATTTATGGGGGATTGCGGCCTGAGTGAGCGATCAGTCAACGGAGGAGATGTCACCTTCTGTGACCTGATGGGTGCTATTTATGTTTTTGTGGGAAACAGGACAAACGTGAGATTTTAGTTTTGGGGTATAGGAGTAAAACCCTGTGGGATGACATTGATGTCGATTTTTTCCGCCAGAGTATCAGGAAGAATGTCCGCAACGTGGAAATGATCTACCATGAGCAGGTAGTCAGTGGGGACTGAGATGGTCAAGGACCACATTACACCCTAATTGAGTATAGTAGGGTGTGTGGTGGCAGTATCAGCGGGTAATCCAGTCGAGTATATATGGGCGGAGGCTCTTCTGTCTATGATGGATATTGAGAATGGGAGTGGAGACCCTGTTCTTCTGATGATTCAGGTGTTGGAACTTGGGTTGAGAAGTCGAGGTTGAGGAGTACGATGATTTATTGTTTCAGTCTAAGAGTCAGTAATATTACTGGACAGTCGAGATGTTCGGTATTGGGATAGTATGAGACTTTGAACAACTAGAGTCAGTCGTGATGAGAAGTTCCTAAGGATTTCTTTTGAGATTCAGGGTATTTGAGGTTGCTTGATCTCTTTAAAGGAGATTATCAGGCATTACGTAGCACCTTCCAAGGGCATGTGCGCTATTGCTAGTAGAATCAGTCTGTGGGATGGTGTGTACGTCAAGTGGTGATGGTTCAAACCCTAAGTGGGGGAGAACCGGGTATTTTATTGAGGGAAACATAGATTTGTGCAAGAGAGGTTAGGGGTTGGATTCAGAAATATGCAGCTCGAATTCATGAGGCCAGGGTCATTGGTGATCAAAGAAAGGTGCAGAGCGAGATAATGCATGTGGCATGTGTCTAAGAAAGGATGGGTGTCTCCTCAGTAGTTGGCCAATGGTCAGGAATCCGGTGGTGGCCAAGGCCGTTTCAAAGGGAAGACTCGTATCGATGGTATGGGCAGTTGAGGACTTCTGGGTCGAAGTATGGATTATTTATGCGCTTCTTATGGTGGATAGAGTATTATTAAGCAGCCAACTCCCGGGCCGGTATGTGTATACTTGCTTGGATTTTGAGCAGTAGGGGAAAGGGTTTCGGAGGATCATCAGCGTGTTCTGAAGCGTTAGCGCCTTCTTTGTATTTAAATTAAGTGTTTGAATACACTTAAGTTGCGCATTGGGTAAAATGAGGAATTATTTATGGAGTTCAGAGGAAATGTGTTGTTGTATCTGTATGGTGCTGGGAGTGTTAACGCAGGACATCGCAATGTTCTGTAATGGTGTTCCGTGGTGACCGGGTATAATGTTCCGATTTCGGAGTTATTTAGAATCTTGAGTTGGGACGACTAGTGGTGTATCATGTATTTTCAGTTCCAGTGGGAGCCCATCGGGTATTGGCATCAAGAGGGATTATTTAAGAAAGTGGATCTCCACAGAGGTAGGAATTTTGTTACAGCGGTTGCCGTTGGAGTCTGTGATATACGTGGGGCAAGTGTGTGTAGCTATCTATGATAGTCTACGGAACATGAGTTAGTGGGCGTGGTGTGTCTTTGGCATGAGAATGAGAGTATGGGGTGAAGCTACGGGGAGCCATAGTATTCACTAGTCAGAGGGTGTTGTGACGCTACGGGGAGTCGTAGTACTCACAAGTCCGAGAGAGGGAGTTGTGGTACTATGGGGAGCCGTAGTACTCACTAGTCAGAGGCTGTCGTGTTATTATGGGGAGTCGTAATACTCACTAGACGGAAAGAGAGTGTGATGTTGGAATGTACCCCGATCAGGGTATGATGCAGAAGAGTTTTAGGCTTGAGTAGCCTTACTATAGAGTTTTTGGAGCCTAGTGGTTGAACCAAGGGCAGAACTGGAGGTCAGAGTTGAGTCGATCCTCGGTTGGATTATATTTTTCATATAAGGAAAAGAGAATTTCATGACTTACAAGTCACTGGGCCGGGATAGTGGTCACGGGGAGGAAGCTAATGAGATATTTTGGATCATGTTATAGATGATCTTTGGAGGTTCAGCTGTGGAGTCAAAAGCTGACCTGATGCTCAGTATCGAAGTGGGATATGAGAAATGAGCTAGAGTTTATCATGGTGATGTCTGAGGACACTTTAGGGCGAGCGGACGATTCAGACGCTTGTGGACATGCTTCGGGTACGTGTATTAGATTTTGGAGGGAGTTAGGACACACAATTACTCTTGGCTGATTTTTCCTGTACAACAGCCATCATTCGGGCATTGGTATGTCACCCTTTGAGCTGCTGTATAGAAGGAGGTTTCGGACCCACCATTTGCTGGGAAGAAGTGGTGCATGGACCCGAGAGTCCTTGCGAGCAGATTTTTAGCATGTACGATACATGGAGTAGCAGTTACTCTGCGATGGATAGTGTAGAGTGGGGTGTGAGCACCGTGGCACTTGTCTGAAGTGACAAGGTTGACAAGTAGATTTCCTTGGGTAAGGAAAGAGAAAGGTATGTAACTCCGGGAGGGGTGCTGGTTCACGGAAGTGAAAGTCGTAGTGAGAATGGATGATTAAGAGTATGGTGGTTGAACACTGTGTCTGTGTTGGTGGTATGGAAGCACATCCAGGTTGGGTATCTGTTGAGGTTGCGGAAGAATCTCTGGTGGTTTAGAACCAGAGGAGTTTGGAAGAAATGCAAGAATAGAGCCTTGGATTTATGTATGGTTGTAATTAGGAGGTTATGTATATAGTGGTAATTCATCATGTGGATGTCGGATGGTATCGTCAGTATGTCGGGTTTTTCCAACCCGAGGATGTAGAGCAGGCTCAGCATGTGTATGCGATTGCAGAGGAGAGCTCAGGAGAGTTGTTCAGGATCTGTAGGATGGGTCATCCTGTCAGCACGGAAAGAAAAAATTTGTATTCGGATTGAGAAGGGGATGAGTCCCAGAATTGAATTCGATAAAGGTTATGCTAATCAAGAAAAGGGATAGCAGTTGTTATTGGGTCAGAACCCGGTGGCCCGGGGTGATGTCTAGCTGTGTAGGGTCAAGCGATCGTTGCGATTTGGAGCGAGTGAAGTATCATGGAGTGATACTCGGTCGATAAGTGTGGGTATCCGAGGATGAGGCGGTGGTCTGGGCACCGCAGGGGAAGAGTTAGGTTTTGGGTTTCGGTGGTAGTATTTTAAGGAACCTGGTATGGTCAATGCCAGGTGGTGCATTGCGAGAGTAGTTTCTGGAGTTGTGTTTCAGCGGGCTTCGAGGATGAAACCAAATTTAAGTGGGGGAGAATTATAACATCCCGAGTTCAGGGGTTCAAAGTTCAGGGTTCAAAGTGAAAATGTGAATGGTCAACTCGGCGATTCCATGGGGAGACTCGGCGAGTAGGGTCACGATTCTGGTCGCGTGTCTAGTGGCCAACTTGGTGAGTCGATGGTTGGACTCGACGAGTTGGCGCTGTGTGGAGAAAACCCTAATCCCAGTCATTTGGCTCTATATAAAGAACATGATACCTTCTCCCTAGCCTCTTTTCTCTCCCTTGAAGTCCATAAACCCTAATAATCATTGTGGGAGAATTAGAGAACATTTGGATCTTGAAGGGGTGTTTGTTGAAGAGATCTTTGAAGATTAAGAGGCTTGGAGCAAGAGGCTTTTTAAGATTTTTGACTTATTCTTCTGTTGGAGCCTTCTTTTGAGGTAGTGATTCATTGTTTGAGCTATTATCCATCTAGATCTATCATTTGTGGGATTTTTGGGTGTATATCTAGTGCTATCTTAAGTTTGGAGATTAGATTTGAGGCTGCTACCTTAGATCTAGAATAGTGATGATCCAAAAGAGCATAAAGTCCCTGTTCAAGAGTTGTTGATGAAGTCTTTTAGCCCCAAACCTTAGCCCAAGAGTGTATTATGCTTAGATCTCCTTGGATTCACGTAAAGTTTGCCACTTTATGTGATGGATGGCTTGTATAAGAGTAGATCTATGGATTGGAGATACTGCATGGCTTGGAAAGCCTCTGTATGGGTTAAGAGCTAGTGGTACTCGGCGAGTCACATGGGAGTACTCGGCAAGTTGCATGAAGATAGGAAGAAGCTCGACTAGTTGGAAGAACAACTCGGCGAGTTGCTTGAAGGTAGCCTTGGACTCAGCAAGTCTGTTCTATGACTCGGCGAGTCTGGTCGTGAGGTCCTAACCATTTATGGTTAAGTGGAGAATCGGTGAGTCAAGGGATGACTCAGTAAGTTGAGTACGGTTTGACTCAGATTTGTGGGACTCGGTGAGTCTTGGGGCGACTCGGCGAGTTGTGTCGTGTTATGGGAGTTTCAGAGCATGGGGATTCGACGAGTCAACGGGTTGACTCGACGAGTAGAGTTATTCAGGAGGGTTGGCTTTGACTGAGGAATTTGAATTTGACCAAGAGTTTACCAGTTGACTTCGAGGAGTATTTTGGCTTTTATTGGTATTTATTGGTTTCGGTGTTTCAGTGGTGGAGTTTGTGACGGTGGTCGGAGCAGCGTGATCTTATTCTTCAGTCGGCAGTAGCAGGTGAGTCTTCTCACTATACTTTACCTTGAGTGGTAATTAGAGTCATGTGACAGAGTTATTATATGCTATCTATGCTATGTGTGCCACCGAATTATTTCTATGTGATTTATGCTGTGTGTATACTAGTGTTAGGACCGGAAGGTCCACAGAGCTAAGACCAGAGGATCCACAGAGTTAGGTTTAGAGTTTTGTGCCAGTGTAATTATATGCTATTTATTTTCTGATATTTATTGTGATATGTGATATACATGCTTCTGAGTTATCAGAGTTAGGACCCTTGGGTTCATAGAGTTAGGACCAGAGGGTCCACAGAGAGTTGGGACTGAAGGGTCCCACTGAGGCATACAGACCAGAGGGTCAATAGAGTTGTAGCCTTGAGTGGCTAATATGTTGTCACACCCCAAAACCGATAACGGCGGAATACGTTTCGGGGTGGAGGACGTCATGTACTGTATCATCACAATTGCATAATAGTAAAAACAAGAAACATACAACCATTTCATTTACATAGTGAAATTAATTACAAGCGTGTTTTGTAATGTTCAACAAACACCGAAAATAATACAAAAATAAGAGATGGATCTTGTATGCTCCACCTTCTCCAAAATGCTGCACCTGTACCTGTCTATCTTTGACCTGAGGATACAAGTTATTTTGAAAATAAGTATCAGCATAAAGCTAGTGAGTTCATAAGAGTTTAGTGTGAGTTTTTGTACAAATTGCATTAGAACCGATAGTATGAAAAGCTGCAATTTACATTCATAAGTAGTAGAAAACCCTAGAAAATCCTATATTTTCCAGAAAATACTTTGTAAGTGAAATTATGTAAAAAGTATGTAATGTTCATCTTTTGAGAAACCATTTATTGTAAAACTGCATTAGATAATCTCCAATAAGTAATGTAATAAAATAGGTTAAACCTGTAGTCAGTGATAGAGGCGCAAACTTCCTTTAGTGTTAGATACTTGTTTACTTCGGGATGTTCAATTAGCCCTTGGTTTAGTGTTTTAGTGTGGTTATAGCATATTCCTTGTATATTACCGATAGTGAGAATAACAGAGGATCCCATGACCTTCCCAATCATGCACAGTGTAGTGAAGTAGTAGCATCCCTGGGCCTGTACGGCGCGGACTGAAACTAACAGTCAGGATGTAATAGCGTCTGCCCCATATAGATCTATACATGTAGCGTCGTCTTCCTGTTGGAAGACTCCGGGCGTAGTGGGTAGTGAGTAGAGTATCTCGTAGTGGGTTAGTGTGTGTTATCTCCTGATTAGTGCTTTCTCTTATATTCTAGTGTAGTAGTGTTTTGTATAGTTCATAGTGTGTTCTCTTATTAGTGTATAGTCTCGTAATAGTGTGTATTATAGTGTATAGAGTAGTGGCTATAGCGAGTAGTAGTGGCATTAACTATGCCTATTACAGTTAACTTAGTGTGTATCGTTCTTGTAACTTTAGTGATTTAGACATCGAATGAAATGAGAATACTCGTATCCAATACTAATATACATGATATATAACTAAGAAATCAACGACAGTCGGACGGATAACAACTACCCTAAGCCCACAATCAAACAAGAACAGGATATAAGGCGAGCTATCGGTCCTAAGTCCTTCAAGTCTTACTTATATAAATATATTAATGTGGATACATTTTATAAGAAAATTCATTTAATAAAATCTTGTCCACAGGGAACATTTAAAAACTTGTTTATCTATCCATAACAGTTTTGAAAAACGTAAAAATCTTTTTATAAGGCATAGTGGTAAATCACATGTGATTTGAACTACGGATAGTGAATTACATGTGATTAATCTCCATAAACATGTATACTTGACTTGTATTCCCTCCCTAAAACATATAAAAACATTTGAAAGGTTCATTAAAGGGGTATGAACTCACCTGAAATCAAGTAAACCGGGTGAAAGTGTCGGTTGAGCGTTTGGTGTCAAATAAGGACCTGTACACCTTTCAACACCCTAATATCATATGAAATATGTATTTTACAAGAAATTAATCATTTTATGCTTTTCATTAACATATTTAGGTATTCTAGCATTGATTCGGGGTCTTAGGGCTTAGGAGGGGGTTCCCAGGAATGGTACAAGGCCAAGAGGGGTTTACGGGGGAGTCCAAGAGTTTACTCCCTTGGAGTTTACGGCCCAAAGGCCACTCGTTGGGAGTTTACAGCCGTAAGCCCCTAAGCTTGGCCGTAAACTCTTGTCCTCCTTCAAAAGTGCATGTTAAGGCCTTAATTCAATTCCCTAATTGTCTAGTAAATGCCTAGGACCAATTTGGAGGGTTAAAACCTTCATTTGGTTATGTTTTGGGGAGTTTACGGTCCTAGCTTGTGCTTGGGCCGTAAACTCCATTTTGTCCCTCAAAATGAATTTTTAAATGGTCCTAAGCATCCCCTAAATTCATAACTAAATTCTAGAAGGCCTTAGATGTGTTTTTGGGACTTTTTACCAAGGATTTTGGGTGTTTACGGCCTAAGCATAAGCTTGGCCTGTAAACTCCTTTTTAGTCTCTAAAACCATAATTTTTCATGTCCAAAATGATCTAGGTATGTCCCTTAATTAGTTTACAAGGTTATGGGAAGTAAAAACGGGACATTAGCCAAGTTTTGGGGTGTTTACGGCCTATGGGGCTTCCTAGGTTGTAAACTCCATATATTCCACTAAATCTTATGATTTTTGGGCTCTAAATGCAATGGAATACATTTAGAACAAGATAGGGAAGAAACCCTTACGTTAGGAGGCCGGAATTCGCGGTTTTCGGGGTCGGGATCGAGTCTAGAGAGAGAAAGCAGTGAGAGAGAGTGAGAGGGTGGTAAAGAGTGTTCAAGTGGCATCAAATTTTCTTAAGTATGCCTCGGGTATTGCACCCAGTACACGACTACCCGATGCTAAAGTTTAACGGGATTAAAACTTTTTACCCGGGTGAAGGGGTTGAAAAGTAATATAACTTGATTTAGTTAAACGGGGTTAACAATTACAAGTTATAATTACTTATGATAAAATTCAAGAAATATAAATAAATAGATATTTATTTATTGACGACTCCAAATATTACGGGAATTTATATATAACGACGAATTCCGTTAGAGAAAACGGGGTTATGCAACGGAAATAAATTTGGATTGTCACATCATCCCCCCGTTAGGGGAATTTCGTCCCGAAATTTAGAATTCATACATATAAGTATTACAATACTAATAAGCGAAGAGATGGGGGTATTTGAGTTTTATTTGATCCTCATGCTCCCAAGTAAATTCCGGTCCCCGCTTGGCGTTCCACCGAACATTCACAATTGGGATGCGGCTTTGTTTCGTTCGTTTTACTTCCCGGTCCATAATCTCCGCAGGTTCTTCTACGAAGTTAAGGCTCTCATTGACCTCGATCTCGTCGAGTGGAATCACGAGAGTCTCATCAGACAGGCATTTCTTCAAGTTTGAGACGTGGAAGGTAGGATGCATGTTACTTAGTTCGCAGGGTAGGTTGAGTTTGTAAGCTATTGGGCTGATTCTAGCGAGAATATCAAAAGGGCCTATCTACCTTGGGTTCAGCTTTCGACGCTTTCCGAAGCGTATCGTGCCCTTCCAGGGTGAGACCTTCAAAAGGACTCGGTCTCCCACCTGGAATTCCAAGGGTTTCCTTTGTTTGTCGGCGTAGCTTTTCTGTCGATCCCTAGCGGCTTTTAATCGTTCACGAATCTGTACAATCTTCTCGGTAGTTTCTCGAATGATCTCCGGACCAGTGAGAGCGCTGTCAGGAACTCGTCCTTTAGCTAACTGAGTATCACCCACCTCAACCCAACACAGATGGGATTTGCACTTCCGTCCGTAGAGGGCTTCAAATGGGGCTGCCTTGATGCTCGTATGATAACTATTGTTGTAGGAAAACTCCACAAGAGGTAAGTATGTATCCCATGATTTACCGAAGTCGATCACGCAAGCTCGCAACATATCTTCTAGAGTTTGGATCATCCTCTCACTTTGTCCGTCAGTCTACGGATGGTAGGTTGTACTCATATCTAGCCTCGTCCCTAGCGCCTTTTGTAGTGATTGCCAAAACCTTGAGGTAAACCTACTATCTCTATCTGAGATAATAGATACAGGGACGCCATGCAGTCGTACTATATCTTTAAGGTATGTTCTTGTGAGCTTCTCCATCTTGTCCGTTTCCTTGATGGGTAGGAAGTGTGCAGACTTGGTCAATCTGTCGATGATGACCCAAATGGTATCCAACCCACCCGCTGTCTTGGGTAGTTTGGTTATAAAGTCCATTGTAATCCGCTCCCACTTCCATTCTGGTATCTCTGGTTGTTGGAGGAGTCCTGATGGCTTTTGATATTCGACCTTGACCTTCGCGCAAGTAAGGCACTTACTCACAAAGCTAGCGATCTCCGCTTTCATGTTAGGCCACCAGTATAGCTTTTTGAGATCCAGATACATCTTATCTGAACCTGGGTGGACGGAGTATCGAGTGTTGTGTGCTTCCTTCATGACCAGATTTCTGAAACCTCCATGGCGCGGAGTCCAGATTCGATCCATGAGATAGTATGCTCCGTTACCCTTGACCTCCAAACTCTTATCCATTCGGCGCAGGGATTCTCCCGTCACATTCTTAGGCTTCAAGGCCTCAAGCTGAGCCTCCTCGATCTGTGAGGCCATATTCAAATGGATAGTCATTGTCAACGATTTGGTTCTTCGACCAGAATGCTCTTTCCTACTCACGGCGTCTGCTACCACGTTGGCTTTTCCCGGGTGATATCAAATTTCACAATCAGAGTCGTTAAGTAGCTCGACCCATCGTCGTTGTCTCATGTTGAGCTCTTTCTGGTTTAGTATGTGTTGGAGGCTCTTGTGATCAGTGTACACCACGCTCTTCGTCCCATAAAAGTAGTGTCTCCAGATTTTTAGTACGAAGACGACCGCTCCTAACTCGAGGTCGTGAGTAGTATAGTTCACCTCATGCGTCTTTAGCTGTCTTGAGGCATAGGTGATG
Organism: Lactuca saligna; assembly: GCF_052625555.1. Lineage (NCBI taxonomy): Eukaryota > Viridiplantae > Streptophyta > Magnoliopsida > Asterales > Asteraceae > Lactuca > Lactuca saligna. Next base: position 230,689,968 of record NC_136420.1, on the reverse strand, counting down.
ACCTTACCTTGTTGCATCAAGACACAACCGACCCCCTGATTTGATGCATCGCAGTATACGACAAAATATTTCGCCCCTTCGGGAAGAAGGGATAATACCGGTGCAGTGCATAGGGCTCGCTTCAGGGTCTGGAATGCCTTCTCCTATTTCTCTTCCCAGTCGAATGATACACCCTTCTTGTTGGATAAGGTGTCTAAGTCCATAACTTATTTGGTATATACTTGACCCGACCGGCATGGTCCATTTGGGTTGCATCTCATCCAAACTATTATGGATAATTTTATGAGAGTTATACACATATGTTTATTAATATATTATGAGTTATAATATATTAATATGAAGTTACGTTATTTAATTAGTTTTAGTCTTAAATTAATTATGGATTAATTTAGAGATTAAAAGGAATACTAATTAAATTATGGGCTATTTGTTTTATATAGTGTGGGCTAATACTCATTTGTTAATGGGCTAGGCTTATGTGGAAGTCCATGGATGATCCATGGAGCTTTTAACCCATGGATCCTTGGAAAAGGAAAAGACATGGGTTATTAGGGTTTCACCCTAACCATGCATACTATATAAGCATGCTTATGGAGCATGAAATGAAGCCTAAGTGAAAACTAGTGAACTAGTGTGTGTGTGCATGTGTGTGGCCGATTTCTATACAAGGTGTATACTCTCTCAAAGTTTTCCAAGAGTTTGTGGTATTTGTGATTCCATTTGAGGCATTCACACTATTGGTGCTTGGCCCTCAAACTCCTAAGAACCCAACTCATCAAAAGGTATGTAATCTCTTCTAACTCTTTTATGTTGAAATGTTCCCCATGCCATGTTAGATAGGTTATAAACCTTGGAAAATTATTATTTTGCATGTATTTAGACAAACATAGATCCAAGGTTTATTAGGGTTGCATGCACACTTAGGAAGTGTTAGATTGCTCAAAACCCTACAGTGGTATCAGAGCCTAGGCTTGCTAGTTTGATACTTGATGCAAAATAGTGAAAAAAGTCGAAATCGTTGCTGTCTGCATGGTAGACTCGCCGAGTCCATTGGGGGGACTCGCCGAGTCCAAGGCAAACTTCAACCTACTCGACGAGTCAGTTCGTGCACTCGACGAGTAGGATCGAAAGAATGCAGAATCTCGACTTTTGCTGCTGGAAATGGACTAGAAACATTACCCTAAATTGTTTTGGTGTTATAAAACTTATTTTAGTTGGTGTAATGGTTGTTCTAATCCATTTAAAATAGCATATATCAAAATTCCATGATTTTATGTGTTCATATAATTCTTGAATTTTTGATGATCATGTTCATGTTCTTATGAATTTAGAAAATGATAGGAATTATTTGCTGAATTGTTTAGGATTAATTCTTTATCATTTATGTGTTTTAATGGAGTCCATAATTTGTCCTCAAGTTATGGATTACCAAAGGTCACTTTCATTCAACACACACTTAAAACACATAAGTTACATGAAAATGAAGAGTCTTCATTTTTATGAACCTTTAATTCATAAGTTATGAAATGAAGAGTTTTGCAAAGTTACAAAACTTGCCCTCAAGTTTTGGAATTTGTAAAGTTTCACACACTTTAATAAACTTTAATTCCAAACCTTAGAGTTTTAAAAGTTAAAATTCAACCCTTATACTATTTATAACATTAATGGTTAATTATTATATATATGTATAAGAATAAGTCGTTTTACCGTTAGTAGGCCTCATTCACGAAGCCGGTCTATAAGGTGGGTATAAGGTTGTTGCCTATAAAATGGCGACTTAATGGGTGTATACTCTCACCCACCGCTTGCTTGATCGGTGGAGGGTCGTTAGTCGAACGGGTAGAACAATGACTTTAAATCCTCATTAAAAGTATAATGAATATTATAAAATAACTAAACTCTTTTAATTCCCAATCTTAGTTATTTTAGGAAAATGTGAACATGGTGCTAATCCATGGAATTCACACTTTGTACCTTACCAAGTCGTTGGTGGAGCGTGTGTGGTTAACCGGCACACTAACTAGGACTAGTAAGGATCACGAAGGGTAACTTAATGTTTGTCATAGATCAATGGAGCGTGTGTGGTTAACCGACACATTGATTAGGTGATAATATTAAGAGTACCAAGTGAATTAGCATGGTTATTCACACCTTGTTTTGTGATCCTCGGCATCCCAGTCACAAAACTTGAAGGGCACAATCGAGATTGAAACATGCCATTGAAAAGTTCAATGAATCTCAAAAGAATCTAGGAATTTCAAATCCAATTAAACCTAATAAATCATTTCGTTTTCATGGTGGAAATTGGTGAATCGTCATTCGCCTACCTTTCAAATATATTATTACTTAGATTACGGCATCCCTCTTCTAAGTGTAATATATTGTGATTGGATCCTAGCCTTAATATTACATTTGGGTGTCTTATTAAGGATCCTAAATATCTAATCTAAACTTACTTTCTTCTTTCAGATGTCTTCCAACACTAATGCTTCAGGCTCTAACCCAACTGGTTCTTTCTCTCTCATGAATCTTTGTGGGAGGGTCATCTTTGATGGTTCCAACTTCATGGATTGGATTAGGAACATCAGGATGGTTACTCGTTACGAGGACAAGGAATATGTCCTCGATAAGGAGTTAAAAGAACTTGATGAGTCTACTGCTACTCCTGAGGATATCGCTGAATTCAGGACTCATGAGAGAGATGCTACTAAGGTGGCATGTATCATGATGGCCACGATGACAGCCAAGCTCCAAAAGTCGTATGAAGATTTCTACCCTTTTGAGATGCACCAAGACCTGATGGAAAGGTACCATCAGAGTGCTCGTCAGGAGCGGTATGAAATAATCTCCTCCATAATAACTACCCGCATGAAGGACGGTGAATCCGTCACGGGCCACATGCAAAAGATGCAAAGGTATGTGGACCGTTTGCTGAAGCTGAATGTTAACATCCCCGAGGAGTTAGCAATTGACATCATTTTGCACTCCTTGCCTTTTTGTTATGATCATTTTCGAATGACATATCATATGAACAAGGAGGAAGTTACCCTCAGCAAGCTTCAAGGACTCTTGAAGACCGCTGAAACCGGTCTTAAGGGTAAAGCGGTTGTTACCTCTACTACTCCTACTCCAACTTCTACCCCTGTTTTAGCTATTGGGCAAGGCAAAGGGAAAAAGAGGAAGCACCCTTCGAAGGGTACCAAGGGAAAGTCTCTTGAAGGCTCCTCATCAAAGACTAAGAACGGTTCTGTCACTCCTTCTGCCATTCCCAAGGATGCTGAATGCTTTTATTGCCATGAAAAGGCACACTGGAAGCGAAACTGCCCTAAGTACTTGCAGGATCTAAAGGATGGGAAAGTGAAACCCACCTATGCAGGTATTTACACTATATTGTCTAATTACTCAACATATTCTAACTCTTGGGTGCTTGATACAGGATGTGGTATTCACATATGTTCTGATTTGCAGGGCCTAAGAAGAAGTGAGGATGTGGAGCACGGGAAGATAAACTTAATCATGGGGAATAGGAAGGCTTCACCTGTTTCCAAGATTGGAGTTTATACTTTGTTGCTTAATAATGGGTTAAAATTAGATTTGAATAAATGTGTGTACTCGTCTGAAATGGCGAGGAATATTATTTCTTTTCATGCTTTGTACAAACAAGGTTTTACCTTTTCGTTTGATAATGAATGTGGTGGTATTAATGCTTTCTTTAATAATGTGTTTTATTTTAAAGCATTACCTTGTGATGGCGTGTATGAAACTGTGTCGATTGTAGACAACTTAGGAAATAATGTGTTGTATATTGATTCTTCTACTAGCCTAGATAAAGCATCATTGTGGCATTGTCGTCTTGGACATGTAAACAAGAAACGCATAGGACAACTCCAAAAGAGTGGAGTCTTGGAATCATTTGACCTCAAATCAGATGATAGTTGTGAATCTTGTCTACTTGGAAAAATGACAAAATCACCCTTCACTGGAACTTGTGAGAGGGGTGAAGGTTTGTTGGACCTAATACATACTGATGTATGTGGGCCATTCAAAACCGCCACAAGGGACGCTAATCGGTATTATGTGACTTTTATTGATGATTTTAGTAGATATGGGTATGTCTACTTAATCAAACACAAGTCCGAAACCTTTGAAAGGTTTAAGGAATTCAAGCAGGAAGTAGAAAATCAATTGGGCAGGAACATTAAGATGCTTCGATCCGATCGAGGTGGTGAGTATCTTAGTACCGAGTTCCTTGACTATCTTAAGGAGTGTGGGATTGTCTCACAATTGACTCCTCCCAGGACACCACAACTGAATGGTGTAGCTGAGAGGCGTAATCGAACCTTGTTGGACATGGTTCGCTCTATGATGAGTCGAGTTTCGTTACCAATCTCTTTTTGGGGGTATGCCTTAGAGACTGCCGCCCATATCCTTAATCTAGTCCCTACAAAGAAGGTTACCAAAACACCTCATGAGATGTGGACTGGGAAGGTTCCCAATTTGGACCACATCAAAATTTGGGGTTGCGAAGCCTTCGTGAGGCGTGAAACTCATGATAAGCTTGAACCCCGAAGTGAAAGGTGTATTTTCATCGGCTACCCACAGAAATCCTTCGGTTACCTTTTTTATAGACCCTGTGAGAATGTCGTCTTTGTAGCACGAAGAGGGATCTTTCGCGAGAAAGAATTTATAAGCCAAGGAGACAGTGGGAGGCAGATTGATCTTGAAGAAATTCAAGAATCAATTGATGAAGGAACCTCAGACACTAGCAATCAACCTGAGGAGGAAACTCCTGTTGATCCAGCTGACGAGTCTGTACCTCCGAGACGTTCCACACGGGTTAGGAACACACCTTCGTTTTATTATGGTTTTCATATTACTACGGAAGGTGATACGTTTATTAGTGATAGTACACTAGTAAATTTGGATGAACCTAGCAGTGTTAAGGAAGCCATGGCAGGCCCGGAGTCTGCTAAATGGAAGGAGGCTATGGACAGCGAGATACAGTCCATGTATGACAATCAAGTTTGGAAATTGGTTGACAATGTACCGAGCCGTAAAACAGTCGGGTGCAAATGGATCTTCAAAAAGAAGACCGACATGGAAGGAAAAGTGCATACTTATAAGGCTCGACTGGTTGCGAAGGGTTTTACTCAAACTCAAGGTGTTGATTATGATGAAACCTTCTCGCCGGTGGCCAAGATTAAGTCTATTAGGGTTATGTTAGCCATTGCAGCATTTCATGATTATGAAATATGGCAAATGGATGTCAAAACCGCTTTCCTTAATGGAAGGTTGGCTGAGGATGTGTACATGAATTAGCCAGAGGGTTTTGTCAATGCAGAGTACCCTAATAGAGTATGCAAGCTTAAGAAATCCATATATGGATTAAAACAAGCATCTCGTAGCTGGAATCTTTGTTTTGATGAGAAGGTAAAAGAGTTTGGCTTCTTGAGAAGTGAAGATGAGTCTTGCGTGTATGTCAGAGCTAGTGGGAGTATAGTTAGCTTCTTGGTACTGTATGTGGATGACATACTACTCATAGGAAATGACATCCCAACCTTGCAGGAGGTTAAGTCCTGGCTTGGGAAGTGCTTTGCTATGAAGGACCTAGGGGAGGCTACTTATATCCTAGGGATAAGGATATTAAGAGAAAGGAGTAGAAGACTAATTGGACTTAGTCAGAGTATCTACTTGGATAAGGTGTTGAAAAGGTTCAACATGGAGAATTCCAAGAAAGGAGATTTACCGATCCAAAGCAATACCAAACTGAGTAAGACTCAGAGTCCGAGTACAGAGGCAGAGTTAGCTGAGATGAGCCAATTACCATATGCTTCCGCAGTTGGCTCGATCATGTATGCTATGACTTGTACCCGTCCTGATGTGGCATTTGCTTTGAGCATGGTCAGCAGGTTTCAGGGGAACCCTGGCAAGGCTCATTGGACCGCGGTAAAGAACATTCTCAAGTACCTGCGGAGGACTAAGGATTGGATCCTTACCCTTGGTGGCAGTGATGACTTGAGAATATTAGGGTATTGTGATGCTGGTTTTCAGACTGATAGGGATAATTTCCGCTCTCAGTCGGGCTGGATCTTTACCTTAAATGGAGGGGCAATTTCTTGGAAAAGTTCCAAGCAGGAGACGGTGGCTGATTCGACTTGTGAATCAGAGTATATAGCAGCGAGTGAAGCAGCGAAGGAGGCGATATGGCTAAAGAACTTCATCGGAGACCTTGGAGTTGTACCAGCTATTAAGGAACCTATAGAGATTTTCTGTGACAACAATAGTGCGGTTACCTTAGCCAAGGAACCAAGAGATCATGGCAGATCCCGACACATTGACAGAAAATATCACTTCATAAGGCACAAGATTGAAGAAGGACTCCTTGTGACAAGGAGGATATTGTCAGATGAGAATCCTGCAGATCCCCTTACGAAGGGACTGACGAGGGTTAAGCATTTTCAGCATGCGAGACGCATCGGGCTGAGGGACGATATTAGTTTTACAGATTAGATAGTTTTCCTGAAACTTGTAAAATGTAATCGACGTTTGATGATGAATAAAATTTGTGATTTATTTATGAGTAAAGTGTTACTATCATTGTCAATTATTTACTATTGTTTCAGTTTTGCATGTTTTGACTTCCAGAATAATTAATTTATTCAAACCTCCACAATCGATCATACGTCGGAAGTAGGTATGAATCAAGATTGTCATGAATTGGGTTTGTAGATGCCTTAAAGGTGTTTAGACATGGCAATGGTTGCTGCAACATTCATGAGTACTCATAAGTTATGAGTATTGGTATAAACCCACGCTCACTTGCCGCAAATGATCCCTATGTTCTTGCTCACTCCGAGAATAGACGAGTATATCATCAATAAAGACGATGACGAACTGATCTAAGTATGGACGACACACCCTATTCATCAAGTCCATGAATACTGCAGGTGTGTTGGTCAGTCCAAAGGGCATCACTACGAACTCGAAGTGCCCGTAACGGGTTCGGAAGGCTGTCTTCGGAACATCTTCTTCAAGTGCTCGTAACTAGTGATACCCAGACCTAAGATCAATCTTGGAGAAGTAGCTCGCTCCTTGTAGTTGGTCGAATAGATCGTCGATACGAGGGAGAGGGTAGCGATTTTTGATTGTGAGTTTTTTGAGTTCCCTATAATCGATGCACCTCTGGAATGATCCATCCTTCTTCTTCACGAATAAGACCGGAGCTCCCCAAGGTGAGAAGCTTGGTCTTATAAAGCCCTTGCTGATCAACTCGTTGAGTTGACCGGATAGTTCTTGCATCTCGGCAGGTGCTAGACGATAGGGAGACTTTGCTACGGGAGTAGCTCCTGGAACTAGGTCGATTCTGAACTCAACCCAACATTTGGGAGGTAAACCTGGAAGGTCCTCTGGGAAGACATTAGGGAAATCACCTACGACGGGGATGTATTTTGGGTTCTTTGATTTCTGGCTTGTGTCAACGACGTGAGCAAAGAAGGTGCGATATTCCTTACGTAAGTATTTCTGAGCCTGAATACTGGAGATGATACGAAGACTCGTACCGGGTTTATCTCCATAGATCAATAGAGTTTCGCAATTCGGAAGATTTAAGCGAATGGATTTGTCAAAACATAAGATATCAGCACGATAAAGACTCAACCAGTCCATACCAACAATGACATCGAAACTCTTGATTGAGACTGGTATGAGATCGATTGGAAATGAGTGATCGTCTAATGTGAGGGTACAACCTACGTAGATTTCGTTAGAGCTTTCGGTCTTCCCGTTAGCCATTTCTATGACGAATGTTTCTTTTAGTGGTTGAGGGGTTTGTTTGAGTAAGTGTTTAAAGTTTTGGTTTACGAAGCTTCTTTCGGCACCACTATCGAATAAGACACAAGCATAATAGTTGTTGAGAAGAAACGTACCCGTGACTACTGTGGGATCTGCCACTGCTTCATTGTGACCAATAGCGAGTAGTCTTCCGGTTCCCCCAACATTCGCAGCCTTCGGACAATTTTTCTTGAAGTGACTAGCTTCACCACAGCCGTAACACGTCGGGGTCACTCCCGAACCGGGAACTTGCGAAATAGGTTTGGGAGGGGCTTTGCAGAATCGCACTGTATGGCCCTTCCGACCGCAGTTAGAACACAGCAATTCATGGAAGGGGCCGTTATGGTGGTAAGGTCATTTTGGACATTTGGGCAGATTCCCACTATAAGGCTTTGGCGGTGCAGGAGCGATTGGAGTAGTGTCAGCATGGACCGCCACAATTTGCTGATCCCTAGAAGAGGTTTGAGTCTTCTTTCCCTTCTTCTTATCCCATCACTTCCTCTTTCTATCAGATGAATCGGGTGGTGTAGTGGTAGTTGTGGTTGTTGTTGCTGGAGTGGAAGAGGTTTCATGGTTGATCAGACTCTGGGCCAATTCCTTGGCGTTGTCGAAGGTGGTAGGGCGTGAGGGTAGAACATTTCCTTGATACGGGGGCACTAAACCCCAGATGTACCGTTCAATATTCTTGCTTTCTGACGGTATCATATTGGGACACATAGCCGCCAAATCACAGAACCTGGCCGTATATGCTATTATGTCGGCCCCTTTCATCTTAAGGTTCCAGAGTTCCTCCTCAAGTTTCTGAATTTCACCCCTAGGGCAGTACTCCTTCCTCATGAGATCCTTTAGAGTGTCCCAACCCATGGCATTGGCTGTAACCATGGAGAGTGCACTGACATGGCCGTTCCACCATGTCAATGCCCTGTTAGTGAGGATGGCAATTGCGAACTTGATTTTGCTCTCTTCGGGGCAAGAGCACATTTCAAAGACAGCTTCGGTTCTTTCGAACCATTGGGACAATGCCAGAATTCCTCCGGTACCATTGAAGAAGGTAGGTTTATAGTTCACGAAGTCCTTATAAGTGCATCCCTGCACTCTTTGATGAACTTTACCAAATCTAGAGTTGCCACCGCTCGCATCACCGGAGTTCACTTGAGCCATGGCTGCTGTCACGGTTGCAGTCACAGCTGTTTGAAACAGCACTGGGTCGAACTGCGGAGGAGGAGGTGGTGGAGGAGGGGTTTGAATTCCTGGTCTTCCCCTGCTTGGACGCTTTCGTGGAGGCATCTTTCACTGGAAGACCATAGAAATGATAGCAATAGTAAGAGTCTATTGCGAATATGAATAGAGAGTTTCATGGATTAAATCACATAATTCAAGATCAGAATGAGAGTCATAGAAATAGAGTAATCAACTGCCAATATACTGGTATAGATGATGAAATACAAGTTCATGAAAATTGACCTAACAGTAGGTCTTACATCAGACCATAAGGAAAATGTTGGCGGTTTAGAGGTCTAGTTAGAATACTTTTAAGCTAGGAATGTTTACAGACAAGAGATCTACAGAACATCGAGAGGAAAGGCTAGTCCTTTAAAAAAAGGAGTGGGGTACTAGACGGCTCCTACTGGCGATGGTTACTTGTTGGGCGAACCCTCAGATCTGCTAGCTGACTCATAATTTCTTGAAGGTGTCGATAATGAATCCTTTGACATGGTCGGAGTTCCCTAACTTTGGCTCGGGATGCAACTAACTGATGTTGCAGAGCCTCGTTGGTCCTCCTTGTCCTGTCCACGGCTTCTTCGAGTTGGTGGATGCGAGTAGTGTTGAGATTCGAGTTGGCATCCACTTCTACAACTCGACCAATGGCTGCTTGACCCTGCTCAACATTCCTGGCGATCCTTCGGACCGTGATGGGTAGAACTCGGTCCGCTGATCCTCCTTCGTTTATGTTGTAGAAGCTTTGATCTCCATGGTAAGGTAAGGGATAGCCCTGCTCCTCGCTCCATCGGTGCAAGGAGATGGCCCACATAGGAGTGGGGCCCTGAAATGCCGGACGGGGGTTGGGGTTCGGAGCTCCGGGAGGTAGGTTATTAACTTCTGGCTCGGAGTCGGAGTTATCCGAAAAGCCTTCTGCTCGGTGGTCATCCAGAGGGATTGGGTGATCATCATCCGACTCTTCATCGAGCCATCCTCCATTTCCCTAGTTTGGATAGTATGGGTCGCCTGAAAGGTGGAAACCAGCCATGATATCTATGCGAGAAAAGGGGAAAAGAAGATTAATATATGCACTAACCTAAAATACTTATAAGTTGATCGTCACGAGTTAGACCAATACTTGCATAATGCATACTAATTACATGTGGTCGGGGCAGGATAGTCCGTCGAATAAGTGACCCTAACTCTAAATCCACAACCAAACAAGGAACAGGAAGTAAAGCAAAGATCACAGATTCTAAGTTTATAATGCCCTAGTCACATGTATCCGGAAAGTATCCATTTAGCAACTATTACCCCACTAGTAACGATCATTTTTAGTTCTCACGCATGTATATTTGAGAGGTACATAATACTCTTATAGTATTCTTATGCTAACGTTATTGCGGTAGTGTTGGTAAGTTTTTAGACTTGTTGCACACCACAACCAAGCTTAGGAACATGCTAGTCACTCCCAAGAAAACGTAGTTGACCAGGCTACATCTCCCCAATTGTGACCATATGCCTCTTAGTCCAATTGTGCTATCCAACAATCTTAATACTTTTGTTCTGTTTTAGTGCGATACTGACTTCTGTATTTTATAGTGGTGTGTGTATATATATACTTAGTTAAATCTTTCAGATACTTATCAGTATATATTCTTGGTTAGAGTGTTTTAGTCCTGAAGCATTTATAGTTCGTATATCTTTTATAGGTTGATATACTTGATTCACTATAAACAATGCTCTGATACCAATCTGTCACACCCCAAAACTGATAACGGCGGAACACGTTTCGGGGTGGAGGACGTCATGTACTGTATCATCACAATTGCATAATAGTAAAAACAAGAAACATACAACCATTTCATTTACATAGTGAAATTAATTACAAGCGTGTTTTGTAATGTTCAACAAACACCGAAAATAATACAAAAATAAGAGATGGATCTTGTATGCTCCACCTTCTCCAAAATGCTGCACCTGTACCTGTCTATCTTTGACCTGAGGATACAAGTTATTTTGAAAACGAGTATCAGCATAAAGCTGGTGAGTTCATAAGAGTTATTGTTAGTTTTTGTACAAATTGCATTAGAACCGATAGTATGAAAAGCTGCAATTTACATTCATAAGTAGTAGAAAACCCTAGAAAATCCTATATTTTCCAGCAAATACTTTGTAAGTGAAATTATGTAAAAAGTATGTAATGTTCATCTTTTGAGAAACCATTTATTGTAAAACTACATTACAAAATCTCCAATAAGTAATGTAATAAAATAGGTTAAACCTGTAGTCAGTGATAGAGGTGCAAACTTCCTTTAGTGTTAGATACTTGTTTACTTCGGGATGTTCAATTAGCCCTTGGTTTAGTGTTTTAGTCTGGTTATAGCATATTCCTTGTATATTACCGATAGTGAGAATAATAGAGGATCCCATGACCTTCCCAATCATGCACAATGTAGTGTAGTGGTGGCATCCCTGGGCCTGTACGGCGTGGACTGAAATTAACAAGCAGGATGTAATGGCAGCTGCCCCGTATAGATCTATACATGTAGCGTCGTCTTCCTGTCACAAGACTCCGGGTGTAGTGGGTAGTGAGTAGAGTATCTCGTAGTGGGTTAGTGTGTGTTATCTCCTGATTAGTGCTTTCTCTTATATTCTAGTGTAGTAGTGTTTTGTATAGTTCATAGTGTGTTCTCTTATTAGTGTATAGTCTCGTAATAGTGTGTATTATAGTGTATAGAGTAGTGGCTATAGCGAGTAGTAGGGGCATTAACTATACCTATTATAGTTAACTTAGTATGTATGGTTCTTGTCACTTTAGTGATTTAGACATCGAATGAAATGAGAACACTCGTATCCAATACTAATATACATGATATATAACTAAGAAATCAACGACAGTCAGACGGATAACAACTACCCTGAGCCCACATAAATAAGGCGAGCTATCGGTCCTAAGTCCTTCAAGTGTTACTTATATAAATATATTCATGTGGATACATTTTATAAGAAAATTCATTTAATAAAATCTTGTCCACAGGGAACATTTAAAAACTTGTTTATCTATCCATAATAGTTTTGAAAAACGTAAAAATCTTTTTATAAGGCATAGTGGTAAATCACATGTGATTTGAACTACGGATAGTGAATCACATGTGATTAATCTCCATAAACATGTATATTTGACTTGTATCCCCCCTAAAACATATAAAACCATTTGAAAGGTTCATTAAAGGGGTATGAACTCACCTTAAATCGAGTAAATCGGGTGAAAGTGTCGGTTGAGCGTTTGGTGTCAAATAAGGACTTGTACACCTTTCAAGACCCTAATATCATATGAAATATGTATTTTAAAAGAAATTAATCATTTTATGCTCTTCATTAACATGTTTAGGTATTCTAGCATTGATTTGGGGTCTTAGGGCTTATGAGGGGGTTCCCGGGAATGGTACAAGGCCAAGAAGGGTTTACGGGGGAGTCCAAGATTTTACTCCCTTGGAGTTTCTGGCCCAAAGGCCACTCCTTGGGAGTTTATGGCCGTAAGCCCCTAGGCTTGGCCGTAAACTCTTGTCCTCCTTCAAAAGTGCATGTTAAGGCCTTAATTCCATTCCCTAATTTTCTAGTAAATGCCTAGGACCAATTTGGAGGGTTAAAACCTTCATTTGGTTATGTTTTGGGGATTTTACGGTCCTAGCTTGTGCTTGGGCCGTAAACTCCATTTTGTCCCTCAAAATGAGTTGTTAAATAGTCCTAAGCATCCCCTTAATTCATAACTAAATTCTAGAAGGTCTTAGATGAGTTTTTGGGACTTTTTACCAAGGATTTTGGGTGTTTACGTCCTAAGCATAAGCTTGGGCTGTAAACTCCTTTTTAGGTTCTAAAATCTTAAGTTTTCATGTCCAAACTCATCTAGGTATATCCCTTAATTAGTTTAAAAGCTTGTGGGAAGTAAAAATGGGACATTGGCCAAGTTTTGGGGTGTTTACGGCCTATGGGGCTTCCTAGGCCGTAAACTCCATATATTCCACTAAATCTTATGTTTTTTGGGCTCTAAATGCAATGGAATACGTTTAGAACAAGATAGGGAAGAAACCCTTACGTTAGGAGGCCGGAATTCGCGGTTTTCGGGGTGAGGATCAAGTCTAGAGAGAGAAAGTAGTGAGAGAGAGTGAGAGGGTGGTAAAGAGTGTTCAAGTGGCATCAAATTTTCTTAAGTATGCCTCGGGTATTGCACCCAGTACACAACTACCCGATGCTAAAGTTTAACGGGATTAAAACTTTTTACCCGGGTGAAGGGGTTGAAAAGTAATATAACTTTATTTAGTTAAACGGGGTTAACACTTACAAGTTATAATTACTTATGATAAAATTCAAGAAATATAAATAAATAGATATTTATTTATTGACGACTCCAAATATTACGGGAATTTATATATAACGACGAATTCCGTTAGAGAAAACGGGGTTATGCAATGGAAATAAATTTGGATTGTCACATATGTGTGAGAGTGGTATTTTGGAGAACTCACTAAGCTTCGTGCTTACAATGTTTTGAGTTATGTGTTTCAGGTTTCTCAAGTTCACGGGACGGCACCGGCTCGATTGTACACACCAGGGGAAGCGTTTATTTTGGAGATCCTGGTTTATTAATTGATTGAACAAAAGAGTTATGTATTGCAACTTAACAAATGTGATTTTTATGGGAAGTGTTAAAGAGATAAACTGTTTTTAATTTAAAAAAAAAAAAAAGAAAAAAATTTTGTTTGAAATATTACGGTGTTACACTTTGGGGGGCTCGCTAAGCATTTCACTTACAGGTTGTTGATTTGTTTCAGGTACATCTGAGCCCAAGGGCAAAGACAAAGCGTGATGGTGCGGTGTGCACTCTATCTCTCTTTCACTGATATGGTATATTGGAACACTCTGATGTTTTTAAAATAAGATTCTATGTATCTGCATTTGAAAACAATTGTGTTGGGATTTCTTGATTTACGCAAATGAGTTTGATTAATTAAAATGAAATATTTCTTTGTAAAATTTGGTTCGTTACAATATAATTGTTAAATAAAGACACATAATTTCCGTGTTATTCTGGTATGTTTTCTAATTAATTAAGTTTTTATTAATTAAGTTTCTGGTTTTTTAATTGGGTGGTCATACGATGGATAGATAAACATGGCGCGACCTACGTCACGACACGATCCTTAATGAAGATCACGATGCAATAAGTTGATGGAACTAAGCCCATAAGCCTTGATTTTTGGGACTATTTAATGGCATAAATCCGCATGGTTTTCATCATTTGTTTCTTTTGGTACTTTTAAATTCTTATTGCCTCTTTATGTGATCTTAAAGAAGAAGGTTTCTATTTGGTGTCCAAGGAAATAAGTTGCTGAAGTTATCTATCTTATTAAAGCTTTTCTAGGTTTGTATGTCTCCAGGATCCAATCATTAGGACTTTAGAATGTTAGATTTAAGGTATTGGTGGTGTTGTGGTCAGTTTGGTCCATTAATCTTATTGTTCTTGGACTTTGAGGAACCCTAATGCTTCAGAAGAACATTTTTTATGCTTCTAGACCTTTCATGTTGGATAAAAAGGCTATGCATAAACTTTCCTTGAGGTATTCGTTTGGTTTTGGCATTTTAAGTGGATTATTGGACTTAAGTTTTAGTTTTGTAGGTGATTAAGCCTTTCTTATGGATAAAGTTAGAAACTTTATCCATAAAGATGATTATAAGATTCAAATATGAAAAGTTTTTTGGTATGTGTTAATTATAGGGATTTTGGCTATGTGCCTATAGGCCTACTAGAATAGTAACTAGAGGTTGCATATATCTTTAGGAGAATGACTTTATTCCTATAGGCCAACAGGTCTTTCAGATGATGGCTTTGTGCCTATAGGCCCACTGAGATATTTACTATGAGCCTTATATGTATGCATTGTATATGTAACACTTGAATCCTGGTATTTTCTTATTTTACCCTTGTTGTTAAATAATTAGCATTTTGGTCCTTGAGCAGTACGCGGGGCGTACCACTTGGTACCCTTATCGTACAAGCTGTAAAACGAGTACGCATGGCGTACCACTTGGTACGCTTATCGTAATGATGCGAGACTGGGACATGACTGCGGTCATATACGATGGAAGTACATATATGTATGCAGGGCGTACGTGAATTATGAGGAAACCCTAATTTAGGGTGTTTTATCTTGTAGAAAGGCCTTATGTCACACCCCCGAACCGGGACGACGGAAACGTCCGGGGGTGGTTGACGTAATTGTACAGTATCATAACAATTGAATATGAATGAAGCATAGCAACCAAACATCATACATTGGAAATACATGCTTACTTAGTTTACATATTGAACTTTTTCATCAGTTACACAAAAGTAAGAAAGTAAAATTTCTTGAAGTCGCACCACTTGATCTCATAGTCGAGCTTACTACCTGCTACTGGAATTCCTGAGAATACAAGTCGTTTTGAAAAGCGTCAACCAAAAAGTTGGAGAGTTCATAAGCAGTTTTGAATAAAAATGGTTTTTCTACTTGTTTAGAATAATTTTCACAGTGCTTTCAAAAATCCGATATTTTCTAAAAAGAAATGATTTGAAATATTTGTGCCCGATCTTATTTTAACGCATGTGTGTTAATGTTTGAAAAAATAGAAAGAGAATGATTCCAGACAACCCGATGTTGTCTGTGATAGATAATGCTGGAATCTCAACCCCCGTGGTTGAGTACCGGTGCGTATAGATTGTCGTTTTATCAAAAAGAAGGTTTCCCGTTTTATCCCAAAAAGAAAATATAATGGTTTCCCGTAAATCTTATAACATTAATTCCTCTAAGTGCATCATTATAAGCATACATGATAGTGACTAATTCGCCTGTCTTGGCATTTTCCAAATGCCGGTTTTGATCAAGATTTTGTCACCCTAGACTGGCCTAGTCTAGCCGTAGCGAGCAACTCAGGTGTGGGGGAGTCACCCCCGTATAGATCTATACACAAACTCTCGCTCTCTCTATAGAAGAATCTGATTATAACTACAAGCTACGACCATACACTCAGTGGTGTCAACCGACAGGTCTCACTAGATCCTTAATCGAAATTTACACGGAAAAAGAAAGAAAAACACATATAAAACTAATTCCCAGGCCTAATGAACCATTTAAGTGAACCACTAAGGCATCACTAAACATGTAAGTCATTTAAAGGCTTGATAGGAACGAGATTATATAACATGGGCCCAAAATAAATGTAAAAGGACCACTAAGGCCAATTTCACATGTAAGGTATTTACAGGCCCAAATCCAAGGTCCTTCACACATGTTAATGGGTCAATGAGGCCCAATAAACATATAAATAGTATTCAAGACCTATCAAACATATTAATGGGTTACTAAGGCTCAATAAACATGAAAATAACCTAATTAGCCCGTTTGTTATTATATTTCTAGTTTTAGCTCGATTATTTATAAAATTGATATAAAAAGACCACTTTTTGTAAAAATGATGTTCTTGGCCCAATAAGCCACAAATTTTCAATTAAGACCCAATTTTAGTAAAAATAACACTTTAGTCCCCCATTCATTCAAAACTTGTATTTATGGCTAGTTTTTGGTAAAGATAACATTTTTAACCCATTTTTATCAAAAATATCATTTTTGTCTTGATTTTTGTGAAAATACACATTTTCTGGTTTCTGACTTTTCTGACCCGGTTGTTGAAAAATTTGTAGAAAAATCATCGTAAGTTGAAATTTGGATCCGTAAACTCTGGAAGTTTAGAAATTTTTTCTACTTTGTTCACAATGTTTCTCCTAATTTTTAATGGCCTCAAGCAAGTGTGAAATTGCTCACCTTCACAGGCTGGTCCGAGATTATTTCAAATATGATATGCAGTATTGTAAAATTGACCCTAAATTATAGAAAACTCGTATGAAAATATGTGAGTAGTCATTTTAAAGGTAATAACCTGAAATTTTTGCATGTAAAACAGTTTTGAGAAATATTACCATTAAGGGGGTCAAAACAGTCAAAGATTAGACTAAAACTTTTTTGTCAAAGGCTGATTTTTGAGTTGAAGTTATCCAAGTTTGTTTTTGCTATTTTAAGTGTATAAATCCTAGATCTACAAGTTTAAATGTATTATATGTGATAACACATGCTTTTCTAAAGGTTTTTATGAAGATCCAAGTGACAAACTTTATGTTCAAGTAAAGATCTAAAAGTTAAACACATAAACATGCACATATACATAGATCTAACACAAAATCATGTGTATCCTCCCCCCAAAAACATTATAAAATTGAAAACAAGGCGGTATGAACTCACCTTGGGGTTTTCAAGATGTAGAAGAAGATGAAGAAGAAACTTTGAGCCTAGCGTGTGAGTTTGAAGAGATCTCGAAGTTATGTGTGTTCTAAGAAGTTTGACACACAACAAGGTGTGTAAATTGAATGTTCTAAGCATAAACATGAAATAAAACCACCTGGATCAAGAATGGACTTACCAAGGGATGAATCTTGAAGGAAACCTCTTGAACACTCTAGCACCCTCACAAAATTTTTGGAGGAAAGAAAGGATGAGAGAAATGTTGGACATTTGAGAGGAAAAATAGTTGTATGAAAATTTGAAATGAGGGTGGTGATGGGGAGGTGGTATGGATGAATTTTAAGGAGAGAAGGGAGGGTGGATGGTGCTTGGAAGTACAATGGACAAATACTCCCTTCCTAAAAGTATGTAATATAATTACCATGGATACATGTTGGGTAATTTTGATGTGGCAACAATTTATGAACTCTTTTCTTCTTCTTTTTTTTATTATTATTTATAAATGGGCTAACCAACCCAAAAGTAGTGTTTGGGCCCAATATAAAAGGGTTTTCGGTTTTTAAAGCCCAAATAAAGGAGGTTTCAGCCAAATGATGTTCTAGGAATGGTATTGGCCCAAACAAGGTCCTAGTATATGTTTTCGGCCCAAAAGGTCCAATAAGAATTTATTGGTCCAATAAGGGTATTGGGTTGAGAATTTATGGGTTATAGCCCAAAAATTATTGGGCTTGGCTTATTGGATCGAGTTTTGGGTTTGAATCACACAGATTAATATCTAACCCTAATTTGCTAGTTGTGACACCTTAAGTCCTCATGGCTGGTCTCCTTACTAGCCTCCATTGCCTCAAAAACCCTAAAATCGACCCTTAACCTCCTTGTGGTTTTCTTTAGTTATTAAGATGACTTTGGTACCCACTTTTGCCTTTACGAAGGAACAGGAGAAGCTTGAAGTTGTTTTGCTTGGTGAGAAGGTCTTGGATCCATAATCATCATCTTGTGGGAAAGCTTTCTGAGGTATCAAATTAGCATCTTTGATTGTATATGGTTAGATCTCTTCATAGCTATTTTGTTATGCTTTTGGTCCCTTTTGGGTTAATGGAAGAGTTAAGTTGTTTGAAGGCTAGTTCTTTTAGATCTAAGTTTGTTTTGGTCTCCTTTTGAATAAAGGTGCAAGCTTTATGATATTTTTTGTGTAATGCATGCATTAAGTCACTTGTCAAGTCCCTTTTAAGCTTAAGAGCTTCATTTAGCTATGCATAAATGTAAAGTTAGCAACTTTACGTGATATTCCGGCTCAAGCAAGTCAGATATATGTTTTGGGGCTATATCTTAAAGGATTAAGGACAAAAAGTGAGTTTTGGCTTAATGGTGAGTATGTTGGGCGTACAAGCAGGTACGTTGGGCACGTACATGCCTCCAAGTGAGTACATTGCACGTATGTGCTGGGTACGCCCTGCGTACTTGATCTGTTGGGCCTCTCATGTCTAGACTTTAGGTTGGGCTATCTTTTAGGCTTGGTTGCTTGGGGCACTGTTAGACCATTTGAGAATAAGTGTTTTGGACTAGGGAATAACTTTGGGCTTTAGAGTAAGGACCATGTAGGGATTTAGGCCGAAAATTAGGCCATATGTTGGCCTTGAATAGTTATTTGGTTTTGGGCTTTTTAGATTGAAAGTTTGGGCCTTAGTCTTGGACCAAATTAGGTAAGGGGTGAAATGGTTTTTTTACCCTAGGTATGGATTGAAGGATATAGATTTGACTCCAATTGTTAGTTGAGTGTTATTTGTTACTAAGAGCTCATTAATTTATCACACCAGCAGCTAGGGTTTATCAGTGTGATTCAGCAGTGCGAGGTGAGTTTCCTCACCACGTACAACGGGTTGAAGACACCAATGCCAACCCATGATTTGTTATATTAGAATACTCATTGTCTATGTGACATTAAAATGTGTTTGTACTTGTATGCTTATTGGGCGGGGCCCGATGTTTACCATGCATGCTATTACTTGTTATGTAGTGTGACTTGTATGTGGGCGGGTCCGTTATATGAGTTAGGGATGGTCCCGTTATAATCATTGTGTGGGGCCTGATATACGACTTAGTATGGGGCCCATTATGCTCATTGGGTAGGGTCCGTTATGCGAATTAGGGCGGGGCCCGTTATACTCATTAGGCGGGGCTCATATGTGTTATATATTTAGTATGTGGTACCTTGGGGAACTCACTATGCTTTGTACTTATGATTTTCACTTTATGTTTCAGGTATTTCTGATTCCAAGGGGAACGGCTCGGGTTGACTGCATCACAGACACCACATGGATTCTGTTGTTGAGATATCACTTTGACTGTTACAATATTTGATATACTTATTTTCATTTGGGTTGTATGTATAACGTTTTGGAATACTGTTTATTTAAATTAAAAAATGAAAATTTTGGATTATATTTTTAGGATGTTACAAGTTGGTATTGTTGGGTTTTTATTCAAAAATCCGATTTCACAACCGGTAAAATTGATAATGGAAGCTTTAAAATTATTGAATAAAACTAAAACTATTTTATCCGGTAAGGATCATTTTGCAAGAGTTATAAATATTAAAACAACTATAGAAGGGAAAACATAACAACGTTTGAAGACTTTGATCCTCATGGGAGGTTGGAAGTTGATGAAGTGTGGCATGAAACTCTAAAACAAGAGTTCTCTACAAGTATCCACCAAGCAAGAGTAGAACCTTCAAAACATGCTAGTATTCAATTGTAATTTATTGTTCATAAGCCTTTGAAATATATACCAAATATATATTCAAAGGTGAAGCAACAAAGGGACATTCCTTGACATCAAAATGCAAGAGAATGGAGGAGAAGAAGAGCCTTAAAATTCCAAAATTTGGCAACGCATTGGAGCTCTTCATGCTCACAAATTTTCCTTTAAAAGAAGAAAGAAAACTTATGCAAGAACTTGTTACAAATGCCTTACATGCCCTTCCTTATATAATGGCCAAAGAGTGTAAGGGAGACAATAAAGCAAAAGCATGGAAAACTTTATCCCAAGAATATCATGAATTGATTAAACAATTCAAAAGAAGACCATGCTTTGTCTCCTTCATATTATCGAAAAAGCTAGGCCATAATGAAGACAAAATTTATCTCATGGCTTATTTATATATAAATACATGTTATCTTTATAAAAATTAATCATTTTTATAAAGAATTCCCAACATATATATTTATATACCTATTCATATATAAATATCTTATTTTATATAAAGTTATCTTTTATATAAATTGTAAATAGCTTATTTTACATAAACCTACATTCTTTATAAATTGAACTAGTTTATTAAGATATAAATATAACTTATAAATAATCATATTTTATGATATATTTCATAAGTTGTTATTTATCCAATAAATATTATTTCCACAAATAATAAATTTCCAATTAGTAAAATATTATTTCCATGAAATAATAATTTTTCAATTAAATACAAGTGTTGATATATTTATTAATAATAAAGTTATACTATTAAATAATCAATTGATGGTAACTTGCTATATGGTGTGACCTTATATGATCATATATTATTAGCAATATCATTCTATGATGACTCTTGGGCATACTAGATCTTTCAATCTCCCACTTGCACAAGACTCATCATAGATTGATATAGATAGTGGTAATCGTCTAGCAACCTTTCACTTCCCCCAATAACATATGACAAAGAATGCCATTCATCAACATCTACTTTCCAAAAGCTCTAAGCTTCAATTTATGTATTAAGGTAAGTTTATCAATTATACCTTTGTTACAAATATCCTATAGAACATGAGCCTTAGATCGCAATCAATCTCGTTTGTAATTCAACTTTGGGTAATGGGCGATAGATGTCTAACTCTCGACACATAATAGGAACAAATCCCATCTTGACTACCTAAGCCTCTTGCATAGTTGACACCATACTCTAAAATGACTTTTATAACTGCCCTGTTAAGGAACAACATTTGGCTATATGAAAGCACAACACTTCCTACACTTAAGTCCTTCTATGTGTCTCAGGTGTTAAGGATACAAATATAATACCTTTTATTCAAGTGTCACTCATGACTACGATCTATAAGTTGATATTGATATGGATCCGTTTAGTACTAGTTCTTTGACAAGTACCTATGAAACTTGGTTATAGTCACTTGTCTACTTTCATTTAGTGAGAGTGAACAACACATTTCATATTAGACTTACTTTATAATTTATGAACCTTAGATTAATAAGATTATTCATGTATTAACAATGTTAATATAGAACACAACAAGTATTAATGTAATGATCATATCCTAGTATATCAAATCATTATTTAATAGTTTTTGTTACAATGTTCCAATATCCAATCACTCAATTCAATTCAAAATACCATTTCTAGAATAATGAAGTTCTATAGCTGAAGTATGACTAATCATGCTTAGCCCATATATGGATTTTATTAATGGGTTTGACTAATTTTAATTTGTATGAATTCTGTGAATACAATCATCTCCATATTTGACATTAATCTATGTATAGTTAAATATTTTGGAGAATATAATTGGTGCTCTTATGTGATATAAAGTTTCTTAGCTTGATTAAGTACACTATATTACTCACAAAAGATTTCTAGGTTATCCATGAATGGAAGGATTCAACCTAGTTTTTCAATGATCTAGTTCATCTAATTATATTTGATTTAAACTTCTGAAAAATAGTGTATTCTTATTTAGTAGATTGTGTTATTTGTTTTGCATGGAACTCATTCCAACTAAACTTGCTCTTCATTCCATAATAAATTCATAATCCAATAATAATTCATAATTATCTATATATTTATTTATAAATCAAAATCATATGTAGCTCTTTACATTAAGATTTTGTTCTACACTAATGATCTCATATATATTCTTTTAGCTCTTCTCAAGTACTTTTAGAATATTCTCACAGTCATCTAGTGACTTAACCATGTATTCAATTTTGTATCTCATGATATGACATAAATGATGGCTTCATTTACCAATCAAATAAAATATAAATTATTTCATCTAGCTCAACCTATGTGCTAGGTCCATTTGAGACAGACTAAAAAATGGTGACATGTGACCATGTGAAGAGTCTTCTAAATGAATCTTTTATCTTGACCTCTTTTAAGATATTTTCATTTCATGCAAGAAGAATTTAAAAACCTTTAACATTCACCTTTATCTATCTCTTATAGATTTTACATCCCAAGAATGTATCTTGTCATTCCTAAGTCTTTCAGTGTAGAAATACTTTCCTAGTCAAGGTGCAAATCATCTTGCATAGTCGGAATGCCATTTCAAATGATTAAGTATGTCTCATTCATACAAGATTACGAATATCACTATCCTCCCACTAGTTCTTAGCAAACACAGACACATTCTTTTTCATTTTGATATAAAAACATACCTTGTATGTTTATAATAAAATGACTATTCCAACCTTGAGATCTCTGCTTTATATCGACAAGTGAATCTTAAGCCTTACACATTTGGTTAGGATAGCATGGATTAAGAAAACCTCTAGGATAAGCTATATAGATATCATCTAGTAGATTTCTATTAAGAAAAACAGTCTTTATTGAAATCTATTTTCTATATCTCATATTAAGATTACTAAGTTAGAGTAAATAATATCCTTGTTCATCTAATCATAGCTACTTGTGAAAAGGTTTGATTGCAGTCAATGTCATGAGTGTGATAAGGACCATAGTTAATGACATGAGTATGAGAAAATCCTTATATAACAACTATTACTAAACATATATATATATATATATATATATATATATATATATATATATATATATATATATATTATATCCATGTATATATTCTTTGGATAAGAATATCTTACTCCTTCTAGCCTTACTATAGAGAGAAAGATTAATCAAACACATACTTGATTATTAAACATGGATTACATCTCAATGTTCATGACTCTAAGTCATTTGTCAGATTTAAGATCTGATATAACATTTGGGTAGTTGATGGTTTAACTAGAAACCATCAAGAACTCATCAATGAGAGATTCCACATTTCTCAAGTCATAGATGATTTGTACAATTATTGTGAACAATTTATGTTTATGAATAGCTCCTATTCATGTTCAACAATTCCTTGTTGAAACTAGTGCCAACAATTGTTACATCCGACTATGGTTCTTGAGTTGCTTCAAGTTCCATGTGCCTCCCACTTGATTTGTCATTAGCAGCTTGCTTTCTGCTAACTCAACTTTTAGAGAAATAAATGAACTTATTCTTGGTGGGTTTGTATATAACAATCTAAATGCCCTTTTAGAATAGTCTACAATTATGTAATTAGTTGGTGTTTGTATTCTAGATACAATTAATAGCGATTGAAGTATAATCCTAAAAGGTTAAAAGGAGGACATTTCTATCGATTAGAAATTAAATCATATCAAGTAAGATTTAATTAATCATTTATTATCATTAAGGCCTTACATGATTTTTTACTGGTTTTTATCTCAACCTTTTGAAACCTTCAATATAATTAAAACTACTATAGTTGTTAATAAAGTTGCTTTGGTATCTTATGCTTAATCTCAAACATTCATATGATAAGAAGTCATAGACCAAAGTGTATAGTTCCTTAATAATTATTTTCTCTACACTTTAGTGAAAATATTATTAGAAACCTTTTATATATAAATAAGATTCACATATGTCAAATAAAATGTATTATTTACCTTCAAAGATCCCTTTTTTTGAAGTTGAAATATATGGATTACATTTATACAATAAAGATAACAATGTCATGGATAAGTTTGACTTAAAACAAGTTTAAGTCAAAAGTGATTCCATATAGAACTTAATTTTATTTATAAAATATTGATATTTACTTTGTAATTCTATTAAGAGATCCAGTCTCAGATATAGAAGTTAATCATTTCAGAATATGAGTATTATCGTAATGAAAAACGAGCTAGTAAATAATCAAACGTTTAAATAAATAACTGATACATAAATATTTAGAAATGGTAAATTTAAAATATATATTGTTCCAAAACAAACATTTTTTTAATATTACAAGCAATTTATGTTCCAAGCACAAATAATATACTAAACTTTGAGAGTGTAGTTCCAACCTGCTTGTGCTCAGCTAGTTACTCTTCTATAAATATTTGCAATCAAGTTACAAATATTAGATTAACATTGAAGTAACAAGTACTTGAGTGCTACATGAAAATTATGAGTTCTATCTAGTAGACACCTGAAGTACTAGTCTCTTCCAGACTTTCTTTGTAGATAAGAGGAGCAGTTCCTCTACCAGTGTCCACTTTCTTCACAAAAGAAACAAGATCGATCTATGTGGATCTTATTGGATTTCTTGGGCTTAAAGGTGTTCAGTCCATAAAGCATGGGCCTCCTGGATCACACAAGGTGATTCTTTTAGCCTTGCACTATTCCAATGTTTAAACTAGCTTTAGATAAAATAGTGTTGTATTTATTGAAATATTGCTTGACTTGTTATATCATCAGATATATGTTTAAATTATCCAAGACTTCCTAGAATTCATGAATAACTATTCCTAGCTTCATGTTAGAAGCATCTTGAGCATTATAGTGCTGCCTTTACTAGGTAACGTATTTATGTCTATTACTCAAAGTAATTTGTTTAGGATTAGGACCTTTACGTGTATGCAATTTCACATCTCTCACGAGATTGTCTCTTAAGACATGAACCCTTTCATTGAAGTTGTATCTATTGAATGTTATTGTTTCATTAAGTCATAGAAATGACAATTCATGGTTATGAGAGTGGATTATATATCTACAAAATTTTAACAAAATTCATTTAGTATTTTCAATATTTAATCTTTAATAATTAATAACCTTTTAGTTTCTAAAAACATTAATTATCAAAGTCTAGGATCCAAGTTGCAAAAAATATAAATGGTTATGTATCCTTTATCTCATCCATCCGAATTCAACCTGGTAGATAACGATTATCCATTATATACTACTATATAATTCCTATATTTATGGAATCACTAATAACAAATTTAATTAGACATTTTTGATCCCATCTATGATTCAGAACTCTCTTGCTTAGGTATCCTTTATCACAAGAGATTTCCGATCAAAGCATCCTATTTGAAAAACTTGTGTAATCAGTTGGTTATAGAAATCGCAAAAACACCTCAGCCATCAAAAGATAACACTAAGTGGTTAGGTATCATTTATCCCACTAGTGCATACAAGAGACGTGATAGTGTTCTTTAAAAGGGATTGCATATATTTAAGGTTTGTAAGAGGTCTTTGATGTGTTTATAATTCTAGTTTAAAAAACATGTTATATCATGGTTATTGCATGCATTCAATAAACCATGGTATACTTTAAAAAACTTATTTCATGTTAAAATCACATTTTTAACAATGTCCTATATATAAAATCCGGTTTTATATAATTGACGCGATCAAAGTTTTAAATTAATAACTAGTATCAACTTATATCGTTTGAGCGCTCTAGAACATTTGGTAACCTTATAATAAAACTTTCTTTTATAAAATAAGGTTTGGAGTTTGACTAGTTTACAAATCTCTATTTTTTAAACTTTTACAATTTTAATCTCGAAATTTTACTGGTTATTAGTTTTAACGATAAAACTTGTTTTATTTTAAGACTATTTTTAGCATCTGATGTTAAAAGGTAAATTTTATTAAAACCAAACTCCTTGTGATGTTTATTTATGTTCAAATATTATTTTTTCATTTGAAAAACTAATTTATCACTATAAAATAATAATAATAATAATATAAACATAAAACAACAAAAGCATGCATAACAATTATAACATATGTGCATAAACCAAGCGATTAACAAGTAATAATTTTGTAAGCCATCACAAAATTATCAAGTCCATTCCTAAAGGGACATTAGGAACTTCATCTTATAAATTCTTTATGAGCTCCCACTTGCTTCAACACCTTGTAGCAAGTTTATTACAACAATAAATTTATAAAGTTTGAAAAACTTTAATAAAATCAACTTTATAAACTTGTGATCTTCAAAATGGCCACCATCTTCATTCTTGTCACATTTTTATAAATATAAATGATTTCTAATACTAATCTATTACTAATAAAAATTAACAAAATGAAAACTATCTATTTAAAGGTCCATGACAACTATTTTAAATAAATCAACACATGCAACAACACAAAGGTCCATGAAAAGTTTATGCACATCATACATATTTATATGCTCAAAAATATAGAAAACAACTCTTTGTTTTTCTAAGAGAACTTTTATGAGCATGTAAACTTTTAGTTAAAAAATAATAATTATAAACATTTTAAAGTTGTCATAGAAAATATGTATGGATCTTTCTTGCAAAGAGAAAACCATCCATATTTTCCAAAAACAAAGATTTAATCAACTAAAAAAAATAATCTAACCAATCTTGCAAAAATGGCTCTGATACCAATTGTTGGGGTTTTATTCAAAAATCCGATTTCATAATCGGTAAAATTGATAACAGGAGCTTTAATATTGTTGAATAAAATTATAACTATTTTACCCACCAAGGACCATTTTGCAAGAGTTAGAAAGATTAAAACAACCATAGAACGGAAAGCATAACAACCTTTGAAGACTTTGATCCTCGTGGGAGGTTGGAAGTTGATGAAGTGTGGCATGAAACTCTAAAACAAGAGTTCTCTACAAGTATCCACCAAGCAAGAGTAGAACCATCAAAACATGCTAGTATTCACTTGTAATTTGTTGTTCATAAGCCTTTGAAATATATAACAAATATATATTTAAAGGTGAAGCAACAAAGGGACATTCTTTGACATCAAAATGCAAGAGAATGGAGGAAACGAAGAGCCTTTAAATTCAAAATTTTGGCAACCCCTTGGATCCCTTCATGCTCACGATTTTTCCTTCAAAAGAAGAGAGAAAACTTATGAAAGAACTTGTTACAAATGCCTTATGTTCCCTTCCTTATATAATGGCCAAAAAGTGTAAGGGAGACAATAAAGCAAAAGCATGGACACCTTTATCCCATGCAGGGCATGAATTGATTAAACAATTCAAAAGAAGGTCATACTTTGTCTCCTTCGTTTTTTCGAAAAAGCTTGGCCATAATGAAGACAAAAGTTGAATCATGGCTAGTTTATATATAAATACATGTCATAATTATAAAAATCAATTATTTTTATAAAGAATTCCCAACACACACACACACACACACACACACACACACATATATATATATATATATATATATATATATATATATATATATATCAAGTCATATATAAATATCTTCTTTTAATATAAAACTATCTTTTATATAAATTGTAGCTAGATTATTTTGTATAAAACTACCTTCTATATAAATTGAACTAGTTTATTAAGATATAAACATAACTTATAAATAATCGTACTTTATAATATATTTCATAAGTTGTTATTTCTCCAATAAATATTATTTCCACAATTAATAAATTCTCAATTAGTAAAATATTATTTCCATAAAATAATAATTTTCGAATTAAATACAAATGTTGATATATTGTTAATAATCAAATTATACTAATAAATAATTAATTGACGGTAACTTGATGTATGGTGTGACCCTATAGGATCATATATATTATTAGCCATATCATTCTATAATGACTCTTAGGCATACTAGATCTTTCAGGTATCAGAGCCTTGGTTTGAGGGATTGGGGGAGACTCTCTGGTGTATTTGAACTCAAACTGAGGATTTGGTAAAGATTTTCAAAAAGAAATATATTTTACGAAAAGGGTTTTTCTAAAATAAGAACGAGTGCGGTGCATGCAATCAGCCGAGCTCAAGTAAGTTTCCCAAAATACCCATACATATTATCTGATATGTTTTGATTTGTGATATGCGAATCGCATGCTAGTTAGTGATAAGGATCTGTTCAGTATTTGCATGATAAAATTCTAGGATAGATGCCTTGTATGTCGAGTGTATGTGCTTGTAGCCTTGCATGCTAGTACTAATCAATCAATGATAGAATGACATAATTAGATGATTCTTGTTTCTGGTTACCTGATGCTTGGATACTGCTTGCTTTGTGCTTTATAGAAGTTTTAACTAACTTTAGCTAACTAGTAAGTGAATATGATAAGTTACATATTATGAGAAGTAAATAATTTTAGAAGGTTAGGTTTTAACTCTATTGCTCAACTCTTGTTTGAGTCCAACCGTTATAATGTGGTACCTATCATTCGAAGAATTATTTGGTTTTAGTAATATGTAATTGTATTCGTGATCTAGTTAGAGGAAGTTGGCGGGAATTCCTTCTGCAGCTGATGACGGAGAGTGGTGTGGGGTT
Source organism: Lactuca saligna (assembly GCF_052625555.1). Classification (NCBI taxonomy): domain Eukaryota; kingdom Viridiplantae; phylum Streptophyta; class Magnoliopsida; order Asterales; family Asteraceae; genus Lactuca; species Lactuca saligna. Next base: position 230,661,223 of record NC_136420.1, on the reverse strand, counting down.
TGCCCTCGGAAAACCTAGGATGAGATCTAGTGTTGGGAGCCTTATCTATGTGGGGAAATTCTATGTGTATAAAGTGACTTGGTGGAGTGAAGGAAATCCTTGAGGAAAGTACGTATAGATGTGGAAGGTAGTATGGGCCCGTACTACTGGAAGCAGAGGATCTGTACTCGATTCAAAGAGGGCTGCAATGAAACCAAGGAGCTTGTGGAGTTGTGATTCCCCGATATATATATATATATATATATATATATATATATATATATATATATATATATATCGATGTGCATTCTGATGGTTTTTCTGGTATATTTTCAGTATGGTGACATTGCAAGGCAGACCTGTTGGCAATTCTGGTGTTGGGGAGGGCTCGGGCTCAGGATCTGGAGCCGGGCAGCTAGATGACCAGACGATCGAGTTCATCTTATAAGAGATTATGTGCAGTATCCTTGAGCACACTCTTGTGATCTTTGGCACGGTCAAGGAGGGTATTTTGGAGATTCTAGATTAACGATTGAGCGCCTTTCGTGCAGAGGTTGTGGTTTTGGTTGGGACGCGTTCTTTGACCTTCAGGAAGTTCCGAGCATGTGGAGCTCCAGATTATTACTAAGCGAAGGACTCGATCGCAAGAAATAGGTGGTTAGCAGAGGTTGCTAACGCCTTCTGTACCAGTCATTATCCCGAGGGGATAAGGTCAGACTAGTTCCCTTCCTTCTGAAGGACAGGGAAAAGACTGGTGGGAGAAGGTATGATGTATGGTGGGTGATGATGATGTCGATGTGATGACCTGGGATGATTTCTCGACCAGATTCCGAGCTAAGCTTGCAACAGTGTTTGCGGTGTAGTAGTTGGCGCAAGAGTTTCAGGATCTTTGCTAGACTATAGAGAGGTGGTTGAGATCACCACTATGTTCCGGGAGAGGGGACTTCTTGTTCTATGGTATATGGAAGACGAGGAGATGAAGAAGTCCCGATATCATGATATGTTGAGGAGTGATATTCGGCAGTTTGTGAGGCGATCCAGCTACAAGACGCTAGAGGATATGATAGCGGGAGCTTGGGAGAGGGAGATTGATCTGGAGAAGGAGAATAAGAGGAAGCTAGATTTTTTGTCGAGTGCTGAGGGTCCAGGAAAGAGGACCAAGTTTCTTGATTCAAGAGGGAAGGTGCAATAGGGTTGAGGCTGCAGCTAAAAGTGCAGCAGCTCGCATGAGGGGACGTGCAAGGTGGGTGGTTCAGGCTACTTCAATTACGGCCACACTGTTCATATTAGCAGGGATTGTACTACTGCTACCACCATCACCCCGATATCTGATCTGATTTTCTGTCATTGCAATTATAAGGGCCACAAGAAGGCCCATTGTTCGAGTTTGGCAGCAACAGGACTGTTGTCAGCACTCGCTTCTGTAACTCTTAGGATTATAGATGGTTGTCAGGGCTGGGTAGATGCACCTGTGTCTTGTGTTGAAGAGCAGGGCTTTGTTGGATTAGGTGTCTAAGCCCATAACTATAATTGACATAAACTTGAATTGATAGTGTCACAGTACTTTTGGGTTACCTTCAAACTTGGAAATTGAATAGGATAACTGTTAGAGAGAGAAGAATGACTTATTAATTAATATTTATTTAGAAATTAATTTGAAATTAATTTTGGGATTAAAGAAATTAATTGAAACTGTAGGGACTAAAGGTGACAATGTTAAATAGTTAAGCATTGGGCATTGTAGAACTTCCCTAGCGGGGGGGGGGGGGGGGGGATTCTAGGTTGTTCCTAGAGTTTCCTTGGGCTCTAATGGTGCCTTGGATGCCTTAGAGAGAAAGCTAAGGGATTAGAGTTATCTTGGATACACCTGCCTTATCCAATACCTTCCTAACACCTATATAAACCCTCCTTAGGGTTGGATTTTATCCATGCACTCCTAAAAAACGCTTAGAGCCAAAATTCTTCTGCACTTCTCTCTGTGTCTCTAAAGTATTCCTTGGTTGTTTGGTTTGTTTGTGAACTAGTAGAGGAGCGACACATGTGGTGCTTGCTGCCAAAGGTCCTTTAAGCAAGGATTCAAGATTGTTTACAATAACAATCTTAAAGGTATGTAACTAAACCCTAATTTTATATGGATTTCAAAAATTATAGGAGCATACTCGGGGTTTCTTCTTTGTATTTAAAGTTTGCATGTTCAACTAGAGAAAACTTAGATCTAATCAAATTAGGGTTGCATTCACACATAGGATTGTATGTTTTGGTCATATCACTACAAGAAAAATGCGATTTTGGTACTTAAGGAATCTGTTGCGACAAGCTGAAATTCCGTTGCAAAAGACGAATAGCGATGGAATTTGCAACGACCTATTTCCGTCCCTAAAAAATCTATAGCGAGGAGTTTGCAACGGAAACAATAATTCCGTCGCAATTGTGACAATGGAATGAAATCCGTGATAGATGGTATTCCGTCGTGTATTCCGTAGTAGGTTTCCATCACAAATTTTGTGGTAGTTCATCCGTCACAAATTCTGTCGTAGTTAATCCCTAGAAAAATCCGTGGTGAGGAATCCCTAGCAAAATCCGTGGTGGTGAATCCCTATCTAAATTTGTTGTGATGAATCCCAAGCTAAATTCGTGGTGATGAATCCCTACCTAAATTTGTGGTGATGAATCCCTAGCTAAATCTGTTTGATGATCTCCTAGCAAATTCCATGGTCATAAATCCCTAGCAATTTTAGTGGTGTATATATTATATACCAGATTCAATATGGACCAATTGATAATTGATTTATAAATTATATCCAAATAATTTGTAGTAACTTATGAAAACAAAAACAAAAAAAAAAAAACAAAAAAATCATAACCATTATATCATAAAATAACAAAATAATTATTTATTGCATGGAAAAAAGAAAGTTGCTACTATAAAATACATAATCTTCAATAAACATATATCAACCTACTACTCTTGTTGTTTTCTAACGACATTAATAAGATCTAATGCCGTTTGAAGTTGTTTTTCAAGATGCCCGACCCTTGCTTTGTTTTCCTCTTGTTGGGCGTTCATCATTTCTTTAAGCTCTTTGTTTTTCTTTTTTTTGTTTAGCAACAAGCTCCCTCATTTATTCTATTTCATCATTTTTTTCCGGAATGTAAGATACATTCGTTTTACCATTCCTATTAGGAACTGCCTTTGCAAAAGAGCCTAATCCATAAAGTCTTGTTTTTTTTTTATCATGACCACCAACAACAACATAAAATAGCTTGTCCTCCTTAAATTCATCACGTTCAGCTTCCAACTCTTCCCTTTTCTTGTATAGGCCGCCTATAAAAAAAATTATAAGTTAAAAGATATCAAATTTTGGAATGATATTATGGAGTAGCTACAATATAAAAGATAATTTAAACTGAAATGAATATTACATGAATTTGTCTATCGTTTTCATTTGTGAAAGTGACCCTATCATGATTCTTAGTGTGTGTATACAGGAACAATTCACTATGGGGTGGCTCATGTCCTAATTTCCTCTTCTGCATAAATACCATATAAAAAGTCAAATATACAGGTAAACATATGCAAACATTGATATGATGTACCATTTAAAAAACTTACCAAATCAGAAGCTATCTTGAAATGACATGCGGATCCAACGTTATGTGTGGGTTTTGCTACTCCATCAGCCACACTGTTACGCCTATTCTTCTTGTTCTGCTTAGATTTTAGCTTGTATTCTTCTGTATTCCATTTTAGTTGCCAAGAGTTCTAGACTTCATGTGGAATATGAGCTAGTTTAAAGCCATGTTTATTTCGTTTTGGGTTCCTCATGTTGAAGAGATATTGACCATAACTTTGTGCCACTTTCCTTGCCCAAGCTTGCCTCACCAGCGAGTCTATTATCTCATCTCAACAACATTTTTTCTACACATTAACAATATAAACATAAGTTGAAGTGTAAATGTTTACCATCCAAAAATTTATGACTTATTGTTACTTGAAACTCCTCCCAATATAATTCGTGCATTTCTTTGCTTACTTTGCCCAAGCGTACCCTTTTGGATCTACTCTTTGTTTAAAGGACCGACTAATAACGTGTGCACAAGGGCCTGGTGGCATTAGCCTACAAGTAATCATGTGATGTGTTAAGTTATGAATTAATATGTAGGTGTAAACCAAAATTTAATACATAAAAAATTTTTAATTAAGATTTGAATCGGTGACTTACATATTTTTCCAAACATGAACATTAAAACATCCATCTGGTCCACAATCTTCGGAGGAATTGTTTTCACCTTCTACACTTTCCACTACATATCCATTCATGGGTAGTTGTGTTGGTGATGGGGTAGATTCTAGGATATGTGTTATTGATGGGGTATATTCTGGGGTAGGTGTTGGGATAGATGTATATGTTGAGGATGTGGTAGTTCCTTTACTTAAGGAGGGTGTGGTAGTTATTTTAGTTGTGGAGGATGGTAGTGTAGATGCAGGTTTTGAGGTTGTGGTAGTGGATATAGGTGTTGATGATGTGGTAGTAGGTGTTGGTGTTGAGGATGGTTTAGATAATGTAGGTTATGAAGTTTTTCGTTATTGATGTTCGTGTTGACGATTGTATTCTTCCAATTTCTGAAGTTTTAAATGTTTTTTCTAAGGAGGGTGTGGATGTTTCAAGTGATGCCGAGGAAGTGGTAGTCATGCGTGATGTTAATGATATAGGTTTAGGGGTTTTGTTGGTAGATATTATAGGTGCTTTGGATGTGGTTGTTGGTATTGGCAAGTCGATTTCTTCATCTTGTAATTTTCTGTATAGGAATTTTGCATAAGAAATCCTGTTGTGTTTCATAACTTGTGGTGCAATGAATTTAGTTGGCTTCACACCGGATGCTCCTTTTGGTTTCGAGGTCGACATCTTTCTAACACAAACAATAAAAATAAATTATATAAGAAGGCATTACTTTGCATGAAATCTATTGAATACAATCAAAACCAATTTACATGAAGACGACCAGAGAACAAAAAACGATCGATCATCACAACAACAATAAATTGAATAAATATAAATTTTAGACGATCGACAACCTATATCGCCAAAGTCAGCGCACAAATGTATAATGAATAAAGATTTCAATCAATAAACCACCGAAGATGATGATTACAGAAAATGTAAACCCTATTTCTAATCGGTAAACTTAATTACCCTAATATGCAGCATAAACGTGTGTAGGTTGGAGGGAAATGAATTGTGAAATACTTTTAACCTCCGCTAATAAAAAATTCCAACTGTGCTAATTACCGCTAAATATTTAGCAATTCAAATTTATTTAAAGTATTTACAGATTGATAAATAGGGTATATACATATCAATAACGTCAAGAAAGAACATAGAGTAAGAATGTGTTCATAGTATAATTTTAACTTAAAATTATATACGAGGGCTAAACATTAATAAACTATACATCTTTATGCTTTTCTGTTTAAACCAAAATTTATATACACGTACGGGTCATGTCAATATATTTGATAGTGGCTTATGGTGTCCATGGGTGACATATGGGCCATTGGTTGACATGGTAGTGGCTTACTGTGCCTATGGATGCCATATGGTTGATTGGTCCACATGGTAATGGCTTATGGTGTCCATGGTTGACATATGGATTACATATGGTCCATTGGTACATATGGTAATGGCTTATGGTGTCCATGGATGAAATATAGGTCATTGGTCAACATGGTAGTTGATTATGGTGTCCATGGATGAAATATGGGCTATTGGTCAATATGGTAGTTGCTTATGGTGTCCATGGATGAAATATGGGTCATTGGTCAATATGGTAGTCGATTATGGTGTCCATGGATGACATATGGCTCATTAGTCAACATGGTAGTTGCTTATGGTGTGATGGTATCACCCATGGATGAAATACGGGTCATTGGTTAACATGGTAGTTGCTTATGGTGTGATGGTATCACCCATGGATGAAATACAGGTCATTGGTTAACATGATAGTTGACTATGGTGTCCATGGATTCCATATGGGTCATTGTTCAACATGATAGTTGCTTATGGTGTGATGGTATCACCAATGGATGAAATACGGGTCATTGGTCAACATGGTAGTTGCTTATGGTGTGATGATATCACCCATGGATGAAATACAGGTCATTGGTCAACATGGTAGTTTCTTATGGAGTACCATGGATGAAATATGGGTCATTGGTCAACATTGTAGTTGCTTATGATGTCCGTGGTTGACATATGGATGACATGTGGGTCATTGGTCAACATATATCATTTGTGCCGGTTGTGTATTAAAATTTAAAATTTTCAAATACTTAATTTTGTAGGAAATATTAATTTTTTAAATAATTTTATTAATAATTTAGAGTCCCCGATTAATCCCTGCTGAGTCTGATTAATCACTTATCGCCAATCGACCGTCGAGCGACGGACGAGCGAATTTTACAACCTTGATTAAAAGAGAAATTGATTTTTCTGTTAAATATGACTTTTTACCAAACTACGCTTACTAATTAAATACGAGTCATTGTATGTATTAGGACAATTTGGTCATTTTATAATGGAACATCTTCTAGGTGCCATAATGTTTTTCGACGAAACACATTGTTTCAGTTCTTCACTCTTATTTCAGTCACTTGCAAACAAACCCAATTTCAAAATTCCAACAGTCAAAAAACCCTAAACTCATTTTTTGCAGAATCATTATCTTAGTGAATGTTTATTATTATAGAATCAAGTACTTCTTCTAAGGATCAATAAAGAAATCAAACAAAATCGCTAACAGGCATGCCATTTGAAGTGATGGAGAAAATAATAGTCGACTTGGCAAAAATTGCAGCAGTCGAGGCTTTCAGGATGAAGAGTGTGTAAGTTTTGCCTTTGATCATTCTATTTCACAAGTGTATTTGAGTTGTCTTTACATTATGGAGCAAATATTGTGTTTCGTTTGCAGTTGCAGATTCTTCAACGAGGCAGGAAAAACGGATGAAGTATATAACATATGGAGTTAGATGGATTACGATTTCGTATTTGGTTTGACCAGAAACATGCAGTTGTCAATAAATGCATAGAGATGAGAAAGCCACATATTCTATTCATGAATGAATTGGTACGTTGTTATATATATATATATATATATATATATATATATATATATATATATATATATATATATATATGCATAGTAGTAATTAATCTGTTACTTGCTTTGCATAAGTTTAAATAGAAATTATGTGTTTATGTTTTTTAGATGAAGTTATTTTTCTTAGAAGCTAAACATGAAGGGAAAACGATGCTTGAAGAAGCATCTTCATTGGGACATTTGGATTCAACATTTGTCATGGGAATCATGTGGATGGATGAAGGGAGACATAGGAAGCAGGAAGCTTTGGACATGTTCAACGATGCTTACCGCAGAGCAAATACCTATGAATGGTACCTCCGTAGCAATTCAAATATGGAATCGGTTTCCGTCACAAACTCCGTTGCATATTAACCACGATGATGAATTCCATAGTAGCAGTACAACGGAAAGTGATCTGGTAACAAATGTCATTGGAAAATTGCTATAAAATTTTGTTCCATAGAACTATCAGTAGCATAATACCAACGGATATGGAGTCGGTAGCATTTTCCCTAGCAACTCCCACTCTCGCTACCAGAAATAAAATCCATAGACAATGTGGTAGCAACATTGCTATGGAATGACATTCCATAGCACGATTTATTGCAAATTAACAATGAAAATACGTTCCATAGTAAGCTTCCCTAGCCAAATCGTGTTTTTCTTGTAGTGTATCCCACCAGGCTTTCCAATTAACAGCCAAGGAGGTGCATTCATCTCCTGACGTGGTGAAGGGTATGTATCTTCTCATTATCTCATTATTTAGATTGAATTTCTTGTTTATTTTTATGTGTTTTATTTTAGGATCATTTCGTTGTGAACGGTATTTTTGCTATGGTATTATTTGATCCGGGGGCTACCCAATCATTTTTATCGCCTGAGCTGAGCAAGAGAATTGTTGGAGCTCCAGGGGAGCTGGATTGTCCTTTAGATGTCGAGATTATGGATGATAGGTATGTTCAGGTTGCGAGGGTTCATCAGGTTTGTACTCTACAGTTATTTAGTGAGCAATATCTAGTTGACTTGGTTCTTATTCCTCTACATGGGAACAAGGTTATTGTGGGCATGGATTGTTTGAGCCTTAATTGGGTAGTGATCGGCTATGAGCAGTAGTTAGTTTGGGTTCAGAACCTAAGTGGGGGAGAGATAGTAGTTCATGGGGAGAGATCTCAGTGTGGGCTGATTTTCTGTTTAGCAGCAAGGGGTAGACTCTATCTTTAGCAGGGTTATACCTGTTATATCGCTTATGTTATGGATACCCGGGATAAGGGTAAGGTGACTGTGGATGATGTACCTATTGTGCAAGATTACACAGATGTATTCCCGAAGGATTTGCCTGAGCTGCCTCTGGAGAGGCAGGTGGAGTTTAGGATCGATGATCTGGTTCCGGGTGCAGCTCCGATAGCCAAATCACAGAATCTGTTGGCTCTTCCTGAGATACACAAGTTGTCTACACAGCTGCAGGAGCTATTAGACATGGGATTTATTCAACCGAGCAGTTTGCCTTGGGGAGCACCAGTCCTGTTTATGAGGAAAAAGGATGGGTCTCACCGTATGTGTATCGACTACTAAGAGTTGAATAAGATAACGGTGAGGAACCGTTATCCACTCCTAAGGATTGGTGATCTTTTTGACCAGCTTAAAGGTGCATCTTGGTTCTAAAAGATTGATTTGCGATCAGGTTATCATCAGATGTGGATTAGGGATGAGGATATGTAGAAGACCGTTTTCCAGACTCGTTATAGTCATTACAAGTTCATGGTGATGCCTTTTAGGCTCACCAACGCACCATCTGAGTTCATGGACCTCATGAACCGCGTGTGCATACCGATGCTGGAGCAGTCATTGATAATATTCATTAATCATATCTTGGTTTATTCCAATACTTAAGAGCATCACGAGGAGCACTTAAGGAAAGTGCTAGAGACGTTGAGGAGGGATAGGCTTTTCGTAAAGCTCTTTAAGTGTGAGTTGTGATTGCACGAGGTGTAGTTTCTGGGGAATCTTGTCAACCAGAAGGGTATTCTGGTTGATCCGTCCAAGGTCGAGGCTCTGATACAATGGGAGGTTCTGAGGTCTCCATCTGAGATTTGGAGTTCTCTTGGTTTGGCTGGTTATTATCAGAGATTCATCAAGGATTTCACCATGATAGTTGTTCCTTTGACTCCACTGACCAAGAAGATAGTTACATTTCATTGGGGGCCTAAGCAGCAGGAATCATTTGAGACCTCGAGGCAGCAGTTCTGTGAGATGCTGATTTTGACCCTGCCAGAGTGCGTTGAGGATTTCATGGTATATTATGATGCATCGATCTCAGGGTTGGGGGCAATGTTGATGTAGAGGGGTCACGTGATCGCCTACGCTTCGAGGCAGTTGAAGCCTTATGAGGCGAATTATCTGACACATGATTTGGAGTTGGGGGCCATGGTTTTCGGCCTTAAGATTTGGTGGCACTACCTCTATGGGGTCTGATGTACTATTTACATAGATCACAAGATGCCGAGGTACTTTATGGATCATTCAGATCTAATTATGAGGCAACATCGGTGGTTCGATGTGGTGAAGGATTATGATTATGAGATCCTTTTTCACCGGGGGAAGGCCAATGTGGTGGCCGATGCTCTCAATCGCAAGGCGTTCACGGCTCCAATCAGAGATATCTGTGTAATGATGATCGTGATTACTCCATTTTTGTAGCAGATTCGTGAAGTTCAGGGTGAGGCTATGAAGGAAGATCACTGAAAGAGAAAGCGCATTGTGGGTCAGGTAGCTTCCTTCGATTATGATAGCCATAGATTGTTGACTTTGCACTGATGAGTTTGGGTTCCGTATTGGGGTGGTGTACGTCAAATTCTGATGGAGGAGGCTCACAAGTTGAGGTTCTCCATTCATCTGGATTATTGGTGGCCCTGCATGAAGCAGGATGTGACATGGTATGTGGAGTGGTGCTTGACTTGCAGGAAAGTCAAGGCCGAGCATCACTGTCCTCATGGCAAGATGCAGCCGCTGGAGATGCCCCCATGAAAATGGGAGGTCATCACTATAGATTTTATCACGAAGCTTCCCAGGAATACATGTGGAGTGGATTCGATTTGGGTCACTGTGGATTGTTTGACCAAGAGCGCGCATTTCATTTCAATTATGTATAATATTTCTACAGAGAAGTTAGTTGAGATTTATATCCTTTTCACTTCCAGGTTTTTGAAGAGATTCCATGACGAGTTGGGTACTCGTCTCCATTTCCGCACAAAGTTTCATCCGCAGACCGATGGTCTGAGTGAGCAGACTATTCAAACCCTCGAGGATATGCTGTGAGCGTGTCTTCTAGATTTTAGTGTGAGTTGGGATACATAACTTCTATTAGTTGAGTTTTCGTATAACAACAGTTATCATGCCAACATTAATCGACCTCCTTTTAAGATGCTCTATTAGAGGAAATGCTAGATCCCGATTTGTTGGGGGAAGGTCGGTCAACGGGTTATGGGGAGTACCAAGGTGGTACTCAAGACCACTGAGCTGATTTAGCAGGTACAGAGTAGGATCCAAACAGCACAGAGTCGGCAGAAGAGTTATGGTGACAGTCGCTGGTCAGACTTAGAGTTCCAGGTGGGATATTTTGTTCTCCTGAAGTTGTCACCTTGGAAAAGTGGCATCCAATTCAAGAAGCGGGGTAACCAAGGTCCTAGGTATATATTGGTCCCTTTAGTGTTTTGGCTCTAGTAGGCCAGGTTGCATATCATCTAGATCTTCTAGCTGTGATCGGTCAGATTCATAACATGTTTCACGTTTCTCAGCTGCAGAAATGCTTAGTGGATGATTCCGCAGTGGTACCTTTAGGGGATATTCATGTGAATGACCACTTGAATTACATTGATAGACCCATGGTGATTCTAGATCAGAAGATGAAAACCTTGAGGAACAAGGATTTTGAGTTGGTGACGGTGTATTGGCTGTACCGCAACAAATCATAGTGGACTTGGGAACCCCAGGATGATATGAGAGAGCATTATCCAGAATTTTTCGGGGCAACAGACTTCCAGTACAAAGTCTGATTCAAGTGGGGGAGAATTGTAACACTTGGTACACTTACTGTACAAATTGTAAAGTGAGTACACGCAGGGCATACCACTTCGCACGCTTAGGGTACAGATCCGAGATTAGGAAAATACTTCGGTCATGTACGTTGGGCGTACATATATGTACGCAGAGCGTACGTGAATTTTGATGGAACCCTAATTTAGGGTGTTGTACCCTATATAAAGGCCTGAAGTCCTCATGGTTGGCCTCCTCACAAGCCTTTATTGTCTCAAAAACCCTAAAATCGACCCTTAACCTCCTTGTGGTGTTCTTGAGCTATTAAGAAGACTTTGGCACCCATTTTTGCCATTGTGAAGGAAGAGGAGAAGCTTGAAGTTGTCTTGCTTGGAGAGAAGGTTTTGGATCCAAAATCATCATCTCATGGGACAGATTTATGAGGTATCAAGTTTGCATCTTGGCTTGTATATATTTAGATCTCTTTATAGCTAGTTTTTTATGCATTTGGTCCCTTTTTGGGTTAATGGAACGGTTAAGTTGTTTGAAGGCTTGTTCTTTTTAGATCTGAGTTTGTTTTAGTCTCATTGAGCATAAAGGTGTAAGATTTATGAGATTTTTGGTGTCATGCATGCGTTAAGTCACTTGTTAAGTCCCTTTTAAGCTTAAGAGCTTGATTTAGCCTTGCATGAATGTAAAGTTAGAAGCCTTACGTGATATTCCAACTCAAGCAAGTCAGATCTATATTTTAGCACTATGTCTTATGGGATTAAGGACAAAATTCGAGTTTCAGCTAAATGGGTGAGTACGATGGGCATACTCGCAGGTAGGCTCAATGTAAAAGCTTCTAAGTGAGTATGATGAGCATACATGGTGAGTACGCCCCACTTTCTTGGTCTGCTGGGCCTCACATGTTTATCTTCAGGTTGGGCTATCTTTTTGGCTTGGTTTTTTGGGGAATTATTAGGCCATCTAAGAATAAGTGTTTTGGACCAGGGTAAAGTTATTGAGCTTTAAGGTAAGGCCCATATAGGGTTTTGGGCCTAATTTGGAGATTTGGGCCATATGTGGACCTCATATAATTATTTGATTTTTGGGCTTTTTAGATTTAAAGTTTGGGCCTTAGTCTTGGACCAAACTAGGTAAGTGGTAAAATGGTCTTTTTTTACCCTATGTATGGATTGAAAGATATAGATTTGACTCCAATTGTTAAATGGGTGTTTTTTTTGTTATTGATAGCTCGGGGATTTATTCGGCCAACAATCAGGGTTTATCAGTGTGATTTAGTAGTGCGAGGTGAGTTTCCTCACCATGTATAGCAGCTCAAAGGCACCAATGTTCACCCATGATTTGTTATGTTAGAATACTCATTGTCTGTGTAGCACTAGTATATGTATGTGCTTATATGCTTACGGGGCGGAGCCCGATGTTTACCCTGTATATTATTACTTGTTATGTAGTGTGAATTATATGTGGGCGGGGCCCGTTATACTCATTGGATGGGGCCCATTATGCAAGTTATGGTGGGGCCTGTTATACAAGTTAGGGCGGGCCCATTATAGTCATTGGGCGGGGCTCGTATTTGTTATATGTTTGGTATTCGGTATCTTGGGGAACTCACTAAGCTTTGTGCTTATGGTTTTCAGTTGATGTTTTAGGTACTTCCGGTTCCTAGGGGAAGAGTTCGGGTTGGCTGCATCGCACATACCACATGGATTCCGCTTTTGAGATATCACTCTGATTGTTACAATTTTTGATATACTTATTTTCATTTGGGTTGGATGGATAATGTTTTGGTATACTGTTTATTTATATTAAAAATGAAATTTTTGGATCATATTTTTTGGACGTTACAGTATATGCAATGTGATATATGTTAGTTTGGGGAACTCACTAAGCTTTTTTATTTTAGGTGTTGATTAAATGTCCTTTTAGGTTGTGCTTATAGAAGTGGGTAGGATCCATCTTGACTGTGACTCATGTGCATCACAAATGGTTATATTTTTTTATTTCCGCTACTTAGGATGATTTTGATACAATGTATTTTAGTATTTGGTTTTATGTTCAAAAGACAACTTGGTATTTCTATGTTTATGAAAAATGAATGTGTTACTTATGTTTTAAAAAGAAATTTTTTGTTTGAAATTTTTGGACGTCACAATGAGATCCATGGTTTGATGGATTTGGATGAGCACTCGTGTAATTCCAATCTCAAACTAGGATATGAGAATTTTCATAAATTTTTCTCAAAAAGAATTTAACGAAAAAGAAAAAAGATTCGATATGTATAATCAACTGGAGCTTGGAAAGGAAAGTGATTCCTAAAATATTTGTACTTGCTATATTTGTTGATATGTGAATTTTTAGAAATGCATGCTAGTATCTAGGCTATTAATCTTTTTAGGAATTGGATGATAGACTTGCTTAGTGTTTAACATGCCTTTTTGCCTTATAATTTTCTTGCTATGTGCTATTTGAAGTTTATGCTAATGTTATTAGTGGCTAAGTAAATGATTTAGAGTTGTACATGATTAGGATTGTATAGCCTTATAATGCTTGATTTAGCCTTACTTTGGTTCCTTGTTTGGTTGTGGGCTTATGGTAGAATCACTTATTCGACTTGAATTCATGAGGCAATTATATATGCTAGCAGAGACTTATAGTGATGCAAGAGCGAGGGTGAGTGGGATCCTAGATATAGGTTCTAGGGATATTAGCGGTATGTGCTTTTATAGGGACATATGTCAACTATAGTAACCCTAGTGGTTGTCATTTGGAATGACTTAGTACTTTGAGACAATTCTGTGGACTAGTATGGATACGTGTGGAAGGTTGTATGGGCTCGTACTAATAGAACCACATGATACGTATATGGATAAGGGAGAGTCATAAGGCTTTTAGAAAACCTTTGGGTAGTTTTATTGTGAGATATAAAACACTGAATTCGTTTTCACAGGTTCCCATTATTTTGTAGATTCAATGTAGTCACTACTCGAGCTGGCGGGATAGGTTTAGGCGGAAACAGTGATGACCCAAGGTGTTCGAGTCCAAGCGATATTAATCTGCATGACTATTAGATTAGGTGTCTAATCCCCTTACTATAATTGGTATATAGTTAAATTGATGGTATCACAATCCTTTTTGGTTTCCCTCAAACCTAGTAATTGAATAGGATAGTCTTTAGATAGAGAGAGAGAGACTGATTCATTAATTTGTTATATGATTAATAAATTAATTATAAATCAAAATAAGTGATTTGTTAATATATTATGAGAATAATATATTAATTAGAATTAGTATTATTTAATTAAGAATTAACTGTAAATTAATTAGATTAATTTTAAGGTTAATTGGATTAATTAAAAGTACAAGTACCTAAGGTATAATCGTTCTAAAGTTGAACAAAAGGGTTCCATAGCCTTCCCCGTGAGAGGTGGACGGTTTTTTGAGCGATTCTAGGGTTTCTAGAATATCCCTTGGAGATAATTAGGAAACCAGATAATTACCTAATTTAAGAGATTATTATTTTAATCAAGTAAGAGTTATCTAAGGTTTCTTTGTTAACTATAAATAAGGTCTCACAACCTCTAAATTTCGGCCACTTAACTCCTCAAGAGTATAACCGATATTTTTTCTCTTTTATCCTCTCTCCTCAAGTTTCCTTGGTCGCTAGGGTCTGGGTGTGAACCATTAGAGGCACAACACTTGTGGTGCTAGCTTCCAAGTCAAAGAAGAAAGGATTTTTCGATTTTTACTACAACAATCAAAAAAGTATGTAATTTCTATTTTGTTTCTCAATTTCGAAAATACCTAGGGATCATAGGGTTCTTGGTGTTAAATAGAATGTTACTTCAATAGTGTTATAACATAGGTCTAATAGGTTGCATGTACCCTTAAATGTTAAGGATTTGTCCACGTTATTGCATGTAAAACCCATCAGTGGTATAAGAGCATATGATTGTCTAACAATTGAATATACATTGCTTGAACTTGAAAAAACCAAAAAATCAAATATGTCGTACTGATCTCACGACATGGTAATTTAATGCTCACGACATGTGCATAGTAGAATTTAGAGTTTTGTTTTAAATCAGACTGATCTCACGACATGAGAGTAAATTTTCACGACGTGAGTACAATATTTCCATAATTTTGGATTTTTCTGCCTAATTTGTATTATATGGTTTTTATTTTGTAACTATCTCTTATAAAATCTGCCAAATCCTAATTTTGCTTATATTAGATAATTAAATAAAACCCTAAATGTTAGGGGATAATATTAAACAAAATAATGATTAATTAAAAGATTAATTAACATTTTATGTATGGATCTTATTATTAATTTAATTAAATGATTAGTTAAAAGATAATTAATAAATCTATAAATGGTTTAAATTTAATTAAATTAAAAGTTTAATTTCTTAAAATATTAAACCTTGTGTTTTAAAATGTTTTAAAATACATCTTATATTATGTATATAATTAAATGTTTTATATATATATATATATATATATATATATATATATATATATATATATATATATATATATATATATATATATATATATATATATATATATATAAGAGTTGTCAGTTAAATCGCTAGTACGCCTCGTTCAAGAAACCATGCTATAAAGAGGGTATAAGTAGGCGGCCTATAAAATGGTTGTTGAATATGTGTCTACTCTCATTCACCGTTCTTCTGTGTGGTGGAGGGTCATTAGCCGAACGGATTTGATAGAATATTATTTCATTAATAGGTATAATGATATAAAGTAACTAAACTAATTTCAAAATCTCACTCTTAGTTACTTTAGGAAAATTTTGAAAAGTATGCTAATCCATGAAAATGCACATCATGCTTTATATGTCGTTAGTGAAGCGTGTGTGGTTAACCGACACACTAATACAAACTATAAAGAGATATGATGGGCATCTTCAAAATTATCATTGTTGATGGAGCGTGTGTAGTTAACTAGCACATTAATTTTAGATGATAAATGACATCGAGGTTGTTAAGCGGGTTTGCAAAGTTATTTACATCTCGTTTGTGATCCTCGTCATCCCAGTCAAAAAGTGAGAGCATAATCCAAGATTAAACATGACATTGATAAGATTTAATGAATCTCATAAGATCTAGGACTTTCATTAGATTGAAATTGGTAAAAGTCTTACCTATCTAAAATAGATTCAAATTTGATTACAGGGCCCCTCTTCAAAGTTCGAATCGAAAATATGGTCCTAGCCTTAGTTTATAATTTATTGGTTAATAATTAATGATTAAAATCAACTAAATTGAATTCTCTTTTCTCCTGTTATAGATGTCAAGTCAAGAAAGTAATGGTCTTACTCATTCTTTTGGAAATGGTTTTCCTCTATCATTTGAAGATGATCTTCCACTTTCTAATCAAGGTGAAAATATTTTCTCTTATTCAAGAAATAGTGGAACTGGACATCATGCTTCTTCAACCATTCTACCTCCTCCTCCATTGACTCTCATAACGCCACATTTTCCTCGAGTTAAAAGATACGAAACTACTCCATCCCTATTAGCATATAGATATCAAGATGGATATTATGTGTGTATGCATGTTCTGGAAATGAAATCGTACATTGAGAAGTTGGATTGAATGGGTGTCATTTTCCCAAGGGAGAAAGCCATCGATTTGCTTCTTCTTTTGCATCCAAAGTCATATGAATAGTTCATTGAGAACTTTTGTATGATGAACATCGATGTGACCCTAATTGATTTGACCAAAATGTTGATTGTTGCTGAACCAGAAATGCATAAGAGCACATCTAAACCAGAGATGCTTAAAGGGTCTGATTCCAAAGTTTCCATGGACTTTGACAATGGTGACAATGGTGGCCAAGAAAAGATTTCTATTCCTAATGGAAAGGGATCGGCCAAGGTCAAACAATTTGATCATATGGTGAAGGAAAAATGCTAGTTCTGAGATAGTTCCATGTTTTAACCCCAAAGAGTCCATATGTTTCTGTTGCCAATTGAAGGGACATTGGTTGCGAAGCTGCCCAAAGTACCTGATAGATCATAGAGTTAATGAAGTCAAGTTGTATGACTCTACTTTAGGTACATCCATTATCTAAACTCCATTATCTTAACAAGTTACTATTCATAGATTCTTAATACATGATGTGATGATCACACTTCGATGTTATTGTAGGATCTAAGAGAAAGAAGGAAGCGTAAGTAGAGTGTACTAAATCTGATCAGGGAAATGGACTTCGGCCACATGGTTCGATGATTAGATTTTGGAGCTTCTAATAAGGAGTGAGGGTAAGTTAATCGATTTCTATTACTCTTCGGATATATCTAGATATGTACTTTTTCATTTTGTGCTTCGTAAGGACAAGTTCCAATTATTTCATTTATTTTCAATAAAAGTGAAATTTTGGTTTATTTGGTTGCATCATTTTATATATTTCCTTACAATGGCATTTATGAAAGTGTTGATTACATTTCTAATATTAACAACATTAATTGTGGATTTGATTCTTATGATATCCCTTGTGGTATTGTCATAATTGATCAAGTGAATAGAAATATCATCACTAACTAGGTCCTTTATGTTTGACTTTTATTCCCTTGTGAAAACATTTAAAACCATAAAATTGTAGGGGTATGAACTCATTGTATGATGTGGGATTCGAATATAAGATCGATATGGATGCTGAGTGTCAATTGAAGTGTTGAATACAAACAGATCCTATTTAACATATAACAACACATATATGTATTATATTAGAGTATAAAACCCCTAATTATGGAAGGAAATCACCTTAGAGACTAAGAAACACTTGAGACTAAGTGTTAGAATCACGTGTGATTGAAAGAGGGAAGTTTGCGGCCACATAAAGGGGTGTACGTGTTGGATAAGGTGTCTAAGTCCATAACTTATTTGGTATATACTTGACCCGACCTGACATGGTCCATTTCGGTTGCACTTCACCCAAACTGTTTGTGGATAATTTTATGAGAATTGTATACCTATGATTCATTAATATATTATAAGTTATAATTGTTGGATTAATGTCTAAGTCCATAACTATAATTGCTAAGACTTGACCCGACCCGACATGGTCCATTTGGGTTGCATGGCATCATGCACTTGAATAGACTATAATGAGAGAAATAAGACACTTATGGTTATTAATATATTATAAGTTCTAGTATATTAATAATAAGAATAATAAGATTATTTAATTAGTATTGATCAAGAATTAATCTAGGATTAATTAAGTGATCAAAAGAAGACTAATTAAATATATGGGTTGATTGTGTAAATCATCCATACTTATATAGTGGGCTAATGCTCCATGGATTATCTAGTTGGGCCAAAACCCATATGATGCTCCATGGATGCTCCATGGTGTATTTGAACCCATGGATCCAAGGAAATGGAAAGTCATGACAATTAGAGTTTACCCTAATTGTATAACTATATAAGCATCCTATTCTTGACCAAAATCGGCCACTAGATTATTCTAGAGAGGGCTAGCCGATTTCATGAAGTGTAGAATTCTCTCTAAGTTATTCCAAGTGTTTATGGTGTTGTGTGAACCATTTGAGGTGTCACACTTGGGGCACTAGGCACTCAAGCTTCATGAAGACATTCTACATCAAAGAGGTATGTATTCTATCTTGCTTTATTGATTGTTTTGTATGCTAGATTAGGATAATACCTTGGATGCTCATATTTGCATGTATAATAGAGAAAACATAGATCCAAGGTATTTAGGGTTGCATGTACATTTAGGAGTGTTAGAATGCTCATAACCCAACAGTGGTATTAGAGCCTAGGCTTGTTTTCTTGTTATACCTGCAATAGAAGCTGAAAAATCGAAATTGGTGCTGTCAACCCAGCAGACTCGCCGAGTCCATGAAGGGACTCGACGAGTCCAAGGCAAAATGCATCCAACTCGCCGAGTTATGTTCATGCACTCGACGAGTTGGACCCCAGACAGCATATTTTCGAGGTTTTTGGCTAGAAATGGACTAGGAACATTACCCTAAGTTGTTTTTGAACTTATAAACTTGTTTTTTGATGTGGTAATGGTCATGCTAATCCATTTTCAAAGATAATTGTCAATAGATTCATGTTTTGTATTCGTTTAAAGGTTAGACTAATTACATGAAAAAGTTTGATTTGAATTATCTTGTTCTTATGAGTTTCTTAGATTAATAGAAAAGTTGAATGAAATAGTTGTTTTCAATCCATTTTAATCTAAGAGTTGAGTATAAAATGTGTTTGTGTAACTTGTCCTCAAGTTACATGAAGAGTCACATTAAAGAGTCTCTTCATTAAATAAATATAAAAAAAAGATGTAACCTTAATTAATTTCATAAGTTATAAAATAAAGAAAAAGTTAATTCTTTATTAGTTTAAAGTCTTCCATAATTTGTCCTCAAGTTATGGAAGTTGAAGAGTTTTTGGATTAAAACCACTTTAAACACATAAGTTATGGAATTAATTAGTTTTGAATAGTTTCAAAACTTGCCCTCAAGTTTTGGAATTTGTAAAGTTTTCTCTTATGAATACTTTAATTCCAAGTTAGGCCTTAGAATTTTAAAAGTTAAAATTCAACTGTTATACTTTATAATATTATAAGTTAATAATATACATATATATATATATATATATATATATATATATATATATATGTATAAGAGTAAAGTCGGTTTTACCGCTAGTACGCCTCATTCATGAAGCCGGTCTATAAGGTGGGTATAAGGTTGTTTCCTATAAAATGGCAACTTAATGGGTGTCCACTCTCACCCACCGCTTGCTTGACTGGTGGAGGGTCGTTAGCCGAACGGGTTTGACATGACTATAATTCTCCCTTCATTAAAAGTATTAATGATAAATACTAAGTAACTAAACTCTAAATAATACCCAATCTTAGTTACTTAGGAAAATGTGAATAAGGTGCTAATCCATGAAATTACACTTTGCACTTTGTTTAAATCGGTTAGTGGAGCGTGTGTGGTTAACCGGCACACTAACTTGTATTTAACAAGGTAGGCAAAGGGTAACTTAATGTTTATCATAGTATCGATGGAGCGTGTGTGGTTAACCGGCACATCGATTGAGGGGTAAACTCTTAAGGGTACCAAGTAATTTGCATGGTTACTTCACACCTTGTTTTGTGATCCTCGGCATCCCAGTCACAAAACCTGAAGGGCACACTCGAGATTGAAACATGCCATTGAACAGTTCAATGAATCTCAAAGATCTAGGAGTTTCAAAACCAATTAAAACCTAATAATACATTTCGTTTATCTTGGTGGAAATTGGTGAATCGTCATTCACCTACCTTCAAATTGTTTTATAGCTTGGATTACGGCATACCTCTTCTAAGTTATAAAATAGTTTGTTGGGTCCTAGCCTTAATATTTCATATTGGGTGTCATATTAAGGACTTTAAAATCAACTATCTTGAATATCTCCCAAAAAGATGTCTGGTTTAGACATTTATGATCCTCCCAAATCTCTTGAAATAAGCTTTCCTAAATGAAGATGATGTCCCATGGAAATCATACTTCTTTCACTTCCTCCAATTATTCTCCCTACCCCACAAGTTCTTAAAAAGTTTAAGGTCACTCGAGCCCTATTGGCAAGTGAAGGTCTAGGTGTGGTCACATCTTGGAGATGTAGTCACATATTGACAAACCGGGAGAGTTGGGTGTCAAAGTCTTGAGAAAGTTAGTGGCTCAACTACTTTCTAAGTCACATAGTGAGTTCTTTTGGAACACCTATGAAACAGACTATGACAAGACCCTTAATGATCCTATCTATTTGCTAAGATCAACTTCCTGAAACTTGATGGACATTGACAATAGTGACACAGGAAATCCTAAAAAGCATTCTCTTCCCAATGGAAAGGGATCGGCCATAGTCAACTCGGTTGAACAAATGGTAAAGAGAAAAGCTAAGTCTGTAATAGTCCCGTGTACCATTATCAAAGCGTCCATATGTTTATATTTCCAAAGGAAGGGTCATTAGTTGCGAAGCTGCCAAGTTTACCTAAGGATGTTAAAGTCAATAAGTTTGACTCTACTTCAGGTAAAGTCCACTATCTAACTCTGCTAAGTTTCTATTCTGAAATTCTTATTACATGATGTGACTAGGTCACATGTTAATGTTTTAAGAATCAAAGAAAAGTGAAGGAACTTAAAGAAAGAATATGCTGAATCTGATCGCATAGATGGATTTCTATTGCGCAGTTTGAAAAATCGGATTCTTGAGCTAATTCTTAGGAGTTATGAGATGTTGCTTAGGAATAGATAACAACAAGGTTTTCATGTGGATTGTAAGGATAAGTTTTTCCGCATAGTTTTAAAATAAAAGAAAATTTTTGATTTTAGTTATTTTAAAATATCCTTACAATGGCATTTGAGGAAAAATTGTTGCTTATATAATTCCATTAATAACAAGAGTGGAAATATGAAATTGATTCCTTCATTTGTGGTAATGTCTACCAAATAAGGAAAGATTCTCATCACCAAGTCTCAATTGGACCGGAACTTGGAATCATGCAAGGTGTATAGCATGATGAATGAGAACTTTCAAGTATTGGAAAAATTAAGACTGATTACTTATTCATGTGAATGTGTGAGTCAAGTAATGGACTAAGGGATCGAGTACATAGTCATGTGCACTGATTAAGTCCACCACAAAAGATTAATAAGACTATTCGTCATAGTTTACTAAAGCTCAGTAAATATGATTATACTTACAGGCTTAAGTGTAACTCTGAGACATTGGAAAAGGTTCCAATGTAACACAGAGCGAATAAGAAGAATCAAATTAGGCAGAAGGATAAAAGTTTCTCAAATCTGAAAAGATGGGAGAGTACTTTAGTATCAGTTTTGTGATCATCTTAATGATTAAGAAACCATATCAAAATTAGTTCTCTAAGGAAGTCTTAGTTCATTCTTATGACTAAGAAGAAGGGATCTTGAATTGTTGAAATGGTTAAATCAAGAAGATGAGTCATACTTCGTTCCAATACAAGTCTTAGAGTCATACTCTAAGATTGTAATTTGAGTGACATTCTTTAAGAAGGTTTAAAAACACGAGTCAAATGTAAGAGTAAAAGTTTTCTACTCTTGTACATTTGAAATTGGTAAGTTGTGATGTTTTGGATAAAACAAAGACCAACTTAGGCCAATTGTGTGAAGTGTTTGTCTTGGTTAGAATCCACACTATCTCTTGGATGTTTGACAAGGGAGTCTTATAGGTCAAGAGGATAGTGGGAGTCTTAAAGGTCTTGAAAGTCTCAAGAACTAATCAAGAATAAAACCTAAAGTTCATCACTAGCACACGACTTAAGGTTTATAACCTATCATGTTGACATATTCTGTGCCCATTCCAATCAAAGTTGGCTTTGCATATGAGTTCTTAGAGTTCTCAATGTGTTGCACAACAACATGGAAGCAATGGCAGACCCTTGAGCTGCCAGGTGGAAAGAAATTAAGATTGAGTTCAGTCCATATGAGTTCAGATTTGTCTTGTGACTATGTCTTTGACGATTCACATGGATAAGAACTCATACACCATTAAATCTAAGTGTCATAAGGTTTCTCTCCGATTCATGAAAATGATGGTGAGGAAACAATTTCACTAAGTAGATTTTAGCTAGATATTAATTGTGGTATTTGCATTCTCAAAGTCGTTAGTGGAGCGTGTGTGGTTTACCGGCACACTAACCTGGACTTGTGAGAAGTGGCAAAAAGGTCTAACCATTATGATTACGGCATCCCTCTTCATAATTGTTTAGACACACAAGTGTGCTATCTAAGGGAAGGTGTATGATTTTGATAAAGCTCTATCAAAACAATCTAGTATCAGAAATCTGAACTTTGGTAAGAAAGTCAATAAAGTATTGATTTCTAGAAGTCCAGCTGATTTCTGAGTACATGTCAAAGCTAGTGGGAGCATAAGTGTTATGCTAATAATCATCATGCAAGTGGGAGCATGATAATTATGATAAATATTGCAAGTTAGCAATGTTAATTATAGAAAAACAAAAGATTTCAATTGGGAAAAAGTTGTTTTGCTATAATTAAGGGAGAGGAAATTATACTTCATCTCAAATCTATTAGCTTAGATCGTGAGGTTTTAATCATTTAGTCAAGGATATATATGAATTTCATGTTGGAATGGCTCAACATAAGGAAATTCTGTATATGGGTCCATTATTTGCGTTCTAAAAATTCGGTTATGATTACGGCATCCCTTTTCATAATCTGAATTATGAGAACTTGGCAAATAGAAATGGAAATGTTATAGCAAAAGACTGGTTTAGTCTTTATGTGAGACATCATGAATCGTGTCCCATATGCTTCAAATATAGGATCGATTACATGTGCTATATTCATCCTTTCTAAAATTTTCCAAATGCCTAGGGCATTAAGAAGGGAAAAGGTTTAGAACTGGATATGACTAAAAGGATTAAACAATTATCGAGGACAATCTAAGGTTTACCAAAGATTGGTTGCTCAAGGACAGTTAGAAGTATAGTGATAATTCTGGAAGGACCATATTGACATAATCTGTAAGGAGGCAACTCTTGTTTAGAAGTGATAGTCGAAATGGAATCTGGAAATGTTTCAAAGTTAGAATTTTCAATCTGTGTAAGATTAAGGAAACTTAATGCAAGAAGGATGTTTCCAAGGAGCCGATCTCCTTTGGAATGCTCTGTAATGGTTGTTGTCAAGACTTTATGACTTTGTGCATAACCATTACAAGAGGATCAATGCATATAAGTTTAGAATCTAACAGATTTCAGTAAATGACATGAATTTGGAATTCTTGCATTTGCAGTAAGGATTTGGGAGTGTGAAAAAGAGAATCATTGAAGTTATGTTCAATTCATCTAGTTCACAAAGTAAAGATCATAGACAAACATAGTATGCATACTTGGTGTATGGCATGACTAGTGTTTAGAAAACATAGTGTACATGCTTGGAGCATGGGAAAACTATTATTTTAAATTCAAGAATAATGTTGATAGCTGAAACAGTATACAATGAATAATGTGTAATCATATGGTGATAAATAAAAGGTGTTTTATTTATATTCATAAGTTCTGAGACCATATTGGATTCAATTATTATTGTGTTTCACTTTGCATGTTTTGACTTCCCGAATCAACTAGGTTATTCTTCCGGAATGACTAAGTTATTCAAACCATCCACAGTCGGTCATATGTTGGAAGTAGATATGAATTAAGACTGTCATGGGTTGGCTTGTAGAGGTCTAAGATGTTGGACAAAGGGCTACAACACTCATGAGTGCTCATAAGTTTTGAGTATTGGATTCAACCCGCGCTCATTGGAATCACTTCATGGGTTTTATCACGAGTGATCATGAGACGATAATATCTTATATTCTTCAAACCTAGAGATATGAGTTGTTACTATGAGTTGATAGTACATTGATTACACGAAACGCATTGGTAACTCGATGTTATAAAACGTGTCTTTGTGTATGATTCAACAAGTAGTAGAACAAGCCATATGAGTCGAAGTTTATCCATTGCTTTTACCTTCGGGATAAAAGCGATATCTGTGGGCCCCTCGATGATTTGATGATGACAAATGGAAGTGCTCGGCCGGGCCAGGACTGATTTGATTTGTTCAATTAGTCAGTCGTCATAAATCGGAAATCGGGAAACAACAAATGGGCAGAGAGAATGATTATAATCCATGTCTCAGTCCATATGATATCTAGAATGGAGGAATATATGATCCCTTATCTAATGGACAAGTCATTGACAAGATCAGAGTTCATCTACAAGGTCAGAGTTCGGTAAAAGCTTTTGAGAGCTATGATTGCCAGTTGGTTCCTGAAGTCATACGCAATAATAGTTTTAGACTTATCCAAGTGGGAGACTGTTGGATTAATGTCTAAGTCCATAACTATAATTGGTAAGACTTGACCCGACCTGGCATGGTCCATTTGGGTTGCATGGCATCATGCACTTGGATAGACTATAATGAGAGAAATAAGACACTTATGGTTATTAATATATTATAAGTTCTAATATATTAATAATAAGAATAATAAGATTATTTAATTAGTATTGATCAAGAATCAATCTAGGATTAATTAAATGATCAAAAGAAGACTAATTAAATATATAGGTTGATTGTGTAAATCATCCATACTTATATCGTGGGCTAATGCTCCATGGATTATCTAGTTGGGCCAAAACCCATATGATGCTCCATGGATGCTCCATGGTGTATTTGAACCTATGGATCCAAGTAAATGGAAAGTCATGACAATTAGAGTTTACCCTAATTGTATAACTATATAAGCATCCTATTCTTGACCAAAATCGGCCACTAGATTATTCTAGAGAGGGCTAGCCGATTTCATGAAGTGTAGAATTCTCTCTAAGTTATTCCAAGTGTTTATGGTGTTGTGTGAACCATTTGAGGTTTCACACTTGGGGCACTAGGCACTCAAGCTTCATGAAGACATTCTACATCAAAGAGGTATGTATTCTATCTTGCTTTATTGATTGTTTTGTATGCTAGATTAGGATAATACCTTGGATGCTCATATTTGCATGTATAATAGAGAAAACATAGATCCAAGGTATTTAGGGTTGCATGTACACTTAGGAGTGTTAGAATACTCATAACCCAACAATAATATACTAATATAAAGTCATGTTATTTAATTAGTTTTAATCTTGAATTAATTATGAATTAATTTAGTGATTAAAAGGAAGACTAATTAAATTGTGGGCTATTATATTTATATGGTGTGGGCTAATACTCATTTGTTAATGGGCTAAGCATATATGGAAGTCCATGGATGATCCATGGAGCTTTTAACTCATGGATCATTGGAAGAGGAAAAGACATGGGTTATTAGGGTTTCTTCCTAACCATGCACACTATATAAACAAACTTATGTTGCATGAAAAACACCCTAGAGTGAGAGTGTAAAACTGGTGGCCGAATTCTAAGAGTTGGTATACTCTCTCATAGTTTTTCCAAGTTTGTGGTGATTTGTGATTTCCATTTGAGGCATTCACATTATTGGTGCTTGGCTCTCAAACTCCAAGGAATCAACAATCAACAAAAGGTATGTAATTCATCTAGTTCTTTTATGTTTAAAAGTACCCCATGCCATGCTAGATAGGTTATAAACCTTGGAAAAATAGTATTTTGCATGTACTTTATACAAACATAGATCCAAGGTTTATTAGGGTTGCATGTACACTTAGGAAGTGTTAGAATGCTGAAAACCTAACAGTGGTATTAGAGCCAGGTTTGTTTGTTTGATACTTGATGCAAAATAGTGAAAAAAGTCGATATTCTTGTTGTCTGCATGATGAACTCGCCAAGTCCATGGTGGGACTCGCCGAGTTCATGACCAAATTCATCCTACTCGGCGAGTAGGTTCGTGCACTCGGCGAGTAGGAGGCTCAGAATGCAGATTTTCGACTTTTGTTGCTGCAAATGGACTAGAAACATTACCATAAACTGTTTTGGTGTTTTTAAACTGTTTTTAGTTGGTGTAATGGTTGTTCTAATCCATTTACAATAGCATATATCAAAATTTCATTCTTTGTATGTATTCATATAATTCTTGAGACTTTGATAATCATGTTCATGTTCTTATGAATTTAGAAGATGATATGAATTATTTGCTGAATTGTTTAGGATTAATTCTTGATCATTTATGTGTTTTAATGGAGTACATAATTTGTCCTCAAGTTATGGATATCCAAAGGTCACTTATTTGAAACACACATTTAAAACACATAAGTCATATGAAAATGAAGAGTCTTCATTTTATGAACCTTTAATTCATAAGTTAGGAAATGAAAAGTTTTGGATAGTTACAAAACTTGCCCTCAAGTTTGGAATTTGTAAAGTTTCACACACTTTAATAAACTTTAATTCCAACCCTTAGAGTTTTAATAGTTAAAATTCGACACTTATACTATTTATAACATTAATGGTTAATTATTATTATATATATATATATATATGTATATATATATATATATACGTATATATATATATATGTATAAGAATAAGTCGTTCTACCGTTAGTAGGCCTCATTTACGAAGCCGATCTATAAGGGGGGGTATAAGGTTCTTGCCTGTAAAATGGCAGCTTAATGGGTGTCCACTCTCACCCACCGCTTCCTTGATTGGTGGAGGGTCGTTAGCCGAATGGGTAGGACAATGACTTTAAATTCTCATTAAAAGTATAATGATTATTATAATGTAACTAAACATTTCTTTTAATTCCGAATCTTAGTTACTTTAGGAAAAATGTGAACATGGTGCTAGTCCATGGAATTCACACTTTGTAACTTACCAAGTCGTTGGTGGAGTGTGTGTGGTTAACAGGCACACTAACTTGGACTAGTAAGGATCACGAAGGGTGACTTAATGTTTGTCATAGATTAATGGAGCGTGTGTGGTTAACCGGCACATTGATTAGGTGATAATATTAAGGGTACCAAGTGAATTAGCATGGTTATTCACACCTTGTTTTGTGATCCTTGGCATCCCAGTCACAAAACTTGAAGGGCACAATCGAGATTAAACATGCCATTGAAAAGTTCAATGAATCTCAAAAGAATCTAGGAATTTCAAACCTAATTAAAACCTAATAATTCATTTCGTTTTTCGTGGTGGAAATTGGTGAATCGTCATTCACCTACCTTTCAAATATGTTATTACTTAGATTACGACATCCCTCTTCTAAGTATAATATATTGTGATTGGATCCTAGCCTTAATATTACATTTGGGTGTCTTATTAAGGACTCTATATATCTAATCTAGACTTGATGTCTTCTTTCAGATGTCTTCCAACACTAATGCTTCGGGCTCTAACCCAACTGGCTCTTTCTCTCTCATGAATCTTTGTAGGAGAGTCATCTTTGATGGTTCCAACTTCATGGACTGGATTAGGAACATCAGGATGGTTACTCGTTATGAGGAAAAGGAATATGTCCTAGATAAGGAGTTACAGGAACTTGATGAGTCCACTACTACTCCTGAGGAGATCGCTGAATTCAGGACACATGAGAGAGATGCTACTAAGGTGGCATGCACCATGATGGCCACAATGACAGCCGAGCTCCAAAAGTCCTACGAGGACTTCTACCTTTTTGACATGCACCAAGACCTAATGGAAAGGTACCATCAGAGTGCTCGTTAGGAGCGGTATAAAATAATCTCCTCCATGATAACAACCCGCATGAATGACGGTGAATCCGTCACGGGCCACATGCAAAAGATGCAAAGGTATGTGGACCGTTTGCTCAAGCTGAATGTGAACTTCCATGAGGAGTTGGCAATTGACATCATTTTGCACTCCCTACCTTCTTGCCATGATCATTTTCGTATGACATATCATATGAACAGGGAGGAAGTTACTCTTAGCAAACTTCAAGGACTATTGAAGACTGCCGAAACCAGTCTTAAGGGCAAGTCGGTTGTTACCTCTACTACTCCTACTCCAACATCTACCGCTGTTTTGGCTATCGGGCAAGGCAAAGGAAAAAAGAGGAAGTCCCCTTCGAAGGTTACCAAGGGAAAGTCTCTTGAAGGCTCCTCATCAAGGACCAAGGGTGGTTCTGTCACTCCTTCTGCCATTCCCAAGGATGCTGATTGCTACTATTTCCAGGACAAGGGGCACTGGAAGCGAAACTGCCCTAAATACTTGGAGGATCTGAAGGATGGGAAAGTGAAACCCACCCACACAGGTATTTACACAATATTGTCTAATAACTCACCATATTCTAACTCTTGGGTGCTTGATACAAGATGTGGTATTCACATATGTTCTGATTTGCGGGGCCTAAGAAGAAGTGAGGATGTGGAGCACGGGAAGATAAACTTGATCATGGGGAATAGGAAGGATTCACATGTTTCCAAGATTGGAGTTTATACTTTGTTGCTGAATAATGGGTTAAAATTAGATTTGAATAAATGTGTGTACTCATCTGAAATGGAAAGGAATATTATTTCCTTTCTTGGTTTGTACAAACAAGGTTTTACCTTTTCGTTTGATAATGAATGTGGTGGTATTAATGCTTTCTTTAATAACGTGTTTTATTTTAAAGCATTACCTTGTGATGGTGCGTATGAAACTGTGTCGATTGTAGACAACTTAGGAAATAATGTGTTGTATATTTATTCTTCTACTAGCCTAGATAAGGCATCATTGTGGCATTGTCGTCTTGGACATTTAAACAAGAAATGCATAGGCCAACTCCAAAAGAGTGGAGTCTTGGAGTTATTCGACCTTAAATCGGATGATAGTTGTGAGTCTTGTCTACTTGGAAAGACAACAAAATCACCCTTCACTGGTACTTGTGAAAGGGGTGAAGGTTTGTTGGACCTAATACACATTGATGTATGTGGGCCATTCAAAACCGCCACAAGGGATGCTAATCAGTATTATGTGACTTTTATTGATGATTTTAGTAGATATGGGTATGTCTACTTAATCAAACATAAGTAAGAAACCTTTGAAAGGTTTAAGGAATTCAAACAGGAAGTAGAAAATCAATTGGGCAGGAGCATTAAGATGCTTCGATCCGATCGAGGTGGTGAGTATCTTAGTATCGAGTTACTAGACTATCTTAAGGAGTGTGGGATTGTTTCACAATTGACTCCCCCCAAGACACCACATCTAAATGGTGTAGCTGAGAGGCGTAATCGAACCTTGTTAGACATGGTTCACTCTATGATGAGTCAAGCTTCACTACCAATATCTTTTTGGGGGTATGCCTTAGAGACTGCCACCCATATCCCTAATCTGGTCCCTACAAAGAAGGTTACCAAAACACCTCATGAGATGTGGACTGGGAAGGTTCCCAATTTAGACCGCATCAAGATTTGGGGTTGCGAGGATTTCGTGAGACGTGAGACTCATGATAAGCTCGAACCCCAATGTGAAAGGTGTATTTTCATCAACTACCCACAGAAATCCTTCGGTTACCTCTTCTACAGACCCAATGAGAATGTGGTCTTCGTAGCAGGAAGAGGGGTCTTTCGTGAGAGAGAGTTTATGGGCCAAGGAGACAGTGGGAGGCAAATTGATATTGACGAAATCCAAGAATCAATAGGTGAAGGAACCTCAGACACTATCAATCAACCTGAGGAGGAAAATCCTGTTGATCCAGCTGACGAGTATGTACCTCCGAGGCGTTCCACACGGGTTAGGAACACACCTACGTTTTATTATGGCTTTCATATTACTACGGAAGGTGATACATTTATCAACGATAGTACACTAGTAAATTTGGATAAACCTAGCAGTGTTAAGGAAGCCATGACAGGCCCAGACTCTGCTAAATGGAAGGAGGCTATGGACAGTTAGATACAGTCCATGTATGACAATCAAGTTTGGAACTTGGTTGACAATGTACCAGGCCGTAAAACAGTCGAGTGCAAATGGATCTTCAAGAAGAAGACCGACATGGAAGGAAAAGTTCATACTTATAAGACTTGACTAGTTGTGAAGGGTTTTACTCAGACTCAGGGTATTAATTATGATGAAACCTTCTCACCGGTAGCAAAGATTAAGTCTATTAGGGTCATGCTAGCCATTGTTGCATTTCATGATTATGAAATATGGCAAATGGATGTCAAAACCGCTTTTCTTAATGGAAAGTTGGCTAAGGATGTGTACATGAATCAGCCAGAGGGTTTTGTCAGTGCAGAATACCCTAATAGAGTATGCAAGCTTGAGAAATCCATTTATTGATTAAAACAGGCATCTCGCATTTGGAATCTTTGTTTCGATGAGAAGGTCAAAGAGTTTGGCTTTCTCGAGAAGTGAAGATGAGTCGTGCGTGTATGTCAGAGCTAGTGGGAGTATAGTTAGATTCTTGGTACTATATGTAGATGACATACTACTCATAGGAATTGACATCCCAACCTTGCAGGAGGTTAAGTCCTGGCTTGGGAAGTGCTTTGCTATGAAGGACCTAGGGGAAGCTACCTATATCCTAGGGATAAGGATATTAAGAGAAAGGAGTAAAAGACTCGTTAGACTTAGTCATAGTACCTATTTGGATAAGGTGTTGAATAGGTTCAGCATGCAAAATTCCAAGAAAGGAGATTTACCGATCCAAAGCAATGCCAAACTGAGTAAGACTCAGAGTCCGAGTACAGAGGCCGAGATAGCAGAGATGAGTCGATTACCGTATGCTTCTACTGTGGGCTCGATCATGTATGCTATGACTTGTACCCGCCCTGATGTGGCATTTGCTTTGAGCATGGTCAGCAGGTATCAGTGGAACCCTGGCAAGGCTCATTGGACCGCGGTAAAGAATATTCTCAAGTACCTAAGGAGGACTAAGGATTGGATCCTTACCCTTTGTGAGAGTGATGACTTGAGAGTATTAGGGTATAGTGATGCTAGTTTTCAGACTGATAGCGATAACTTCCGCTCTCAGTCGGGCTGGGTCTTTACCTTAAATGGAGGGGCAATCTCTTGGAAGAGTTCCAAGCAGGAGACGGTGGCTGATTCGACTTGTGAATCAGAGTATATAGCAGCAAGTGAAGCAGCGAAGGAGGCGATATGACTGAAGAACTTCATCGGAGACCTTGGAGTTGTACCAGCTATTAAGGAGCCTATGGAGATTTTCTGTGACAGCAATATTGCGGTTGCCTTAGCCAAGGAACCAAGAGATCATGCTAGATCCTGAAACATTGACAGAAAATATCACTTCATAAGACACAAGATTGAAGAAGGACTCCTTGTGGGAAAGGGGGTATCGTCAGCTGAGAACCCTGCAGATCCCCTTATGAAGGGACTGACGAGGGTTAAGCATTTTCAGCATACGAGGCGCATCAGGCTGAGAGATGATATTAGTTTCACAGATTAGATAGCCTTTTCTGAAACTTGTAAAATGTAATCGACGTTTGATGATGAATAAAATTTGTGATTAATTTATGAGTAAAGTGTTACTATCATTGTCAATTATTTACTATTGTTTCAGTTTTGCATGTTTTGACTTCTAGAATAATTAATTTATTCAAACCTCCACAATCGGTAATACGTTGGAAGTAGGTATGAATCAAGATTGTCATGAATTGGGTTTGTAGATGGCTAAAGGTGTTTAGAAATGGCAATGGTTGCTACATCGTTCATGAGTGCTCATAAGTTATGAGTATTGAAATAAACCCACGCTGACTTGTATCACTTCATGGAATTTATCTCGAGTGATCGTGAGACGATAATATCATATAAGTCTTCAAACCTAGAGATATGAGTTGTTACCTATGAGTTGGTTGTGCATTGATTCCACATAAACGCATCAGTAACTTAATGTTATAAAAAGTGCCTTTGTGTACAATTCAACAAGTAGTAGAACAAGTATATGAGTCGAAGTTTATCTGTTCCTTTTAGAGATAGAAGCGATATCAGGGCCCCTCGATGATTTTGTGTTGACCCATGTACCGGGCCTGGTCAGAACTAAATTGATGTGTTCAGTTAAGTTCTTTGTCAAACAAATCAGAAATCGAGAAACAACTGCCAAACAATAAGTAAGACATTGTTCCATGTATTTGTCCAGCTGATATCATGAGAATAGAGGACTATATGATCAGTTATCTAAAATGGCGCTTCATAGTTCAACAGAGTTTTTGAGAGCGAAGATTGCCGGTTGGTGCCTAAACTAATATAGGCAAATACAGTTATTAGACTTATCCGAGTAGGAGTCTGTTGGATAAGGTGTCTAAGTCCATAACTTATTTGGTATATACTTGACCCGACCCGGCATGGTCCATTTGGGTTGCACTTCACCCAAACGGTTTATAGATAATTTTATGAGAATTTTATACCTATGATTTATTAATATATTATAAGTTATAATATATTAATATAAAGTCATGTTATTTAATTAGTTTTAATCTTGAATTAATTATGAATTAATTTAGTGATTAAAAGGAAGACTAATTAAATCGTGGGCTATTATATTTATATGTTGTAGGCTAATACTCATTTGTTAATGGGCTAAGCATATATGGAAGTCCATGGATGATCCATGGAGCTTTTAACCCATGGATCATTGGAAGAGGAAAAGACATGGGTTATTATGTTTCATGAAAAAACCCTAGAGTGTGTGTGTAATAGTAGTGGCCGAATTCTAAGAGTTAGTATACTCTCTCATAGTTTTTCCAAGTTTGTGGTGATTTGTGATTTCCATTTGAGGCATTCACATTGTTGGTGGTTGGCTCTCAAACTCCATGGAATCAACAATCAACAAAAGGTATGTAATTCATCTAGTTCTTTTATGTTTAAAAGTACCGCATACCATGCTAGATAGGTTATAAACCTTGGAAAAATAATATTTTGCATGTACTTTAGACAAACATAGATCCAAGGTTTATTAGGGTTGCATGTACACTTAGGAAGTGTTAGAATGCTCAATACCCAACAGTACGGTCATGGGTTTGCGGCCCAATGGAGTTTTCAGCCCAAGAGTGTACGACTCATGGGTTTACGGCCCAATGGGTGTAGGTCCAAGGAGTTTGCGGTCGTACACTCTTGATGAAGTGTGTATTTGAGGTGTTTTAGTGTCCTTTCTAGCCTCCCGGAGGTGTTTTAGGTCCCATGTATAGCTTAAAGAAGAGTTTAAGTCCAATCCTTGACCAAAAACTAGGGTTTACGACCCATGAGGTGAGTACGGCCATACACATGGGTTTACGGCAAAGCCTTCGTTATCATGCCTTTTGAGTCGATTTCTAGGTGAAAATCAAGCATTTCTAGTAGATAGCAAGTATAGGAAGTGGTTACTCAAACTTTGGAAGCTTGAAGTGGGTTTTTAGCCACCAAGTACTAGTGTGTGTTCTAGGTGAGAGATGAAGATCTATTCAAAGATGAGATTAATGAGATAGGAACATGGATTCATCACTAGATAAGGGACTGAAACACAAATCAAGATGGAGAAACACTTACATTTTTGAAGATCTTGAAGGAAATTCGATGGATGTAGCGAGAGAGAGAGAGAGAGAGAGAGAGATAGAGGAAGTTCTAGACTTGGAGTGTGTAAAATGACAAATGAAGGCTAGACACTCCATATATCGGAGAGAGTGTTCAACTATGGAGGTGGTGTGGGGGTGTACGAGTATAAACTCATGTTTGCGGACGTACACTCCTCTCAAAGGAGTGTTTGGCCAGAAATTTATGTTATGACTTATAACAACTCATCCTTGAACCTAAACCTTGATTGTACTGAGCTTAGAATACCCAAATAGACCCAAAACAATGCTAAATGATGACAGAAATAAATCCAACTTGATTGATTTTGAATGGTTTATACAAAAGAAATTTCAGGTTGTCACAGAGATTTTATGGGAATCGATTTCAAAATTAATCACCCATTCATTCTGATTATAGAAAGCAAAAGAATATGCATTAGAAAGATGCACCATCGGCACAGTTTCTGCCATTATCATATATTGAGTAATAGGAGAATATTTCAGATATTTAATCATTGGCTTGAGGTCATCGTAATATCTTGAAGAGTTAAGATCCAGAACGAGATTCTGATTTGCCTTGATATTGAGCATGGCAGTGGAATCAATTTGTTCCACAATAGAAAGAGTCTCAGAAGAATAAGCCATTGAAACCGGTTTGAGATGATGATGAACTATGTGTTGAGAGAGAGAGAGAGAGAGAAAGGGTTTTTGCTTGAGAGATTTTGAAATCTTTAAAAGTGATCAAGGAAATCAAGCGTCGATTGGCCATTTTACACGTTATTGGTGGAGAGAGAAAGCCAACGGTAGACGGTTTCGTTTCTCTGAAAAAGCACTTGAAAAGGTGTTACATCTATATGTATGTCATGCGGCATAACTAACAGGCGTGTTGTAAGGAACTTTGGAAAAACATGCACCTAATTGAAATCTTATCCCTTTAGAACTACTATTTCAGTTGTACACATTCGTAACGATGAATTTATGTCCACAACCTGTTTGCAACTAGTAGCTATATCCTGTTTTTATAATTGAAAGTAACCATTCGGAATGTTGAGACCAAACGTTTGAAAAATCTCAAGGATTTTTGTGCAAGAGTGTGCCAAATATAAGGCAATAAAACAAATTATTTTTGGGAATTTTTGATGTCTGTTATAAATCAGCATAAAAACAGTTGGATCCCGGGCAACGATCTCTTCTTTCAGAGTCGAAAGAGACTTGGAAGTGCTTTTGTGACACCCCATTGAATTACAATCATATGTTAGTTGAGAAACAGTGAAAGGCTTCTTTTAAACAGGCTTAAGGGAGGCTTCATCTTCAACAAAATTTTGAAACTCAATTTAAGTCCGAAAGAATGGAAGATGTAGTTGTCTAACCCGTGTAGCCATAATAGCAAGTGTGCTTTGGATTTATTTAAATGGTTGGATAAAATTGAAATCTCAAGAAAAATAAAAAAAATGGATCTTTTGGGAAGAAAAGTCTTGGGACAAGAGCATTTCATCAAGATCTCGCAAAAAAATAATGAGATTCCAAGGTACAAACCACGAGGGTTGAATTTCGACAACTCCATGATGAAAAATCTAGAACATATTAATTGTTCACCGTTAATTTAGAAACTGGTTTTGGATTTTGTGTAACACCGTAAATTTCAAAACAATTTTTCATTTAAATATAATGGTTTAATTCTTAAAAACACTTTTCTTAAAATCTTATTCATGATCACATGACAAAACATAACTCTGTTTTCACTTGCATAATAAACCAGGATCCTCGAAATATAACTCTTTCGCTGGTGTGTACAATCAAGCAGGTGTCGTCTCGTGATCCTGTGAGAAACCTGAAACACATAACACAAAACACTGTAAGCACGAAGCTTAGTGAGTTCCCCAAAATACCACATATAACACATATTAGCCACTCAAGGCTATAACTCTGTGGGTCCGTACACCCAAACTCTGTGAACCCTCAGGTTCTAACTCTGGGAAACTTCCGGTTCTAACTCTGTAAACATGCATAACATAAATCACATAGAAATAATGTAGTACAACACATAATATACATAGCATACAAATACTCTGTCACATAACTCTGGTTACCTACTCAAGGTAAAGTATAGTGAGAAGACTCACCTGGCAATCAAAAAGCAATTATCTGCACATGCGAACCTCGGACTCGCCATCGCCTAACATATAAGGCAAATATCTCTAATTAATAATCAAATTTCTATCTCTAATTAACCAACAATTACTCTTTCCCTCTCTAGTCAGGTAATGGGTAAAAGACCATTTTACCCCTCCCTGACCTCTATTACCTCTGTTGACCAAAACTCCCAAAGTCAACATAAGACAACTCAAGCCAACGGTCCACAATGACCAGACTCGGCCAGTACACAAGAGTGACTCGGCGAGTCCATGCGGGTTCTCTAAATCCTTTTTAAACCTCTTAGATACAACGAGTTCCCTCTCCACTCATCGAGTTACTCGGCAACGAATCGCGGGGCAACCCCGACTCGACTCGTCGAGTCTGCCTATGGACTCGGCGAATTGCTCCCATGACTACCCTCATCTGACCTTCTGAGGTCAGATCTGTTTCACCAAAACATAGATCTGACTCCTTAAAGCCAATAACCACGAAAATGTCGAACCTTGGGCACTCATGCAAGGTTCTACAAGCTCATTTGGGTGAAACCCTTCATTACATAACAACCCTAGCTCAAAACTCCAAATAGAATGCATAAAGCAGGATGGAAGGGACTCTCTGGACCTCTTTGGGTCAAGATCTTTGTCTTCACACTCAATGGGTCACTATACTCCACAAATCACGCCATAAAAGAAGCTAGAAAACCGTAAAATCACCAATCTTACCCAAAACAGAAAAGGGAGAACGATTTGATACCTCTATGGTGATGATCTAAGCTCAAAAGCTCTAAATCGACACCCCCTTGACTTCCTTTTGCTGGAAATGACTACTCCATTGCACAACCACCTCAAGAAAGCTCCAAAATGGCTCTTCTTCACTCTCTCAGCTCTCTGGTTCGATAGGAGTCTCTCAAGGTGTAGGTGGCCGCCACTGAAGGCCATAGGGGCCTTTAAATAGGTCCCAAACCTGGACAATTAGGGTTTTCCTTGATAGCGTAGACTCGGCGAGTCCAAATACCCGACTCGTCGAGTCCCTTAATTAAAGTGGTCCCCAAAACGCGATCCTACTCAACGAGTTGAGGCGTCAACTCGCCGAGTCTCCTCATTCCCCAATATAAAATACTCAAATTCCCATACCTGGATATCTGGATGTTACAATTCTCCCCCGCTAGAACTAGACTTCGCCCTCGAAGTCTCGCTCTGTAAATAACTCCGGATGCTGCTCGCGCATCTCACGCTCCGGTTCCCAAGTCATCTCGGACCCCTTCCGATGTTGCCACTGAACCAAAACCAAGGGTACCTCCTTGCTCCTCAGAACCTTGACCTTCCGATCCACAATTGCAACTAGTCTCTCTGCGTAGTTCAGGCTCACATCCACTTGAATGTCCTTTAATGGCACTATCACCGACTCGTTAGCTATATACACTTTTGTAATTGCGGCATGTGGAAAGTGTCGTGAATCTGTCCCAACTCTGCTGGCAGTTCCAAACGATAGGCTACCCTGCCTACCCTCGCAACCACCCGGGATGGACCAATATATTGGGGGCCCCAACTTGCCCCTCTTCCTGAATCGAATCACTCCTTTCCAAGGAGAGACCTTCGGGGGCACAAAGTCGCCGACTTCGAACTCAAGCTAGGATCGACGCGTGTTCGCATAACTCTTCTAGCGACTCTGAGCGGTCAACAACCTCTGTCTGACCTGTTATACTTGCTCTGACGTCTGAAGCACGATCTCTGTACCTCCCATCACATGTTTCCCTACCTCTCCCCAACAAATGGGGTCCGATACCTCCTTCCTTAGAACAGCACAAAGGGTGGCATACCGATGCACTAATGATGGCTGTTGTTGTAGGAAAATCTACCAAGAGCAATTACATGCCACAATTTCCCCCCGAAATCTATTACACATTCCTGAAGCATATCCTCGAGCGTCTGAATCGTTCGCTCGTTCTGAAGTGTCCACATGCATCACCTATTTCGATCGTTCCTGAAGCATATCCTCTAGCTCATTTCTCATATTCTTCTTCGATACTAATCACCAGGTCAGCTGTTGGCCCCAAAGTTGAACCCCCAAGGGTCACACATAACATGATCCAACATATCTCACTAACTTCCTCCCCGTGACTACCATCACGACCCAGCAACACGCAAGTAATGAAATTTCCTTTTTCTCATTAAGTACAATCCAACCGAAGATCGACTAAGCTCTAACCTCTGGCGTCTGCTGCGCATATTCTCCCGCACTCCTTGCTGACCCACCCCGACAGAGACAGGGACTCCAATCTCGCCCCGGTTTAACCATTGGCTCCATAAACTCAACACTAGGGCTACTCAGGCCTAAAACTTTTCTGCATCATGCACTCATCGGAGAATACTCCATCATCATAATCTCTAGCCAACTAGTGGGAACTATGGTTTCCCGTAACATTACGACAGCCTCTGACTAGTGATAATACGGCTCCCTGTAGTATCACGACGCCAACTAACTAGTGAGTACTACAGCTCCCCGTAGTACCACGAATCCCTCCCTCTGACGTATGAGTACTACGGCTCCCCGTAGCATCACAACACGCTCTGAATGGTGAATACTACGGCTCCTCGTAGCATCACTACTCTCTCTCTCTCTCTCCCTCTCTCTCTCTCTCTGATGTGTGAGTATTACGTCTCCCCGTAGTATCACAACTTCCTCTGACTGGTGAATGCTATGGCTCCCTGTAGCTTCACCCTATACTCTCATTCTCATTACAATGCCACACTAAGCTCACTACTCTTGCACCGAAGACTATCATAGGTAGTTACACACACACTTGCCCTGATATGAATTACAGACTCTGGCGGCAACCGCCATAACACAGAAGCTGCCTTTGCGGAGATCCACTTCTTTAAATAGACCCTCTGGATGACAATACACGAAGGGCTCCCACTGGAACCGCAGATTCATGATACATCACTAGTCGTCTTAAACCCAAAATAACTCCGAAATCGGGACGCTATACGTGGAAACCACGGAACACCATAACAGAACATTACAATGTCCTGTCTCTACCACTGATTCCCTTACTCCCAGCACCATACACATACATCAATACATTTCCTCTGAATCCCATAATAATTTCCTATTTCACTCAATGCACAAGTTCAGTGCATCCAAACACTCAATTGGAATACAAGGAAGGCGCTAACTCTTCAGAACACACTGATGATCCTCCAAAACCCTTTCCACTACTGCTCAAAATCCAAGCAAGAATACACATCCCAGCCCGGGAGTTGGCTACTCAACAATCTTCTACCCATATTTCCACCCAGAAGTTCTCAACTACCCATACCATCATTACGAGTCTTCCACTTGAAACGTCTCTGACCACCACCAGATTCCTAACCACTGACCACCCACCGTGGAGACACCCACCCTTCTCTCAGACATATACCACATGCATTATCTCGCCCTGCACCTTTCCTTGATCACCAATGACCCTGATCTCATGAATTCAAGTCGCAAGTTTCTGTATCCAACCCCTAACTGTTGTTGCACAAATTTCTGGTTCTCTCAATAAACCAAACGGTTCTCCCCCACTTAGGGTTCGAACCAACACTATCTGACTCATCAACAATCTCACAACTATTTTCACCAGCAATAACGCACCTGCCCCTGGAAAGTGCTACTCAACGCCCGATAATCTCCTTTAAGGAAATCAATCGATCTCATATACTCTGAACCTCAGATGAGATCCTCAAGAACTTCTCGTCACGACTGCCTCTAGTCGTTCCAAGTCTCGCATCAATCCAAAACCAAACAACTTCATTGTCCAATAATATCACTGACCCATAGACTGGACCACAAAATCATCATACTCCCACACCTCGACTCATCAACCGACGTTCCATCACATGGATCTTCCCAAGAACAGGGACCCACTCCCATATTCAATACCCAATATAGATAGAAAACCACTACACTGATAAATTCGATTGGACTCCCCACTGATACCTCTACAATACGCCCTACTATACTCAATAGGTGTAACGTCGTCCCCAACTATCTCAGTCCCAAATGACTATCTGCTCATAGTAAATCACTACCTCGTGGCACACATGCTACCTGATACTCTGATGGAAAATCATCCTCAATGACAACCTACAGGGTTTACCCACAAACCCAAAACTTAATCATCTTGCCTCTCATGTTTCATACACGAACATAACTAGCACCAACCATGTCATAGAAGGTGACATCTCCTCTATCGACTGATTGCTCAACTCAAACTGAAATTTTCCCTCCCTTTAGCTCCTTACCAAAATACTCTGAAAGGCTCTCGACCTCCCTTTCAAGGGACGTCTCTTTGAACTCAATCATGGTCCACTGGCCTAACGCCCATAGCGTCCAATCTCTACCTCATCAATCCTGACCGGATAACTGAAGAACCACGAGCATCATTCCATACGAACCATGGTACTCGTCCCATGACATTTCTTCTCAGTATGCTCCGATGTATGATACACGAATCGTAACTTCACTTCTCAATCCTCTCCAATGTATGGTACTCGAACCATAACATCACTCCTCAATCTGCTCCGATGTATGGTACTCGAACCATAACATCACTCCTCAATCCGCTCCGATGCATGGTACCTGAACCATAACATCACTCCTCCATCCGCTCTGATGTATGGTACTCAAACCATAACATCACTCCTCCATCTGCCCCGATGTATGGTACTCGAACCATAACATCACTCCTCCATCTACTCTGATGTATGGTACTCAAACCATAACATCACTCCTCCATCTGCTCCGATATATGGTACTCGAACCATAACATCACTGCTCTATCTGCTCCGATGCATGGTACCTGAACCATAGCATCACTCCTCCATCTGTTCTGATGTATGGTACTCGAACCATAACATCACTCCTCTATTTGCCCTGATGTATGGTACTCGAACCATAACATCACTCCTCTATCTGCTCCGATGCATGGTACCTAAACCATAGCATCACTCCTCCATTTTCGCTGATGTATCGTACTCGAACCATAACATCACTCCTCTATCTGCCCCGATGTATGGTACTCGAACCATAACATCACTCCTCTATCTGCTCCGATGCATGGTACATGAACCATAGCATCACTCCTCCATCTGCTCTGATGTATAGTACTCGAACCATAACATCACTCCTCTATCTGCCCCGATGTATGGTACTCGAACCATAACATCACTCCTCCATCTGCTCCGATGTATTGTACTCGAACCATAACATCACTCCTCCATCTGCTTCGATGTATGGTACCTGAACCATAACATCACTCCTCATTCCGCTCATTAGAACCTTCAGAATACTCCCTGTATCAAGTATGGGTCCTCTGCTTTCAGTAGTATGGGCCCATACTACCTGCCACATCTACCCACACTTTCCACACGGACTATCCCGGAGCTCCTAAGTAGCTGCTTGACCTTCTCGTTTACCAATTCCGTCGCGCGTGCTTGCTCCCCAGCGAAGTTCTCTATTCTGCCAGCGCACTCATCTGGCTAAGGTTACTTCCTAGGCTCTTCCTAGATTCCCACACTTCTCTACCATCAGCTGCTGAAGAGCTCGTAATGATGCCAGCCATCTACCTACTGAATATCATCATATTCGCTTGGTAGCTAACTCCCATCATCGCGAGTTCCATAAAGCACGAAGCAAGCAGCATTCGAGCATCGAAGAATACATAGGACTCACTCTGGGTGATAACTCCACTTGCTCTGCTCATCCTCGAAAGTACCACCGAACTCTACAAATCTTCCCCACGCGGGTTCTAACTATTCTTTCGCTACGTACAACGGTACTCATCTAGGTATCTCCCCTAGATTACTCCTCTACTCACATCCCCTAAAGGATTCCAACTAAATATCCTCACTCATCACACACTCAAAGGAACATCGCATATAACAACAATTCCTAGGCTAAGGCATCACAAATCAGGCCACTCTAGTCCTAACATATGAATTACCTAGCCTATCTCTAGCATTCAACAATATCTCATAAAGTGCATCATAAATATCTGATAACACAAAAGTAATGCTATTTTGGGAAATCACCGTTCGGGCTCCGGTTGATTGTACACACTGCTCTTTCTCGCTTTCTCTTTGAACTCTTATTCACTTTAGAAAATAATTTCTTTGAAAACTTTTCTTACTTCCTCAGTTTGAGTCCACATTTACCCGAAGGTGCATCCGAATCCCTCAAACCAAGGCTCTGATACAAACTTGTAACACCGTAAATTTCAAAACAATTTTTCATTTAAATATAATGGTTTAATTCTTAAAAACACTTTTCTTAAAATCTTATTCATGATCAAATGACAAAACATAACTCCGTTTTCACTTGCATAATAAACCAGGATCCTCGAAATATAACTCTTTCGCTGGTGTGTACAATCAAGCCGGTGCCGTCCCGTGATCCTGTGAGAAATCTGAAACACATAACACAAAACACTGTAAGCACGAAGCTTAGTGAGTTCCCCAAAATACCACATATAACACATATTAGCCACTCGAGGCTATAACTCTGTGGGTCCGTGCACCCAAACTATGTGAACCCTCAGGTTCTAACTCTGGGAACCTTCCGGTTCTAACTCTGTAAACATGCACAGCATAAATCACATAGAAATAATGTAGTACAATACATAATATACATAGCATTGAAATACTCTGTCACATAACTCTGTTTACCTACTCAAGGTAAAGTATAGTGAGAAGATTCACTTGGAAATCAGAAAGCAATTATCTGCACATGCGAACCTCTGACTCGCCACCGCCAAACATATAAGGCAAATATCTCTAATTAATACTCGAATTCCCAACTCTAATTAACCGACAATTACTCTTTCCCTCTCTAGTCAGGTAATGGGTAAAAGACCATTTTACCCCTCCCTGACCTCTATTACCTCTGTTGACCAAAACTCCCAAAATCAACATAAGACAACTCAAGCCAACGGTCTACAATGACCAGACTCGGCGAGTATACAAGAGTGACTCGGCGAGTCCATGTAGGTTCTCTAAATCCTTTTTAAACCTCTTAGACACGATGAGTTCCCTCTCCACTCGTCGAGTTACTCGGCAACGAATCGCGGGGCAACCCCGACTCGACTCGTCGAGTCTGCCTATGGACTCGGCGAGTTGCTCCCATGACAACCCTCATCTGACCTTCTAAGGTCAGATTTGTTTCACCAAACCATAGATCTGACTCCCTCAAAGCCAATAACCACGAAAAGGTCGAACTTTGGGTACTCATGCAAGGTTCTACAAGCTCATTTGGGTGAAACCCTTCATTACATAACAACCCTAGCTCAAAACTCCAAATAGAATGCATAAAGCAGGATGGAAGGGACTCTCTGGACCTCTTTGGGTCAAGATCTATGGCTTCACACTCAATGGGTCACTATACTCCACAAATCACGCCTTAAAAGAAGCTAGAAAACCGTAAAATCACCAATCTTACCCAAAACAGAAAAAGGAGAACGATTTGATACCTATATGGTGAAGATGCAAGCTCAGAAGCTCTGAATCGACACCCCCCTTGACTTCCTTTTGCTGGAAATGACTACTCCATTGCACAACCACCTCAAGAATGCTCCAAAATGGCTCTTCTTCACTCTCTCAGCTCTCTGGTTCGATAGGAGTCTCTCAAAGTGTAGGTGGCCGCCACTGAAGGCCATAGGGGCCTTTAAATAGATCCCAAACCCGGACAATTAGGTTTTTCATTGACAGTGCAGACTCAGCGAGTCCAAATACCCAACTCGTCAAGTCCCTTTGTTAAACTGGTCCCCAAAATGCGATCCTACTCGACGAGTTGAGGCGTCAACTCGCCGAGTCTCCTCATTCCCCAATATAAAATACTCAAATTCCCATACCTGGATATCCGGATGTTACATTTTGGATTTCACTCAATTTGTGGTGATGATGAATTTAAGATCATCGACACACATGTTGTGTAAAAATAAACCTCGGTGGTAATTTCTGAGAGTCCCGAGGGTTACTTTTGTGGAAGTGAAAATGATAGAGAAATGTTGGAGGTGGTTCCAAAGAAAGAATGTACCTCTGCTATATAATGCCGACCATGAATTGAACTCTTAAGTCATTGTGAGAAGAATAAGGTAGCTCAATGACTTATGTGAACGTATAGCCTATTTGGGAAGAAATGATTGGTAATATCAAATCATTAAGGCTTCAAAAATAGAGTCTCCGAGGCTTCAGTCGACATGCAACAACATGGTTCTAGGGACACATAACTAGTACAAAGATTTAGAGTTAAAAACCTTCCCCATTATTCGAAATTGAGAGTGTGATGAAAATTTACCTGCTTCTAATTTTTTTTTTTTTAAAATAACACAGAAAATAAAGAAAATATTTTTGGTAATTTTTGGTTTTTTTGAAAAAGATAAAACATAAAATAAAGAAAATATTTTTGTAATTTTGGTGTTTTTTGAAAAAGAGAAAAAAATAAACTTAAAAATGAAATGTACAATAAGTTTTGAATAAGTCGGAAGCGATTTAATATACAAAGGATACAAAATGTCCAATCCTTCAGATGAACAGTGGACTCCAAGTCGGTCCGAGGGCTCGCTGCCATTCGGAACATGAAGTATAGACTCCAAACCATTCCGAGGGCTTGGAGCGGTTGGGAGGAAGAACACTGCTTTACTTTATTATGCGGATTTCGGAACATA
The DNA here is from genome assembly GCF_052625555.1 of Lactuca saligna. Lineage (NCBI taxonomy): Eukaryota > Viridiplantae > Streptophyta > Magnoliopsida > Asterales > Asteraceae > Lactuca > Lactuca saligna. The sequence continues at coordinate 230,616,224 of NC_136420.1, read as the reverse complement.
ATCTGCTTCTATCATTCCTAAGCCTTGTAAGATTTGATTGAAAGATGATTCAGGTAAGGCTTTCATAAAAATATCAGTTAGTTGATCAACAGATCTTCTAAAGTGAATTTCAACATTAACATCCTCCACGTGATCCTTTATGAAATGTGTGACAACCCAAGTTGTTCCGTTACATTTCCCCGTTAACGTTAACGGAATATTCCAGTTTATAAAAGTTCCGTTAATTTGAGGTCATCAATTTAATAAACATTTCATTCGTTTATATTTAGTATGCCGTTAAGTCGTGATAAAAGGGAATAAAAACAAATAACACATATTTCCATTAAATTGGAAAATGTTAGTTTTTATTATTACGACCACTAAATCGGGTGCGACCAAAAGCCCCGTATAACGGAAATATTAGGTAGAATTCCACTAAGCTCCAACTCCCACCCATATATAAAGGGGAGTAAACCTCATTTGGAGACTTTTCACACACTCTCTCTCTATACTCTTTCTCTAGACCCGTTTTCGCCCCGAATCCGCAACTAAATGCTTCCAAATCGTAAGTCCGCTTACCTTAGCTTATTCTAAACATATTGATTTGTGTTTATAGCTTAAAATTCGGACTTAGAAGTTATTGAAAAGGAGTTTACAACCTAAGCTCCTCCTTAGGCCGTAAACACCCTAAAATGAGGCCAAAATGACCCAAAAAAGTCCCTAAAGGCTTGGAAATAAATCAAGGGGTTTATCTAGGAGTGTTTGACCATTTAAAACAATTATTTTGAGGCCTAAAAGAGAGTTTACGGCCCAGGCATATGCCAAGGCCGTAAACACCTCTAAACTATGTCAAAATGCCTCCAAAACATTCCCAAATCACCCTTAGGTTTCATACATAATTTAGCGACTTAGTAATTGGGGTTTTGATCACTTAAACACATAAAAATGAAAGGGAAAAAGGAGCTTACGATTCAGGTAAGTACCAAGGCCGTAAACTCCCCAAAACATGCCCAAATATTGGTTTTCGCCACCCCCCCCCCCCAAATGGCCTTAAACTACTTTTATAAAATGCTAGGAATGAGATAAGGGCTTAAAACTTCATTTAATCCATGATATGAGAGTTTACAGCCATAAACTCCCATAGGAGTGTCCCTAGGCCGTAAACTCCTATAAAATTCCCTTAGAAGCCTTAAACCTACTCATGCCTTTTTGGAAATGTACTTAGAATAATTCCATGATCAAGTAGAAGCCTTTAAGCACACTAGATACCCTCACCATGAGTTTATGACCGTAAACTGATGGTGAGAAGTCCTTGGGCCGTAAACACCTCTTTAGGAGTTTTCTCTCGGATAGTAAACTCCATTCCTAGGCCATACGCACCTTTAGACGCTACCTGGGACACCCAAACACTTATCCAAAGTGCTTTCCGCTCCTTTGAGCGCGTATAATTGTTTAATTAGTATTAAATATACTAATTGTATGTGAACATATGTTATCATTTGTAAAATAGGTCATTGAGTGTGTTCAAGTCCTTACGTGACCCCGAATGCCCAAACGGCACCTTCGTCGGACCTACTTACACCAGGTGAGTTCATACCCCTGAATGAACCTTTTAAATGTTTTTACATGTTTGATAGGGGGAATACAAGTTAAACATGCCAGTTATCATATCAATCACATGTGATTGATAACCCGCATGTACCAGATTTTACCACACTAAACACTGTTTTTGCCAAGTAGGATGCTATAATGGTTTTTCAATTGTTTTAAAACTCTAACTTATACAGTTTTATCTAAATTCATTTTAAATTGGTTTATGAAAGATTTCCAAAGGTTTTTCAAACAAAATTTACAAATGAATACAAATTATGATTTTTTCCCGAGTATAAAGGTTTTTCCTCAAAGTCCCCTTTTACGACATATATTCTTACTTGTTAGTTACCGATGCTTTGCTTTCACTTATTTTAAACTCCTGGTTGATAACTCTTTCTCTTCGTGATATGCTTATACCTGTTGTTGCCTCTATTTTACTTATGCTTGTAGTCACTTATACTTGTTAGATGCTTTTACTTCACCAGTTGTCATTTCCACTTTTTGATACACTTATACTTGGTACGCTTATACTTCATGATTCGGTTGTTCCACACTGTACGAATGCACACCACGATGGTACGTCTCCACTTATTACACACTCAGTCGTAGTTAGATGTATGTCTGTGCTTATATAGATACATATAAGTAACGATTGAAAGACTTAGGAAGGCTCATTCGCCCTATTTCCTTTCTTCATTGAGATGTGGTCTGGTGGGATCGGATGGCCGTCCGAAGGTCGTTTGGTTCATTAGTTATATACTATATATATGAGTATGGACATACAGGAATTCTCTAGTCAGTTCAGTTAAGAGTCCCTACCTCTAGTCTACACTTACATTAGAAACATACTACCCACTGTTTGGAAGTCTCTACCTCTAGTCTATACTTACATTAGAAACATACTACCCACTGTTTGGAAGTCTCTACCTCTAGTCTACACTTACATAAGAAACACACTACCCACTGTTTGTAAGTCTCTACCTCTAGAATAACACTTACATTAGAAACCCACTCCCCTCTAGAAACCCATTATCCTCTAATTGGGATGCATCTTCGGGACGCGTCCTTCTCCGTCGTCTAGTTGGTAACCAGACTCTCCTGTAGGGAGAGCGGACATTGTGTGTATAGATCTATACGGGATTGACACCCCCGCACCCTGACTGCTAGCTACAGTCCACGGCCCACCAAGCCAAGGGGTGACAAATGTCATATTTTTAGACGCTTGTAGGGCATCTGGTACTCTAGTCAGTATGGGTACGAGTATCCTGGGTTACCTTATAATTCATGGCCTTAAGGTAACGGTATTTCGCCAGCAATTCACACTGTATGCTGGTAACTCATTTTCAGAGTCACACTGTTTTGACCTTGCAAGATGTACCTTTCATTTGGTATCGTCTGCGGTTTGTATTCTCTATTTTGACCTTGCAAGATGTACCTTTCATTTGGTATCGTCTGCGGTCTATATTCTATGTTTTGACCATGCAAGATGTACCTTTCATTTGGTATCGTCTGCAGTCTGTATACTCTGTTTTGACTTTACAAGACGTACCTTTCATTTGGTATTGTCTGGGGTCTGTATTCACTGTTTTAAACCTTACCAGCTGTACCTTTCATTTAGTACCTTTTGGGGTTTGTGTCTCGATTTGATAGATGGAACCAGGCGTGTTGTTCATTCGATACTTTTCTGGAGTCTATGATTCCTTTGCCTTAGTCTGCAGTCCTCACCGCTGAGGCATATGTTATTTCCCTGTCGTATGTTGCTTTCTTTAGAAATCAAATTCAGTTTTTTGATAATGATAGCAATTTAGGGAAAAGTACCCTTTTTACCGCATAACACTGATCAATCTTGGTAGAAGACGGCTTTATTAAAGAAAATATAGGATTTTCTGGAAAGAAGTCTAATACACAGTAAACACTTAAACTATTACTTTATAAAGTTATTTGAATAAATGTCACTAAATACTTATGAACTCACCAGCATTGGTAAAAATGCTGATACTCGCTTTTCAAATAACTTGTATTCTCAGGTCAGCAATTAGACAGGTACACCCCCAGAGCTGTTGATGAAGATGGCTTAGTACCTTGGTGTACTTACTATATTTGTTTGTATACCTTGATACATTCTAATGTAAACCATGTAAAATTATTACTATTAATGCAATGTTTTGTTGTACTTTGATTACTATATGCGTGTGTTGTGATACTTGATATGACGTCATCCACCCTAGAATGTTTCCGCCGTTCCGGTTTTGGGGTGTGACAAATTGGTATCAGAGCATTGTTTATAGTGAGCTAAGTATATCAATTCATAAAAGATATACACCCTATAAATACAAAAGGGATAAAACACTCTGACCAAGAATTATACTTTAAAATATAACCATATTTTACCAAAGTATAATACCATCCAGAATCTAAACACTCGAACATAAGTATTACAAGAACAACAAGAATAAAAGTCTTCGGATGTTGAGCATTACCGTCAAACCTGGGCAGTTATGTATTCGTACGCTGGAATAAATGTAACCTGATCAACTACATTTATTCGAGATGCAATGAACGTCTGCTTTAGAGTGATAGTGGTGTTACAACAGGTCTGAAACTTACCAACTAGGAATGCTATAGCCAAACATAAAGTTAAAATACCATAGGAGTATTTTGGAACACTAAAAGATTCACACTAATCCCAGAATTCATATTCAGAAGATAAGGAAACAAACAAGAATTAAAATACCATAGGGGTATTTTAGGATCCATAACTAACCTTGTGTGAAGAACTAAAAAGATCCTTATTTATATACCTACAACTATAGAGGGTACACTCCCAAGGTTATATATAATAAGGATCTCATAGTCTAAGAATGTGTGGTTTCACTCTACTTCCTTTTCCTCGTTGGGATGTGGATATAGAGTAGTATCACATATTCGAAGGCCTATCGGATCTAAGTTATAGATGATTTGTATACCCTGTGTAATCGTAGCAGGACTCGATATGGATCATCCAGTGAAATGTTAATAATCCCTTAGGATTCTTTAGACATTTCCATTCTCGCACGAACCCTATAGAAAACCCTACCCTCTTCAGTGCTATTCAGAAAAGTTGATTCCGACCCCGAAGAAGTTCATTGAGAAGATTTCCAGTTCGGAAATAAATGAACTGGGTTGGGACTATTGAATTCACCAAGTGCCTATATACTTTAGGGACAGTGGTGAGAGATTCGCCTAAGCTTCCGAGATTCCAGTCATCCGTCATGAAGCGATGACACCCAGAGTCAGATTCGGAGGCAAGGCGGAGTAGAGATTCAATATGTACATACGAGGAGAGAACCCTAGGTAACTACCTGAAGGAAACCAACGTTGATTCCAGTCAAAGATACAAGGCAGACAACAGGAACCAGTACATGGAACCCAAGAAGTGTCTTTTTCGTCGTGTTCGTCACGCTAATACACCCTTAAAATAATACAATTTAGTGAGTTAGTGGTTACACTACTCATGCTATGTGTTAGGTAAATCGTTGTTTCCCGTTACCAGTTACATGATTAGAGTGAATCCCCACACCTCTGTTGAGGTGGTTTAGCCATAAGCCTTCATGAGCCTCTCTTTCCGCAGTTTCGTTCCGATCTATTCTCAAATCTCTCCAGGTCGAAGAGTGAAACCTTTCCCAGTATAAAGGTAACTTAGTAGAAACGACTCGCACCTTATGGCCTTTTACCAATACTTATACTCTTACCTTGAATACCAGGACTACATCATAGCGATGTAGGTCGACACTCAGACAACCAGTACCCGAGGCACGGGAAAATTTATGCCTAATACAGTAAGGACGTATATGTCCAGGGTTAGCCATCGTCTCTCATTAACTTGTATTCCTTTCCGTGTAGGAAAAACCATGCCTGCAAAGAAACGCAACCAGTCCACAAGCAAGAAACCTACTCTCTTATTCGATGAAGCTACATTCCAAGCTGCAGTCTCGGCAGCCGTAGCAGCTGTCATGGCTCACCTGAATGCTAACAACACCAATGTTAACAAGAGGCCTGTCGGGATTTTGGATCCTAGCAATGGACATCAGCAACCAACAATTTCATACCCAGTCACCCAAGCACCTCACTCAAACCCACTAAAGAGAAAGATCAAGATCGAGGAGGGAAGTACCTCGGCTCAAGGACCTTCCGAAGGGCAACGAGCTGAGATGGTCAAATTCCCTACCAACCCTTCCATCCCTACACCTAGGAGACCATACTTAGGAAACCTTCCCCATTGCAGCAAGTGCAACTACCATCATCAAGGTGTCTTCTAGGAGCTTTATTGTGCTAGGTGCCACATGTTCGGGCATACTTCCCGCATCTGCAGAACCCCGGTTGAGTTCATTACATCAACCACCAATGTGGCGACCCGTACAGTTTGCCACCTATGTGGTGAAATGGGACACTTCAAGAAGGACTGCCCAACCGAAGGAAAGACAAAGACACAGTAGGAGCCTAACTCTGATGCTTAGGGAGAAGCATCAAGAACTTAGTAGATTTTGGTACGTCTCTCGATCTCGGATAACTAAACTAAAAACAATAAAAAATTAATTCAAAATGTAAATTCTTCCCGGTAAGGCGAACGTCGCAGCACTGTTATAAAATTTAAAATTCATTAGGTAAAACTATAATGGCTAAACATATACGTTATGGCCATGTATAGTTAAGATGGATAGACCTAGAGTGAGTGAATGCCGCCTCATTTCCTGTTCCTCGTTGGGTTGTGGATTTAGGGCGGGGTCGCTCAGTTAACAGTCCTCCCCACCTTAAATATACATGACTAGTATATGTGAGGCGATTATAGAAATGCCTTATGAGGATCCATTCATGAAAAGGTACTCTATTCGGAAACACTTAGGACTCTCTATAGTTACGCGTCGACCCAATCAGTCCAAGTATCCGTGATAGTGATACATAGGACGAAACTCGAGACGCCTAGAACTTGTGTGCCTGTTCGGCACATGACTCTATCGACCTTCATTATATATCATGTCGGAGTGTGCCAACTTCGACAACCCCATTGATCGTGGTTTGACTTCGTGCAACCATGTGTACACTCTTAGTGCTGTGTAAAAAGAACTTTCTCCGTAGCCATGTCGGCAAATAAAGGTTCTCCCGAACCTAATCCTAACACAAATAATCAATCCTAATGCGATCTGTCAATCTTCCCTCTTAACTCAAACCTTCCGACCCCTCGCAGTCAGATGGAAACCGAAGTGAATGACACTGCAGATACTCCAGAAGACGACAACCATCCGAAGCATACTTCGTAGATTCCCCAGAAAGACCCCTCGGACCTCGCACGTCAGGTTCGTAAGCATAGAGATTAGAACTCAAAAGGAATGACCACCATAACCAGGTATATGTGTAAAGGTGGTATACAATTGAGATCAAAAAGATTTAAGGTGTGTGTTTCCTCCCTACTCCCTATTCCTCGTTGGGTTGTAGGTTTGGGGTGGAGTCGCACAGCTGAACATCCTGCCGATCTCAATTGTATACTGCTTGCATACAACAAGTATTGGTGGTTAAGCCAAGCATGAGCTCTACCACGAACCTCTTCGCAAAACACTTTCACCCTATTCCATAACATAGGAGCCGGAGTCAAGAGAATCACTGCGGGTTAAGCTAGTAAAGTTCCGAGTGATGAGACCCTATACTCACTAGAATTGACCTAGACCGAGGAAACTCAGAACCTTCGGAAGAGTAGTTGCAGTAGATGCTCTTACTACTCAGGCACCTTGCCCACCCTGTTATAGATATGTAGTACCTATCATCCTCCACCCTCTTGCATGGAGGAAATTGTCGTCGCCCTGTAGACGATAAAAATACATTCTTCGAAGTGAACACTAGGATACCGAGAATCCACAGGATAACCTTCGCAGCGAAGAATACTTGCTCAAAGTGCAAAAGTAGCAGTGTTAAACCTCGTGACCCAGATCCCGAAGAGATTATCGACTGGATGCCAGCCCTGGTGTTAGTCGAAGGGTTATGCAGGAACATGCGCTTTCCACACTGGAATAAACCAAAGCCTTGGAAAATCCTTGGACTACTAGGTGTTACACGAATACCATCTCACGCTGAGATAGTAGAACCACCTCCAGAGATAGTCCGACACTCGTCTGGTGAAACCCTATCCTCCTGACCTCCACGGTTTCCGCATCTCAAGCTTCGTTAGTGCAGATTCATTTTGCACAAGCTTGAGATAGACACTCTACAGCAAACAGATAACCATAGTCATGCAACCCACTCGATGATCTAGAAAGTCTCTATCAGCCAGTTGACAGTAAACTTTAGACCAAAGACCACTCGAGCTTTCTAAGAACCAACTTGAAGAACTACACACACAGCACGAGTAAGAACATTTGCAACTTTGGAATAGCGATCACGCCAGTGAAGATCTTGCCATAGAAGTACACTATGTCCTAAGTGCTGAAAAGTTGTGCCCTTCCGAGAGCTTAGGACCATCCAAGAGTCCTCGCAGAGATTTGATCCAACCCTCGTCAGGCCACTACTACCTTGGGATATTCCAAAAGTCTTACACCCGATCGATCCACTCCTTAGACTTGATATGTGTTCACCCGAGGTCACTCTTTGTACCCCACTCATCGTGATAGAAACCATTGAAAACCCTAATCTCGTAGATACACCAGTCGGTACCCACTAGCTACACGAGACAAAATCCGCATTCCGTACGTGAAGGTCTGTGGGAATGACAAACACAGACTAGAGTTCACTTGGGAACGCAAGGACAACCATATAGGAAGTACTCTCTTACCTCTTCTTGGCCATTCATACCTACTTCCTTTCCTAGACCTAAATTTCGGGACAAAATTCCCTCTAACGGGGGGATGATGTGACAACCCAAGTTGTTCCATTACATTTCCCCGTTACCGTTAACGGAATATTCCAATTTATAAAAGTTCTGTTAGTTTGAGGTTGTCAATTTAATAAACATTTCATTCGTTTATATTTAGTATGTCGTTAAGTCGTGATAAAAGGGAATAAAAACACATAACACATATTTCCATTAAATTGGAAAATGTTAGTTTTTATTATTACGACCACTAAATCGGGTGTGACCAAAAGCCCCGTATAACGAAAATATTAGGTAGAATTCCACTGAGCTCCAACTCCCACCCATATATAAAGGGGAGTAAACCTCATTTGGAGACTTTTCACACACTCTCTCTCTATACTCTTTCTCTAGACCCGTTTTCGCCCCGAATCCGCAACCAAACGCTTCCAAATCGTAAGTCCGCTTACCTTAGCTTATTCTAAACATATTGATTTGTGTTTATAGCTTAAAATTCGGACTTAGAAGTTATTGAAAAAGAGTTTACAACCTAAGCTCCTCCTTAGGCCGTAAACACCCTAAAATGAGGCCAAAATGACCCAAAAAAGTCCCTAAAGGCTTGGAAATAAATCAAGGGGTTTATCTAGGAGTGTTTGACCATTTAAAATAATCATTTTGAGGCCTAAAAGAGAGTTTACAGCCCAGGCATATGCCAAGGCCGTAAACACCTCTAAACTATGTAAAAATGCCTCCAAAACATTCCCAAATCACCCTTAGGCTTCATACATAATTTAGGGACTTAGTAATTGGGGTTTTGATCACTTAAACACATCAAAATGAAAGGGAAAAAGGATCTTACAATTCAGGTAAGTACCAAGGCCGTAAACTACCCAAAACATGCCAAAATATTGGTTTTTGCCCCCCCCCCCCCCAAATGGCCTTAAACTACTTTTATAAAATGCTAGGAATGATATAAGGGCTTAAAACTTCATTTAATCCATGATATGAGAGTTTACAGCCATAAACTCCCATAGGAGTGTCCCTAGGCCGTAAACTCCTATAAAATTCCCTTAGAAGCCTTAAACCTACTCATGCCTTTTTGGAAATGTACTTAGAATAATTCCATGATCAAGTAGAAGCCTTTAAGCACACTAGATACCCTCACCATGAGTTTACGGCTGTAAACTCATGGTGAGAAGTCCCTGGGCCATAAACACAACTTTAGGAGTTTGCTCTCGGATAGTAAACTCCATTCCTAGGCCATACGCACCTTTAGACGCTACACGGGACACCGATACACTTATCCAAAGTTTTTTTCCGCTCCTTTGAGTGCGTATAATTGTTTAATTAGTATTAAATATACTAATTGTATGTGAACATATGTTATCATATGTAAAATTGGTCATTGAGTGTGTTCAAGTCCTTACGTGACCCCGATCACCCAAACGGCACCTTCGTCGGACCTACTTACACCAGGTGAGTTCATACCCCTGAATGAACCTTTTAAATGTTTTTACATGTTTGATAGGGTGGGAATACAAGTTAAACATGCCAGTTATCATATCAATCACATGTGATTGATAACCCACATGTACCAGATTTTACCACACTGAACACTGTTTTTGCTAAGTAGGACGCTATAATGGTTTTTCAATTGTTTTAAAACTCTAACTTATATTGTTTTCTCTAAATTCATTTTAAATTGGTTTATGAAAGATTTCCAAAGGTTTTTAAAACATAATTTACAAATGAATACAAATTATGATTTTCCCCCGAGTATAAAGGCTTTTCCTCAAAGTCCCCTTTTACGACGTATATTTTTACTTGTTAGTTACCGCTGCATTGGTTTCACTTATTTTAAACTCCTGCTTGATAACTCTTTCTCTTCGTGATATGCTTATACCTATTGTTGCCTCTATTTCACTTATGCTTGTAGTCACTTATACTTGTTAGATGCTTTTACTTCACCTGTTGTCGTTTACACTTTGTGATACACTTATACTTGGTACGCTTATACTTCATGATTCGGTTGTTCCACACTGTACGAATGCACAACACGATGATATGTCTCCACTTATTACACACTCAGTCGTAGTTAGATGTATGTCTGTGTTTATATAGATACATATAAGTAAAGATTGAAAGACTTACGAAGGCTCGTCCGCCCTATTTCCTTTTCTTCGTTGAGATGTGGTCTAGTGGGATCGGATGGCCGTTCGAAGGTCGTTTGGTTCATTAGTTATATACTATGTATATGAGTATGGACATACAGGAATTCTCTAGTCAGTTCAGTTAAGAGTCTCTACCTCTAGTCTACACTTACATTAGAAACACACTACCCACTGTTTGGAAGTCTCTACCTCTAGTCTACACTTACATTAGAAACACACTACCCACAGTTTGGAAGTCTCTACCTCTAGTCTACACTTACATTAGGAACACACTACCCACTGTTTGGAAGTCTCTACCTCTAGTACAACACTTACATTAGAAACCCACTATCCTCTATTTGGTACGCATCTTCGAGACGCGACCTTCTCCGTCGTCTAGTTGGTAACCAGACTCTCCTGTAGGGAGAGCGGACATTGTGTGTATAAATCTATACGGGATTGACACCCCCGCACCCTGACTGCTAGCTACAGTCCACGACCAACCAAGCCAAGGGGTGACAAATGTCATATTTTTAGATGCTTGTAGGGCGTCTGGTACTCTAGTCAGTATGGTTATGAGTATCCTGGGTTACCTTATAATTCATGGCCTTAAGGTAATGGTATTTCACCAGAAATTCCCATTGTATGTTGGTAACTCATTTTCAGAGTCACACTGTTTTGACCTTGCAAGATGTACCTTTCATTTGGTATCGTCTGCGGTCTGTATTCTCTGTTTTGACCTTGCAAGATGTACCTTTCATTTGGTATCGTCTACGGTCTGTATTCTCTGTTTTGACCTTGCAAGATGTACCTTTCATTTGGTATCGTCTGCGGTCTGTATACTCTTTTTTGACTTTACAAGATGTACCTTTCATTTGATACTGTCTGGGGTGTGTATTCATTATTTTAAACCTTACCAGTTGTACCTTTCATTTATTACCTTCTAGGGTCTGTGTCTCGATTTGATAGACGGAACCAGGCGTGTTGTTCATTCGATACTTTCCTGGAGTCTATGATTCCTTTGCCTTAGTCAACAGTCCTCACTGCTGAGGCATATGTTATTTCCCTGTCGTATGCTGCTTTCATTAGAAATCAAATTCAGTATTTTGATAATGATAGCAATTTAGGGAAAAGTACCCTTTTTTACCACATAACACTGACCAGTCTTGGTAGAAGACTGCTTTATTAATGAAAATATAGGATTTTCTGGAAAGAAATCTAATACACAGTAAACACTTAAACTATTACTTTATAAATTTTTTTGAATAAATTTCACTAAATACTTATGAACTCACCAGCATTTGTAAAAATGTTGATACTCGCTTTTCAAATAACTTGTATTCTCAGGTCAGCAATTAGACAGGTACACCCCCGGAGCTGTTGATGAAGATGGCTTAGTACCTTGCTGTACTTACTATATTTTTTTGTATACCTTGATACATTGTAATGTAAACCACGTAAAATTATTACTATTAATGCAATGTTTTGTTGTACTTTGATTACTATATGCGTGTGTTGTGATACTTGATATGACGTCATGCACCCCAGAATGTTTCCGTCGTTCCGGTTTTGGGGTGTGACAAAATGATACCTAAGTGCTATATGTTTAGTCTTGGAATGTTGCATTAGGTTGTGGAAAATGTGAATTGCGCTTTCAAAATCATAATATAAAGGGATTCTCTTCATATTAATCCTATAATCTCTAAGCTGTCTTTGAATCCATATCACTTGAGAGGTACAAGAGGCAGCTGTGATATACTCAGCTTCAGCAATAGACACGGAGATGCATGTTTGCTTCTTTGATTGGCAACTTACGAGTTTGCCATCTAGAAATTGACATCCTCTAGCTATACTTTTGTGATCAAGACCGCATCCGCTAAGATCAGCATCAGAGAACGCTTGAACAAAGAAACCTAAGTTTGAAGGATAAGAGAAGTCGTTCTTTTTAGGTATCATAAGATTTTCTTTACTACAGTCATATGGGGTTCGCAAGGATTTGCCTGAAACCTAGCACAATACCTAATAGAAAACATAATATCTGGATGACTAGAATTTAGATACATTAATGAACCTATCATTTTTATAGAGAGTCATATCAACTGTTGGTTATCCAAGGAAGGTGTAAGATTCATTCTGAATGTCATAGGAACCTTTACTTTTGAATCCCCCACCATTCTGAATTTTTAGAGCAAAGACTTTTTCTTGGCCTCTTGGTTGATGAATATACCCTCTTGACTCTGTCTAATATTTAAGCCAAGAAAAAAGTTAACTGAACCCATTGAGTTCATCTCAAACTTAGTTTCCATCAATTTTCAGAATTTAGCAGTTAATCTAGGATTAGTAGATCTGAAAATGATATCATGAACATAAATTTGGAGAATCGTCAGATGGTCACCATCTTTCTTACGAAAGAAGGTTAGGCGACTAAGCCTTGTTTAAAATTAGACTTCTTTAAAAAATGGGTAAGGGTTTCATACCATGCTCATGGTGCTTGTTTCAAACCGTACACAACCTTATCCAAAATATAGCAGTGATTTGCATGCTTCTTATTTACGAAACCCGCTGGCTGCTCCATGTAGACCGTCTCTTCTAATTCACCATTAAGAAACACACACTTCACTTCCATTTGATAGACTTAGAAGTTTTTGTGAGTTGCATAGGTAAGGAAAATGAGAACTGATTCTAGCCTTGCAACGGGTGTGAATGTTTCTTCATAGTTTATGCCTTCCTCCTGATAGTATCCCTTCTCAACTAATCATTCTTTGTTTCTGATTACATTGCTTTCTTTGTCAAGCTAATTGTGAAAGACCCATTTCAAACCTACAACCGATGAATCCTTCGGAGTTGGAATCAGCCTCGAAACTTTATTGTGCTAAAACTCATTGAGCTCTTCCTGCATTTCTTGCGCCCAATTGGAATGATCGAGAGAAAGCTTAACTATTTTTGGCTCAATTTTGGAAATGAACATATTAAACATGAAAAATTCCATTTTGGAAAATAATGCAGTCTGATTCGCTTTTTGCTGAGCTCTAGTGAGAATATCGGAAGAAGTTTAACAAATCACTTGCAATTTGGGATGATCTCTGGTCCACTTTTCCAAAGGAGTGATTGAAAATTTATATCCTCGATCATAGGATGGATACAATTAGGCATTTACATCTTCGAACTCCGACTGAGCATCTGAGTCATTATTTTCACCTTCATTCTCCCCCTGAAATGGTGCATTTGGCTCAATATTCGGAATCGAGTTCTCACCCTAGATTGGAGTGTCTAGGATGACTTTGGGGTTTGCATTTTCCCACAGAACAGGTGAATCAGATGTGGAGGTTGAAGTCGAACCCCCCCCCCCCCCGAACACATGCATTTGTAACTCGTAGTGAAGGTGGAATCTTAGAGGTCTTTAGAATTTGAGGTTCCTTTTCAAGTTCTTTGGGTGTGTCATCAATGATCTTCTTTAGTTCATCTTCCTTTTTATCTGCTGCTTTTGATTCTGAAGAGATCGCTGTTTTAGTCTCATCAAACAGTTTCATGAATTCCTCGTAGAGATTTGAAAGAGGAATCGTTATCGGATTTGTCGTTAGAAAAATCGCCTCTGATTGAAAGTCAGTCTTCTAATACTTCTTTAGATAATTATCATCAAACGTGACATAATAGGTTTCTTCTATCTTTTTCGACTTATTGTTCAGTATCATATATGCCTTCTGTCACACCCCAAAAACCAAGGTGGAAATATTTCCGGGGCCGACTCCACGTTGAGTATCAAATCCAATGCACATAGTAAGCAAAGTAAACAACCATTACATTACATATGAAAATTTACATTTGTTCAAAACTAAAGTTGTACAAGTGTGATACAAATGTATATATAAATATATATGAACAAAAGTTAAGGCGTGTCTTCAATGCGCTCCGTCTTAAACAAAAGGATCATCGAGTACCTAACTAATGCGGACCTGAGAATACAAGCATTTTAAAAATCAGCATAAAGCTGGTGAGTTCATAAGCGGTTTTGTTTTATGAAAATGTATGAGTTTCCTTTCGGTTTCTGAAAAAGTTACAACCCAAGGAAATCCCATATTTTCTTTAAAAGCAATGTTTATATTATCTGTTTTGTTACACGGTTCTGGTTATGTTCAATTGTTATCCCAGGAAAATCCCATATTTTCCTAAAAGTTGACTACTAATGAAAACCTAGTTATCCTTGTAATGTGTATGTTAGTTCACCAATCCAAAATGTAATGTAAAAGATGTACACTGAAAATGTATTAGTTTTAACACGTATATAAAACTAATAACTACAAAGTAAACTAGTTACTTAAATCCATTATTACTAAAAAGTAAATCTCTGTTATCCAAATTGCGAGTTTCATAGCCATACGATAGAATAAATATGGCAATAAGTAGTCCATCTCACTTTATGAATTCCGTCACCCTTGAACCTTTCGGTTCGGTTGTAGCTAGCAGCCAGGTGCGGGGTAGTCAACCTCGTATAGATCTATACACTCAATTCATGCTCCCTGTCTAAGAGATTATGGTTACAGGGGCGGTCCTCCACTCGTGTATCTCTATGGAGTGTTCTTCGAGGACGTGTCTCCAATTTATAGGAATAACAAATTTACTAGTAATAATACAGAAAGGTCAAATGACGATCCTCAACTCGTGTATCTCTGTGGAGTGTTACCAAGGAAAAAACAATGTACTAAGTTTCATGTTCAAAGTTCAAATGTTATGCTTTTAACTGTTATTATATGGGAAAACATTTGTGAAAAATATAAAATACAACAATTTATAATGTTTTTCACAAATAATACGATAGTGTGTTCTGCAAGTTCAAACGGTTAGCTATTATAATTGTCAGTGTTAAAAGCATATGTAGTATGAAACATAACACATATAAAACAAGTTTTGAGTACAAGTATTCCTTGTACTTTGCTTGTATTCCCCCTGAAAACAGTAAAAACATTGAAAATGGGTAGGGGTATGAACTCACTAGACAAGAAAACGTGATGGTTTGGATGCTAAGTGTCGGTTCGAGGCTTGATAACACGCGAGGTTCCTATGTAATATGAAATGGTATACAAATATATCTAATTAGACTTTAAATCACTAATTAGATATGATTATACACTCCAATACGAGAAAACACTTCAATCAAGTGTTTGGAGTGACCCGGGTGACATCTACGGATGTGTAGGGCTTTGGATAATGAGTTTGCTCTTCAAGAGTAAACTCCTTAGGGAGTTTACGGCCTTAAGACTATGACCACATGAGTTCATGGCTATGACCTCATGAATATGGGGTATAATGGTGTCAAATGGTCAAATAACACTTGGGAAGGGTTGCTATGATTAAATCTAAGACATAGGAATGAGTTAAACCACCAAAGGACCATTAAAGGGAGTTTACGGCCCTAAACTAGGAGTTTACGGTCGTAAGTGATGGGTTTTAGTCATAAGAATATCCTATGTGCTCATATAAACCCTAATGCTTGGATCTAGGTTTCTCTATATGCAATTTATCTAAGACTATAAACCCTAGATCTAGCATATGATAATCGATACAACATATAATTAGGGTTTAGATCATACCTTAATTGTTATGTAGCAATAACAATCTCAAATCCTCCTTGTAATGACTTTAGAAAGCTTAGAGTTACAAATGTCACTCCTCTAATGGTTCACAAACACCAAGAGCAAGAGGATGAAGAAGAGAAGAGAAGGAGGTTGCCCAAAACGTGTGGAAATCCTAGAAGGAAGCTTGTCCACGTTTTTGAGGCACAAGGGTTCTATATATAGTGAGGCTACTAGGGTTATCTAACAAGGAAACCCTAATTTGGATGCTTAAGCCCTAAGCAACCCATGGACTCCTTTCCTTAAAGGCCTTGGACGATTTCTTATGGGTTTCCTCATAGAATTTGTCCAACCTTATATAATAAGGCAATCCATGGCCCAATTGCAATTATCTTATAATTACAATTCCAGTCCCTTAAGTTTAATTAATCTCTTTTAGCCACAAACTTAATTCTTATTAATTCTTGACTAATATTAATTAAACAATATGATTTCTCCTTTAATATATTATTCCCATAATATATTAATAAATCATATTTAATCCTTTCTCTCCATAATTCATCCTATCAAGTTGCTTTGGTGAAGGCAACCCAAAAGGACCATGCACCATTGGGTCAAGTACATACCAAAATAGTTATGGACTTAGACACTAATCTAATAGTAAGCTCCTATACCTTTCTTATATTAATGATTTGGTGGTCTTAGATCAATCACATGTGATTCAAACCAATTTTACAAGCCTTAAAATGAATTTAGGGCATCATTTGACTTGTGTATATGAGTTTACGGCCTAGGAACCCATTCTAGGGGAGTTTACGGCCATGAAATCTCAAAGGGATGGTTCTCATCGTGTTTAAGGCCCCTAAATCAATTGTGGTTGATTCTAGAATTTAATCCAAGGCTATTGGTGTGTTTAAGTGGCATTTAAACACTAAAATTTGAGTTTACTCTCCATGAAGATGAGTTTATGGCCCAAGCATGTTCTTGGGCAGTAAACTCATGTTTACTCCTAAAAAGTTGGATTTAAGATGTTCTAAGTCCGTCCCCTTAAGTCATTTAGCTATATCTAAGCTCCAAAAAATGGATTGGAAGGGTTTTAAGGCTCAAAACCCCCTTATAAGTGTGTTTACGTCCCAAGCATGTTCCAGGGCCGTAAACACATGAAAATGGTCCTAAGTCATAGTTTGAACTCGGATTTGAAGTTCTAAGATGCTATATTAGGAGTTAGGGTAGTTACCTTGGTGTATTAGAACCTTAATTTGGAGATTTTGGACCTAAATCTTGAGTTTGAGGAGAGAGGTTAGAGAGAGAGAGTAGTGAGAGAGAGAGAGAGAGAAAAAGCTTCAAATGGAAGCTTAAACCCCTTTAAATATGTTCCAAGTTCGGGACATGGTGGAATTCTACCCGATAAAGTACGTTAGACGTGGCTTTTGGTCGCACCCGATTAAGTTGTAGTAACCAGATATGGTCGATTCTAAAATGTTTCCGATTACTAATATGGAGTGTTAATATGAGTTCTAAACATGTTTGGACACCCATTAAGTCATAATAGAAATCTCAAATTTATGACTTAATTTAATAACGTAAACGGAAATGGAATTGAAAACGACGAATGTGTTAACAGAAAGGGTTACAAACGATGGAACGAACTTCGGGTTGTCATTATCCCCCCGTTAGAGGGAATTTCATCCCGAAATTCAGAATTAAGATACAAATCATGGATCTGGGAAGAGATGCGGATACTTCTATTTCATCGAGTCTGCACGCTCCCAAGTGAAATCCCGGTCCCCTCTTGGCATTCCAACGAACCTTCACTATCGGGATGCGACTTTGTTTTGTGCGTTTGATCTCTCGATCCATGATTTCGATTGGTTCCTCCATGAATTTTAGGTTTTCGTTGATCTCGATCTCATCCAGAGGGATCACGAGAGTTTCATCGGATAAACACTTTTTAAGGTTCGAGACGTGAAAGATGGGGTGGATGTTGCTAATCTCATGAGGTAATCGAAGTTTATCGGCTACCGGACCGATCCTGGTGAGGATCTCGAAGGGTCCAATGTACCTAGGGTTAAGTTTCCCACACTTTTCGAAGCGTATCATGCCCTTCCAGGGCGAGACCTTCAACAGGACACGGTCTCCAACTAGGAAATCCAGAGGTTTCCGTCGGTTGTCAGTGTAACTCTTTTGGCGATCTCGTGAAGCTATCAATCATTCCTGGATTTGGATGATCTTTTTTGGTAGTTTCGCAGATGATTTCAGGGCTAGTGAGAGCATTGTCGGGGAATCCACTCTTGGCTAGTTGCGTGTCTCCTACCTCGGCCAAGCACAGAGGGGATCTGCACTTGCGACTGTAGAGGGCTTCAAGCGGAGCAGCCTTGATGCTAGTGTGGTAACTGTTGTTGTACGAGAACTCGATCAAAGGCAAATGTATATCCTATGACTTTCCGTAATCGATGACGCATGACCTAAGCATGTCTTCCATGGTTTGGATAGTTCTTTCACTCAGTCCGTCGGTCTGAGGGTGATAAGACATGCTCATATCTAGTTTAGTTCCAAGAGCCTTCTGGAGAGACTACCAAAATCTGGAGGTAAACCTGCTATCTCGATCAGAGACAATGGATGCAGGTACACCATGCAGTCGGACTACCTCCTGGATGTAGATCCGTGCAAGTCTTTCCATCTTAAAAGATTCTTTAATCGGGATGAAGTGAGGGAATTTTGTCAAGAGATCGACAATTACGCAAATGGTATCATACCCACTCAGACATTTGGGAAACTTGGTGATGAAATCCATGGTAATCATCTCCCATTTCCACTCGGGTATCTCGGGTTGCTGGAGCAGACCTGAGGGCTTCTGGTGCTTGACTTTCACTTTAGCGCAAGTCAAGAACTTGCCCACGAATGTAGCGATCTCGGTTCTCATGTTTGGCCATCAGTATTGTTTCTTAAGATCTAGGTACATCTTGTCCGAACCTGGGTGAACAGAGTATCTGGTCTTGTGTGCTTCCTGCATGACAATCTCCCTAATCCTCCACACTTTGGAATCCAGATTCGGTCCATGAAATAGTAAACTCCGTCACCTCTGATCTCAAGTTTCTTATCCATTCCCCTTAAGGCTTCGCTTGATTTGTTCTCGGGTTTGAGGGCTTCTATCTGGGCGTCTCGGATTTGCATGGATAAATGGGAATGGATAGTCATCGTCAGTGTCCTCACTTTATGGCTTGAACTTTCCTTTCGGCTAAGGGCATCTGCTACCACAGTGGCCTTGCTGGGATGGTAGCAAATCTCACACTCATGTTTAAGTCCTTCTGATTGAGGATGTGATGCAGGCTCTTATGGTCAGTGAAGATTGTACACTTGGTTCCGCAGAGATAATGTCTCCAAATCTTCAGTGCAAAGCCATAATGTCTCCAAATCTCTAGTGCAAAAACTTGGGTCTGTAGTTGACCTCGTGTGCCTTTAGTTGTATTGAGGCATAAGCAATTACTTTTCCTCTTTGCATAAGCACACAACCTAAGCCCTGATTAGACGCATCGCAATAGACAACGAAGTCTTATGTCCCTTCGGGTAGGGACAGAACAGGCGCACTGCACAAGGCTTGCTTTAATGTCTGGAACATTGTTTCTTGCTTTTTACTCCAACAAAAGGGTACATCTTTCTATGGTAGAGTGGTTAGGGGTTTCGATATTTTGGAAAAATTATGGATGAATCTCCGATAATAGCCGGCGAGACCCAAGAATTAACGGATTTTTGTGGGTGCTTTCGGTGCCGACCGATCCCTATTGTTTTAATCTTGGAAGGATCCACATGAATACCCTCCACACTTACTACGTGACCAAGGAAAGTCACCTTCCGAATCCTGAATTCACACTTGGAAAATTTTGCCTACAACTTTTCGGATCTAAGGGTTTCCAACACTAACCTCAAGTGTCGTTTGTGATCTTCTTCGCTTATGGAGTAGACATGTATGTCATCAATGAACACAATGATGAACTTATCCAGAAAAGGGCGACACACCGGGTTCATCAGGTCCATGAACACTACCGGTGCGTTGGTTAGACCGAAGGGCATCACTACGAACTCGTAGTGTCCATATCGAGTCCTGAAAGCTGTTTTGGAAACATCACTCTCATGAACTCGTAGCTGATGGTACCCTGACCGAAGGTCTATCTTTGAGAAGTAGTTGGCTCCCTAAAGTTGATTGAAGAGGTCATCTATTCGCGGAAAAGGATACCGGTTCTTGACGGTCAACTTGTTCAACTCACGGTAGTCGATACACATTCGGAATGATCCATCTTTCTTCTTTACAAACAATACCGGAGCTCCCCAAGGTGAGGAACTCGGTCTGATGAACCCTTTGCTGAGAAACTCGTTGAGTTGGCTGGATAACTCCTGCATTTCTGCTGGAGCTAGGCAATTAGGAGATTTGGCTATGGGGGTAGCTCCGAGAAATAGGTCAATGCGAAATTCGACCTGATGTTCGGGAGGAATTCCTGGGAGCTCTTCCGGAAAGACATCAGGAAATTTGCAGACTTCGGGGATGCTTGTGAGGTCTTTAACTTCCTGTTTCTCGTTAATGACGTGGGCTAGGAATGCTTGGCACTCATTTCGCAAGAGTTTCTGAGCTTTGATCCAGGAAATGATGCGAAGGTTGGAGCTGAGTTTATCGACATAGATCATGAGAGTTTGACCTGTAGGAAGATTGAGACGGATGGCTTTTTCGTAGTAAAGGATATCAATTCTAAGTGAAACAAGCAATTCCAATAGCCTCAGCCATGAAGTACGGTGGCAAGTTCGCAAAAGATAACATAGTCCTCGCAGCTTCGCAAAGAGACCAGTTTTATCTTTCAACGACTCTGTTTTATTTAGGAGTATAAGGAGCTGAGAAGTTATGAGCAAATAATTTTTCAGTCATGAATTCTTCAAGCACTTGGTTTTTAAATTCCAAACCGTTATCACTACAAATGTTTTGAACCGGTTTTCGCAATTGAAGCTCGATTTGCTTGGTAAAGTCTTTAAGCTTGGAAGTGGCTTCATATTTCTGTTTAAGAAAATAAACCCAGGTAAATCTAGAAAAGTCATCAACGATAACTAGAATATATTTGTTACTACCAATAATCTCGATGGCAAAAGGACCACAAAGATCTATATGTAATAGTTCAAGTGGCTTGATTACTTTGGTGTTGAGGATAGTCGAATGACTCTTCCGACTTTATTTCCGAACTCGAAAGCAAGACAGAGATGTTCCTTATCAAACCTCAGAAGTGGAAGTCATCGCACATGATCACCAAGTAGGAGTTTGTTTATGTCCTTGAAGTTAAGATGCGAGAGCCTTTGGTGCCATAACCAACTGTCATCCGAAGATGCTTTCGTAAGAAGGCATATTGAAGGCTTTCCTATAATCATCTTTATATCTAAAGGAAACATCTCTCCATTTCTTTTGTATTTCATAACCATTTCCTTTTTTTTGTTCTCTATAATTTTATATCCTTAATCATCGAATTATACTTTCAACCCTGTACCTACAACCGAATGAGAAAAACTTATCATATTATGTTCTATGCCTTCCACATATGCTACCTTGCGAATGGAGAATTCGCCATTTATGATCATACCATATCCATTGATTTCTCCCGTGGCATTATTTCCATACTTCACTTTGCGTTCGTCCTTTAGTGATCGGAATTCCCTTAGTTCTTCTCTCCTTCCAGTCGTGTGACGCGAATAGCCACTATCAATATACCACTCCAAGTCATACCATTCATCACGAATCACCTACAAAATTCAAAGAGATTTAGGAACCCAAGGTTGTTTAGGTCCTCATGAGTTTTTCTTAAGAACATGAAATGTTATAAATTTGTCAACCAAATATGATCTTTTTATCAAAGTTGAATTCTCTCCTTTCATTACTTTAAAAACAATTATTCTTTCATCATTGGGATTTATTTTAAAATGAATTTTTGTTTGTTTAGATGCTATTTGTTGCTTGGAAACCTTTTCCGCAATCTAGTTTTTCTCCTTTTTCAACTATGTTTCGCAATCTTGTTTTTCTCCTTTTTCAAATGTGTTTCAGAATCCTTGAAGGAAAGTTCTTGTTCCAAAACGAGTTTTCCCTTGCCCATAACATTTTTTGATGTATTGACAGTTTTTAAAAAATTGGTTTTAGGAGAAAACTTTGTTTTCGATTTTTCAACTGGTTTCGAAAGTTGTGGTTTGCAAAAAGAGTTTGCTTCACAACAAGTTTTCTAACTTGTGGTTTTGGAACAAACTTTGGTTTTGAATTTTGAATAGGAGAAGATTTCACATTTTGAACATGAGATCTTACTAGATTAACAATATTATGATTGGAATAAGGATTTTTGATGAATTGTTTTCTTTCTTTTAGATTTTTTTTATATGTAGCATTTAGTTTTCTTTTCTTAGAAATATGTTCCTCAACTAACTTATGAATTTTGACTCTAGGCTTCTATTTTCTAGGAAGTAAGTCTATTCGGAAGATGTGTCACTTGGGACATTTTTGGTTCCACTCGGACGAGCTTTATCATTACAAGGATTGACATTATTTAATGGTTCTGCGACATATTTCCCTTTGGTTTTCCAGTAGGTCATTTCAGAAAGACCTTTGGTTTCATCAGAGTTA
This sequence comes from Lactuca saligna, assembly GCF_052625555.1. Classification (NCBI taxonomy): domain Eukaryota; kingdom Viridiplantae; phylum Streptophyta; class Magnoliopsida; order Asterales; family Asteraceae; genus Lactuca; species Lactuca saligna. The sequence continues at coordinate 230,593,475 of NC_136420.1, read as the reverse complement.
TCAATTGGTTCTAACCAAAAGAATTCATCGAAACCATTTGCATTATCGTCATCTACTAAGGACATTCGTTCAGAGGTTTGATTTTTGTTTATTCTGGTTTTTACGAAAACTTTATTAGGAACAGTTTGTACTTTCGAAAATACTATAGCTTTTTCTTTTACAACATCTGAACCCTTATTTTCAACAATACGAACATATTCAATTGAGTTTTTAGAAATTAAACCTTTTCTTTGGGACATCCTTATTTTGTACAAAAACAAACAATCAATCTCATCCTCCTTCAATCAAGCTCATTAATCCAAAAAAAATTGTCAGAGAAAAGCCTATGGTTTATTCTCCACAAGATAGAGAAGAATTATGCAAACAAATCAAAGAATTACTTGAATTGTTTTATCCTCCCCCTCTCGATATATTTTTACTGTAGAATATCTTGCAGGATATAAAAATGTGATGGTAGACTGTCTCACCCGTGACTTCACGTATGTCTTACATCATCCATGATCTTACTTGCTCCTCTCGAGCCCTACAAATCTTTTTGTTTTTATATTTATACTTCTTCTTAGTATAGTTTTTCCTTCCGATATCAAAACATTTGAAATCAGACTGAATGTTACAACAATCTTTGCTTATAGTTTTAAGTTTTTGTTGTTTATATCTTTCTGGACATATTTTGTCTATTTATTCTTTTACAATTTTTGTTGCATAAGAAAGACTGGTTTTCTGAATTTCTCCAATGGCTTCTTTTTTCCATCTTTCAGTACAGATTTCTCCAATGATTGGTATTTTCATAAGATAAGCAGATATCCATTATGAATATTCACTTCTCTGCAGAATATCATAAAGATATGATTCATATCTACATGTGTATTTGTAAAATAGACAGATATCATGTAATTAGAGTTTTGTCATTGAGACTCTTGCTATGTCGACTTTCTTATTTATAGTGAAATCTTTATTGGAGACATAATCTAATCCATGTAATTCCTCATTCTAATTATTATTTCTAAGGAATTTTTGCACAATTCCATCATTCTTATATTTTAAAAGTAGGAGAACATTTTTGCATTTCCAAATTCATTTGGGTTTGTTTGTAAGATTAGTGAAATTTCAGTAACCCATTTTTCTATAACTCTTTTTCTGAGTTTTAAGTCTTGGATACAATCAATATTTAGTACATTGCATATTGGGTCCTTTACCACTATTTGGAATACCATTGTGGATAGGCATTTTGAATTCATTCTTCTTTTTCTTCTTTCTTTCACCTCTGTTTGTGGCCATATATGAAGATTCTGCTTCCATTTCTTCATTGTTATTGAAGATTCTGCTTCCTGTTTTGATTCGGTATCAGGTTCATTTACTTTGGCTACTTTAAAGTATTTATCAAAAAGTTGTGGCTCTTTTTGATATAGTTCTTTGCATTCTTCAGTTTCCAAGGATATAAGCTGAATGAGTTTTTGGTCAGGTTTATCATAGTCTTCATACTGAAGATTAAAGAAATATTTCTCGAGTTGCTCGGAGACTTTCATTTTTTCTCCTTCCTAAAGATATCAATCTTCTGGGAGTCTTTTGAGCTACCTAAGTCTGGGTTTCCAATACTAGGATTGGGAGGTGAGTATTTCTTAAGACCTGAATATTTTCCAGGTTTGGTTTTTTGCTCTATGATGGAAATATTCTTGATGTGTCAAGAATGTCTTTATTACAAGGGCAAGAATCAATCTTTTCATATAACTCTTTAGTAATGTCTGCAATGATTTTTACAGATGCAACTTCTAACTGGGTAGTGGTTACGTATTTATTGACTGTTAAGTCAAAGTTTATGATCAGCCCAACTATTTTTTCTTCAAGGAGGTTGATCGATCTGTTGAGCTCGGCTAGCAAGGTCATCCTATCAGTTGTTTTAGTTGTTTTAACTGGTCTTGTATATTAGTGATCTTAAGGTTGGTTTGCTTAAGGTTGCCTTCAATATTTGCCTTTTTGGCAATTTCTTCCACAAACTGATTATTTTTTAAAGAGTTTTCTAGGAGGATAGAATGTTTATCAATAGATTGGGTTAATTTAATAGTCAACCTATTTTGTTTTTCGATTGTTTTGGATAATTTTTCAAAATATTTTTTGGCAAAATCATTTTAAGGGAAGCTAAATCACTTTTAAATTGATTAAAAGGTTTTTTATTTTTGAAATATCTGTAGAAATATCTTTTGAAACACCAAGGTAATGGCTTATTTTTGAAGTCTTTAAAACACATCTTGCAATGATCTAGTTGAGATTATTGCAATGATTTACAATTTTTTGAATACCAGCTTTTCCAGAAGTATTCTTTCTTTTCTGTATTGTCGTCAAGAGTTTTAATTTTGACTGTTTTACCTTTTTTATAAAAATGAGGAAAATCTATTTTATTACTCATTTATGATCTCAGTGATTTGTTTGATATTCTGAAGTAGACTATCAATTTTTAAAGACATGTTTCTTATTAAGTTACTATCTTTTCTTTCTTAGCTTTCTCCTATGTGGATTGAATCCATAGAAATTCTAGGTCTAAGAGTTTCTCCTAGAGCTTCTTTTTTATTTATAGCTATGTTTAAAACCCAAGAGTTTTTTTTTGAGGATTTATGTCACATAATTGCTTATCTTTGACATGGCCAATTTCCGAGAAGACGTCATCAAGTTCGATGTACTCATCTTTCTTGTAGTCTATACTATGGTGACTATTGGTCAGGGCATATCCTATGAGATAGGTTATAGTAAATGGTTTATCACGTGGACTCATAAGGTCACTTCTCTCAAAGTGATGTATAAAAGATAAGGTTTTATCTATATTTGCAGATTTCAAATCTAGAGCAAACTTTGGATAGAATGAAAACATAAACTTTTGGTAAGCAAGGTTTCCTTTAGCAGCACCTAAGATTTAGTCATGTCGGTCAGTGATTCTGTTGTCAATTAAGGCCATTTTTATAGGAGAATTTATTCCTTCTTGGAATTGGGATTTTATCAAAAAATTTACAGCTCCGATATGGACCTTTCTTATTTTTGATCTAATCTCAACTGGAATACTTTTCAGGTTATTTTTTATTTGCTCCTTAGTCAAAAGGGGTAGAAGAACAGCTCCTATTGTGTCTTTTATGTCTACAGACATTTCTGTAGTACTAACAAAGTAGAAAATTTCATTTTTCCTCTTGAGAGGGTTTAAAATACTAAATTTAGAAGGAACATTTTTGAAAATGTTTTCTTTCTTTATTTTTAAATTTGTTTTTTTAACTCGAGAGAGAAGGTCTTGTTTTATTAAAAGGTTTGCATGAAAGCCGTCTTCATCTTCAACATAAGTTAAGATTTGTTTTTCTTCTGAATTATTTTCTTTAGAATTGTTGAAAATTTCTTCATTTATTTTGAGAATTATTAACAAGTTAAAATCCTTTTTCTGAGTTCTGAAACTGAGTTTAAAGCTATATCAAGGTGTTCTTGATGTATTTTTTGCTTATGAAGGAGATACTTACATATAGTAACCATTATTGGTATACATTCGTGAGTATGTTTATTTTGTGCTTGTAGAATTCTGAAATTTATATGCACTAAATTTTTCTTATTATTGAAAATTATTTCTTTATGATGAGAAATTTCAACCTCGATATTATGAATTCCTTCAAAAACTTCACTGTAAAGTGTTTTATTATAAAGTAATGCCATTTTGAATAAGGCTCTGATACCAGTTTGGGTAATGTGCGGAGTTTTTTAATGAGAAGGGAATTGATGCAAAAGTAGAGTCAAAAAAGGCAAATGTTGGATCTGCAACGAAGAAGCACACTACGCTAGTGAATGTCCATATAGGAAAAAGTACCCTGACAAGGTCAAGGTATTACAAACTGCTAATAACGGAGGTTATGAAGCTCTTGAAGAAGAATACGATGGTATACAACATGTTTTCATTTTATATGTTGATACTAATTCCTCGTCATCCTCAGAAGAAGATGAATCAACTACTGATGACTCAGAATAGCCTTAAACAAACTCCACCTTTTAAGAAGGGAGAGGTTAACCATTTTTTGGAAACCTCCAGAAAAATAATGATTCTCTCATGAATCTCACTAATCCAAACTCTATTTATGTTTCTACTTTCCTTAATTACAAAGGATATAAGAAATTCAGGGTACACTGCTTTGTAGACATAGGTGCATCCTTATGTCTTGCAAGCAAGTTCATCATTCCAGACGAACTATGGGAAAATGCTCCCAAAGAAATTATCGCTACTATTGCAAATGGTGATACCATAAAAATTAATAAAGTTTGCAGAAACATTAATCTCGAACTTGCAGGTAAACATTTCAACATCCCCACTATTTATCAACAAGACTCAGGAATTGATGTTGTAATTGGAAACAACTTCTGTCAAGTCTATGGACCATTCATACAATGGATAGATAGAATTGCCTTTCATCTTAACAACGATATGATAATTGTAAAAAAGGTTACTGAAGCTTTTAGTAAAGGAAAACCAGGTTTTCTTGAAACCCAGAAAAAGGGTTCTAAAGAAAAACAAATTTCGGGTACCAATATAACCCAAGAAGGAGTTATTAGAGAAAGGATTGTTTCTATCCAAACCACCATTTTCAAACAGATAGAAGATCTTCTAGAAAAATTTTGTTCTAAAAATCCTATTGATCCAAAAAAAACCAAAGGGTGGATGAAGGCTTAAATCAAGCTCATTAATCCTACAACAATTGTCAGAGAAAACCTATGGTTTATTCTCCACAAGATAGAGAAGAATTCTCCAAACAAATCAAAGAATTACTTGATATGAGATTAATCAAAGAATAAAAATCTCCTCATATGTTCCCTGCTTTTCTTGTTAACAAAGAAGCAGAGAAAAGAAGAGGAAAGAAACGCATGGTTTTCAACTACAACGCAATCAATGATGCAACCATTGGAGATTCCCATAATCTCCCTAATATGCGTGAGCTCTTAACTCTACTATGGGGAAAAAATATTTTTTCAAGTTTCGACTGCATATATGGGTTCTGGCAAGTCCTACTTGATGAAGAATCGCATCTACCCACTGCTTTTACATGTCCTGATGGGCTCTTTCAATGGAAGGTACTACCCTTTGGGCTTAAACAAGCTCCTAGTATTTTTCAAAGACACATGCAGAACGCCCTTCGAGGTCTTGAAAGTTTCTGTACTGCATGCGTTGATGACATCATGGTCTTTAGCAAAAGTGAAGAAGAACACTATGTTCGTGTTACCCAAGTTCTCAGAACCATTTTAAAATACGAAATCATACTTTCACAAAAGAAAATTCCTCTTTTCAAAACAAAAATCAATTTTTTGGGCTTAGAAATTAATGAAGGCACTCATTGTCCTCAAAAACACATTCTTGAACATTTACATGATTTTCCAAATGTTTTAGAAGATAAAAAACAATTGCAAATATTTCTTGGTGTCTTAACTTATGCTAAAACATATATTGAAAAACTTGCAGCCATGAGAAAGCCCTTACAGGCAAAATTAAAACAAATATGTTATTTGGAATTAGTCAAACACTGATACAGATTACATCAAAAAGATAAAGAAAATTTTAATCAATTTTCCAAAGCCTTATCTTCCGAAGATTGAAGATAGTTTAATTATTGAAACTGATGCTTCTGATGAATTTTGGGGAGGAGTTTTAAAAGCCAAAAATTCCAAAAACGAAGAACAAATTTGCAGGTACACCTATGGCAGTTTCAAAGCAGCTGAGAAAAACTATCATAGAAATGAAAAAGAATTACTCGCTGTAAAAAGAGTTATTACAAAATTCTCTGTTTATTTAACACCGGTAAAATTCCTGGTCCGTACAGATAATAAAAATTTTACTTATATTCTCCGAACTAAGATTGCAGGATACAACAAATTAGGCCGACTAATACGTTGGCAAGAGTGGCTCTCTCGATATACTTTTACTGTAGAATGTCTTGCAGGAGATAAAAATGTGCTAGAAGACTGTCTCACCCGTGGCTTTAGGTATGTCTTACATCATCCATGATCTTACTTTCTCCTCTCGAGCCCTATAAAAGGATACGATCCCCACGACATATTCCTTACAAACTTCAGTCACAAAAAGGAGAGGGGAGGATAAAAGAGTTTCAAAATTTATTAAATGGAAGACCTCAAATCCTTGAGGATGAAGAAGCAAATGCTCTTCATAGAGCTATCAGCAATCGAACAAAAAATCAACTTGTATGAACAAGTAACAATGGTCACCGATGTATAGGAAAGTGAAAGCTTAGAAACAAAGGCTATTCCAATGCAAACGGAACCTGGTAAAGAAACAACAAATCCATTGAAAGTTGATGCTTTCCTAAAAAGCATAATAAAGGAGACAGCTACTCCTCTTCGACATGGAAAAACTAGCTTGTTGGTTAATTCCAACCCTTGTACTGAAGGAATCAGTAAAATGACAATTTTTTCATCTACTAATTTGTGCAAGAGCTGAAACTAAATTACAAAAAGGCTTTTAACAAAGAAGCTGAAAGATTCTATGTAATCTATAAAGGGCTACACGCTGGAATACATACAGACAGCGGAATTACAAAGACCTTCTGCAAGGTCGATAAAGTAACATGCAAGAAGTTCATAAATGAAACAAGTGCACGACTTAGTTTTGGCACCTTCAATGACGAAGTCAATCAAACCAAAAAACCTCTTCTAAAGCCGAAAGTCCTGAAGATCAAAGAAGAGAACATATATCAAAGATTTGACATCCCAAATAATGTCGAATATGAAGTCAACAACCCTATAATCTCCTTTGAAGATTTCAGAACAATCTGGAGTAAAGCTAGAACGGCATGCCTAGAAGATCTTATCCACGAAAGATTTTTCACAACAGATAAGAAAACCAAAAAATATCTATACAACTTCCTAGAAGGAGTAGATCCAAGATTAATCTAAGAAGCCTTTTCGATAGGATTAATAGACAATACCTATCCAAGTTGCAATTTGCAAGAACTAAAATTCTTCCCAACCAGTATGATAGAAACGATTAAGAATTTCCGAAAGAAAGTTCTCAAAGCAAAAGATGATCCAATTTACATCAGAGTCATCTCCTCTCTTCCAGAATGGATTCAAGAAGCAACACTTTCCCCTTATCATTATCTAGAAATTGTCTTAGCAAAAGATAAAAAAGACATCGTATCAACGACCTTAGAAGAATTTCTGAAAAGATCATTGAGATAATCTCAGGATCAAAGAAAAAAGTTAATTATACAAATTCACACTATACAATCACCATCTGGAGCTATGGCAACACCAGTAACGAAATCCTTGAACGAGCATCCAAATTCGGAGAATAGTTCATGAACAACAACTTGATGCATCTACCACTACAAGACAAATCTTCTGTAGGCATGCAGAGCAGTTGTTTGAAGACCATCAGTGCAACTACTGCAAAAGCAGTGATTCCACGACAAAGGAGGGTTTCTCATCTAAAAATGACAAATCTTGATCATCTTAAAGAAAGATGCTTCACGCGGCCCCATCCACTCAAGAAAATAATGCCTCCTACATTATTAAAAAAGATGCTCCAACATCAAAACGATGATAAAATCTTCGATCTAAAAGGAGCTAGCTTTTCCAGCTTTCCACAATAATATAATCGTAAGTAGATAGAAACGTCATGCCTGACGTATTAAGCAATTATCAGAAACATAACTTGAGAGTTATGTTTTCACTAGGGGACATCACAACTACGAGTGCAAGAAAAACACTCACTATCCTGTAAATTTTCAAATTAATGTCTTGTGAGTAAAATCTCCCTTAGAAGGGAGAATTGTAAAATATTGTAAGAGTACTCCCTTTTTGGAAACTCTTTTAAAATAAATACATGTTTTGTTATACTTGAGTGTTCATACAAAAATAGAGTCATGAAACCTGTAAGTGGTAGAGTGTCAGGTCGACGATGGCCAACAGTATCGCATGCATGAAACCAATAGGGAAAGCAACCACACATACCAAAGGATGACATAGGCTGGCTTGAATAGTTTCTATTTATGTAAGTATAACACCCACTCCAAAACACTTATTGATTAATGAGTTTTCTCTTTACAAATTTTGCATCTATTCCCTTATCATTAAAAAACTCCGCACACTGCCCAAACTGGTATCAGAGCCTTGTTAAAAATGGCATTACATTATAATAAAACACTTTACAATGAAGTTTTTGAAGGAATTCGTAATATCAAGGTTGAAATTTCTCATCATAAAGAAATAATTTTCAATAATAAGAAAAATTTAGTGCAACTTGATCCACTGTCCTACTATAGTTTCCTTCTTCGGACCGATCTTCATTCAAAATTGGTACAACAACAAAATAAGTGAGTTCTCTTCTATTCCCTTGGAGTAGTTGTCTAGTTTACTCTATTTGTTCAGCTAACATGACCCATATCATGGCTTGAACTCCTACCATCGTGACTGGCTCAGGTGAGGGTACAACTTCTAGCGCACGACTAATTACATGTTGGGGATCAGACTATTGGTTTCTATTATCATTTCCAAGTCCGCTATGTGCCCTCACCATGACGAAATCATAATTTATTAACACCTATAGATTGCAAGTTTGCTAGTGTTCCACTAGACTATCTAGAATAGTTTGTGTTCATCATCTGTACTCTAATATATGACTTGTGCCAGTAGTACAACAGTACCAATTTTTTTCACAGACCTCACACCTTTATTTTATCTTTCACAACGCTTCACTACCTAAAATAAATTAAATATGATAAAATAAAATAACTCAATACTTCAACAATATACAATTTAATCAAGTAGAGTTATCTCATATTACTTTATCTAACACATGTATCATAAGTACATATAGTAAGAACACGTAGCATTTAAGCATTTAAATATTTTGTATATATGTGTAAGTTGAAAGTAACTATGCACTCACTTTATTAAAGGTGGATGATTTATGGTTAGGCCGGCACCTTTGCTTTTCCTTTCAAGACACCTAGATATAAATATCACTATGTATTTGTCTTTGTTTATAATGTTTTTAAAACTATAATAAAATAATTTAGATTCCTCAATAATCCCAATGAATGCTTCAAGTTCTAGTTGATAAGGAATGTCCAGGTAAGATTATATCGGAGGTAGGATCGACTTGGTATTTAGAGTATACTGTTTCAAAATACATTTTAAACACCTCACGAGATCTAGCCTAGATATCACTACTGTAAGTAGATCAATCAGTATTATGGTTGGAATCACTAACAAATCTTATTATAGCTTCATAATAACGACTATGAATAAAACTATAAGTTACGTTTCAAGCATAGTAAGTGTAGCCTAACTTACAAAGTTTTTTGAGAAAAGTTTCGAAAGTCATGGGCAAAATTTTGACTTTGAAACTTGTTTTTGCTGGGCTCTTTGATGCTTTAGAGCCTCGTCAAACTATTTGGAAACTCATGATAATTGGTCTTAAAATAGGGGTGTTTCTAGAGAGTTTTTGATGGAAAGGTGTGCGAAATGATCAGTTCTCAACTTGTATTAATAGGTGTACCGCGCCCTTATGTAGGTGGAAAGTATTTGTCTCTGACCATGACACGTGGTGAGATCTGGTCTCATTTAGCAAGTAACTTTTTTGAACTTAAAAAAATCACGTCTGTCACTTACAACCTCTATTTTCGATGTTCTTTATATCCCCAGTTTCATATCAACGAATACTACAACTTTTGTTTAGATCACAACAACTAATTCTCATTCTACTTAGAATTTTAGAGTTTACGAAGGTTATACTGTAACAGCTTGCAAAATTCATAACTTCTTCACATGAGCTCCATTCTCGATGTTCTCTATATTGGCGGATTTTTATTTACGAGTACTTCGATTCTTGTTTACATTGTTTTGGCTAAAAAAAACAACTAATCTCCATTTCACTTTTTATGACACACATTGTTGCGTAGGGTTGAATATGAAACTTCAAAACATCATACTTTCTTCATACGAAGTCAAATTTTGGCGTTTTTTTATATCCACAAGTTCATAATTATGATTACTACGACTTCCTTTTAGATTACTTATCCTAGTTACACATTTACTTTTAATTATTTGCTTAGCCCAATTTGTTATGTTTTAGAGTAATCTTTTATACAAATAATATATGTACAACTCCATGCATATAATACACACACACACACACAAACATAAACATATATTATGCTTGAATAACTCTTTATTTATTCATTTCACAAGAATATTTACATTTGTCAACCGACATAAATATAAGTTTTCTAAGAAATGTGTAGCAAGAAACGCAAGTATTATAGAGAGGTTGTACATTAAGTTATTCAAATGCAAGTTTCGGTTGTAGGAGGTTATGTTTTTAAGACACTTCATCAATCAAAATGATATCTTGGTCGATCCAGCGAATATCGAGGCAATGGTGCATTTGGAAGGTTCCTAAAACTCCATATGAGATTATATCTTGTGTTTTCTTGGATGTGACATGAGGTTTATTCAGGATTCTTCAAAGATTGCTTTGCCCTTGACTTGTTTGATAGAGAAGAGTGTTGCTTTCAGATGGGGCAAGGATCAGTAAGTAGCTTATAAGACTCTATGATATAAATTATATGAGGCAACGTTTTTTTATTATGCCTAAGGGAATGGAGGATATGGTACTGTATTTTCATTATTCAATCATGGTTTTGGAGGTTGTATTTATGAGTAAGTCGGGTGATTGCTTATGCTTCGAGGAAGTTAAAGCCTTATGAGGCTAATTATCTTACTCATGACTTGGAGTTGGGGGAAGTGATTTTTCCATAAAGATTTGGCGCCTTTATTTTTATGGGGTTTGTTGTACCATCTACATAGATCATAATAATTTGGTATATTTGATGGATCAACCAAAACTAAATATGAGGTAGCATAGATGGCTTGATGTGGTGAAAGATTATGACTGTGAGATTTTGTATCATCTAAGTAAGGCCAATGCAGTGGTCGATGATTTAAGTCAGAAGGCGACCAACAAACTAATTCAGGATTTATGCGTGAGGTTTACCATTGTTACTCCATTTTTGGAAATGATTAAGGGAGCACCGTATGAGGAAATCATGGAAGAAAACCCTGAAAACATGAGAATAGTTGGTCGGGTTTTAGCATTTGAAATCGATAGTCGTGGTTTGTTAACTTTGCATGTGTAACATCCCGACGATGATGTAATTCTAATTTTCACCCTTATATTGAGATTTATTGCATATTGGTCCCTAAGTAAAAGAAAGAGTTCAAAAAGGGTCTGTAGTGGCATTTTGGTAATTTCAAGATTTTATGAGTACGCCGAGCATACGTGTTTACGCTAAGCATACTAGGGCACGCCTTTGTACGTTGGGCATACATCTTGTATGCATGGCGTACATGAAGATCATTCAAACCCTATTTGTTAGGGTTTGGCCCTAAATAATCAACATTACAACCTCATGTCCCTTTCCTTCTTCAGCCATCCTCTGTGAGAACAACCCCCAAGAAACCTTAAGTGAAAGAGTGCCTTTTTAGAGCCATTAGAGTGTTTTAGAGGACTTTCTGTAGGTGTAGAGTGAAGTATGAAGAGCTTGGAGTTGGAAGCACCTTGGATATGTGATTTCTACCTTGATTGCAACCCCATAAGGTATAAAGCTGGCAACTTTACCACTCTATCTTGTAGATCTAGGTTTTTGCTCTTTTAAGTCAGTTTTTGGTCCCAAAATGATGATTCTTGAGCATGGCATGTTCTTGACCCATTAATCCATCCTTTCAGACCTTAGGAAGGGTCTTGAGTCATAAAATGGGATCTTAATGGTTGGTTTTGCTCCATGCATTCTTTAGAGTGTCTTAATGTATTAAGATGTTCAATTAACCACTTAATGGACATGCGAAGTCATAAAGTTGGAAACTTTATGACTCTTGAGGATGATTCAGCCTTGGATTAGAATGTTAGACGTAATAGCTTCAGGCATTAAGCTCTTAATGAGTTTTTGGTCAACCTCCTCGATGGTGGTCAATGCTCGAGTACACCCCTTGTATACGTTCTGTGTAAACTCAGCTAAGTTGACTCGGTTGGGTTGACTCATTTGACTTGTTATTTTGACTAATTTGACATTAACTTTAACGAAAGGGTATTTTGAATAGTATTTAATAATTGTTCATTTGGATGAATATATGACGGTTAGAGCTGAGATTCGGAGTCAGGACCTCATCAGCTAATGTTCAGAATGTGAGGTGAGTTTTCCTCGTTGTACTTAAGGATCGAAGTCACCAAGGCCCTCCCATTGGATTGACATCATGTTATACATTGATATGTTGATTATGAGATAGATCTACATGATTATATGCTAGTTGCTTATATGTTTAGACTGGTAGATCTGTAGGACTACCTATGATTTCTTTCTGCAAGATTATATGTATGTTGCTTATGTTCGTTATATATTATGTGTCGACATATTGTATTGGGTTGAAGTTGTACTACTTTATACTGTAGGAAACAAACCTGGGAGCGTTCCTGATATGAGCTGAGGGCTGGCTGGCACGCCAAACTCATACTAAAGGCTTACAAGCATTCCAGATATGCGCTGAGGGTCGACTAGCATGCCAAACTCATACTTCCACCCCGAGGATGACTGGAACTAGAGTATGACTAGTCTTGGTGTATTCCAACCCAATGGTTGATTGGACCTGACATGTTGTTGTATATGTTAATCTGTTTATGTGTTGGTACTTTGGCGGTAACTCACTAAGGTTTGGCTTATGGTTTTTAGTTGTTGTTTCAGGTACTTCTGATGATCGCGGGAAGTAGAAGGTGTGACCGTACACATCCTCCGTTTATGGCTTTATGGTTTTGGGATACTCTGATATGGATAAAAAATTTGGAAACAATGATTCTATAAACATTTTATGACTGTGGGTTGCTTTTAAAAGTTTTAATTTGTTGTAATTTTTTATTCGTTACAAGTTAATACCATAGCCTTGGTTAGAGTGAATTGGAGGAACACCCGTGTGAATCCAGTCTTAAACTAAGGAACTGCAAGGGTTTCCAAAATGATTTTCAAAATTGTTTTCAAAAAACTGAAGAGATGATGCGATGTGTATGATCAGCTAGAGCCAGTAAGTAGACCCCGAAACCACACTGTTATTTAATATGTTGATATGTTAGAACAACATGCTAGTGATAGGATAGGGATCTTTAGGGATCGAATGATAGAGTTGTCTGATTATATGATGCCTGATAGCCTAGGGTTTTCCTTATATGAAAAGGACATAATTACTGTAGTTACTTAGTGTATGCATCAAAATTGTACATAACTAACATTTTATATCCTGAGAACGTTTGATTTAGCCTTATTTCCTATTCCTTGTTTGGTTGTGGGCTTAGGTTAGAATCAAGTATTTGACTCTCTATAACATCCAATGTTATGTATGATTAATATACACGAGTGCTACAGGGTTGGTGGAGATTTTACGGATGAGTTATGTGGGGTCAGCTGACCAGTCAAAGAATGTATAGCCTTTCTTTGGGAAGTGAGAATAGGTTGCATGCATATTCTAGTGAGTATTGTTAGCATTGTTGTGATGATCTTCTGAGATAAATACGGGTACATGTGGAAGGTAGTATGGGCCCGTACTACCGGAAGCATAGCACCCGTATGCATAACAAGGAAGTTACAATCCCTGGGGTTTGTGTCACACCCCAAAACCAAGAAAGGCGGAAACGTTCTGGGGCGGAGGACGTCATGTAATGTATCACAACAATGTAAAGTAGTAAACAAGCAACAACATCATCCATTGCATTAATAGTATAATTTCAATTACAAGTGTGTTGTTTCATTGTATAAGACAAAATAATGAATAATCAAAATAAAAGAGGAGTCTTGACTGCTCCGTCTTCACAAAACCTGGTCGTCGTACCTCACCAGCTTTTTCGCTGATACAAGTTATTTTGAAAGCGAGTATCAGCGAAAAAGCTGGTGAATTCATAAGTATTAATGTGTCTTTGATTTGTAAAACTGTGAAGTAAAGACTTGTAAACATTTGGAGAAAATTTTATATAAGTATGAAAATGTTTGTAAGTAGTCGAATAACGTTTGAAAACCCTAGATTTAACTGTTTTGAAAGTAGCCTTCTACCAAGACCCGACTGTTTTGAAAGTAGCCTTCTACCAAGACCCGACTATTTTGAAAGTAGCCTTCTGCCAAGACCCGACTGTTTTGAAAGTAGCCTTCTACTAAGACCCGACTGTTTTGAAAGTAGGCTTCTACCAAGATCCGACTGTACGACTATTATTATTATTCTAATCTACCTTGTCGATCATGTGAATATGCAACATAGTAAAGGTATTAATAATATATTAACTGGAGTTTTATATCCTTTTATAATTGTCATAAGTACTGTAGTATTTGTAATAAGTGACTACTTTTGTACTGTTTTGCCTTAATTAAGGGTTGAGGCATAATGTGATGGCTAGATCCCATGCTAAACGCTCCCTGTCAAGAGATTACTGGAACAAAACGCGGCCTCAGTAATGATTGCAAGCCGCGAACATCCACATTACTATGATCACGTACACCCAATATAACTATCCCAATCCATTGTGATTCATTGGTATAGTTAGATCCTGGAATTTTTCCAAGCTATAGCACCTTGTTATGTCTGTTCTGTTATCGCATATTGTAATCGTATTTATGTAAGCATATCTATGTAAACCTATTCATGTAAGCGTATCTATGTAGGCGTATCTATGTTCGTATTCATGTAACATGTAATGTACCAAGATTAAGGGGTATGAACTCACCTGCAGTGAGTGGTTTGTTCGGAAGTGTCGAACAAGGTGCAAGGTGTCAAGTGAGGACTTGAACACACACAATGGTCCTAGTTATCATATAATAAACATATATGTAATCAAATTAGTCAATTAATAACTAATTAATCAAGTTAATACACCCAAGGTCATGGAAACACTTTGATTCAAGTGTTATAGGTACCAAAGGGTTGCACCTAAGGGTTATATGACATGGTACTAGAGTTTATGGCCCATGAACCACCGCTTTATGGAGTTTACGGCCCATGACCATTTCCCATGAGTTTAGGGTCGTAAATGATCAAATCCAAGCCTTAGGAAAACATTTGGGGCATAATAAGACCACCTTGTGGAGTTTATGGCCAAATGACCATATTCTTATGTTTTCACGACTGTAAACTCTCTTATGGACATGTTTTGATTGTTGTTGAAGGTCTTCAACGCTTCTAGGAAGGTTCAAGGTTGGCATCCAAGGCTTATGAAGGGACTAATGTCCATTTTACCACTAAAAAAGGGGTTTACGGCCCAAGAACATCCTTGGCTGTAAACGCCTTTGTTCTTGTGTTATTTGATGATTTTCAAGTGTTATCAAGTTCATATTAAGCATCCAAGAAGCTAGGGAAAGTGTACTTATAAGATAGAAACTTGATTTTGCGTTTAAGGTCCAAGAACACTAGTGTGTGTTCTTGGAGTTCTTGGTGTTTTGAAGATCTAAGTGAAACACAAAATTGAATGGATGAAATGATGTATAAACACTAGGTATTGGGTGATAACAACAATTCAAGTCGAGAAACACTTACATTTTCGGGAGATCGGGTGAAAGACAGGAAGATGGTTGACAGAGAATAGAGGGTGTTATTGAGAATGGAAGTGAAATGTGAGGAGTTTGGGGAATAAACTCATGCCTAAGGAATGTGTTCACGGCCACTCGGGATTTTACGGCCCAAACTCTAAAATTTTGGCTGTGAACTCCGTATTAAGGTTGTATGTGCGGTTTTGCAACTCCAAGACTCGAGACGGTACTTCCTTTCGTCCGTTCGTTTGAAGAATAAATACTAAAAACACTCAAACAGACTTTAAATTGGCTAAAAATTATTAGGAATGTAATTGACTTTTAATTTAAGTGCTTGACTTTAATGTTTGAACAAATGAAAATTTTGGGTAGTCTTCATCCTGAAGTTCATATTAGAAGTCATACATAGTTCATCAATTACAGTCTCGTGTATATGAGTCGTATATAATTAAGATTGAAAAGGTAGTCGAATAAATGATTCTTCATTAACCTCACATCCCAACAAGGAAAAGAGTTAAAGTGTAATCATCAATTCTAAACCTGTAGAACCTTGATTATATACCACCCTTATGTATACATTCTTCAATGATAAATCAACCGTATGGGTCTTTGGATTGATCTTGACGTACAGTATGAGTGGTACTTCGGGGAGGTTTGCTGAGTTTTCTTCAGAAAGGATAAGAGACATGAGGTAGTCTATGCATGAGTACTTCGGTGTTCTAGAATGATGGCTTCGCTAGAAAGACGATTTCAAAGAAAGAGATGTGCGCATGAAACTGGTATTGTGCGAATCGAATTGACTCTAGTGGTATAATAATATCGGACATATTTGAAAGTAAAGACACTAGATTTGAACATAAGGCGTTACAAACAAAACACAACAGTACAACTTTTAATAGAGTTATAGTACTTTAGAGTAACTACAGGAATGATGCTGCTAACAAGGTATACTACAAAAGGCAAGTATATGCAGCACGAGGGTCCCTTTACTTACAGGGTTTCGCAAACGATAAGACTCAAGTTGCACTAGTTTTAAACATGTTTTATGAGTCTGTTACAACGAACGACTTAGATAATTTAATGAGGGCCCGGGGTAGTCTCTCCTGCGGTAGTGACCCTTAGTATTTCCCCGTCTGCGTCGGAGTTCTTTGTTATTGGACAATCCTTCTTGAAGTGCCCTATCTCACTGCATTGGTGACATATTGAGCTGGTACTAGCATTGGTGGTGGAAACAAGGTGTCGATTCAGAGTTATGTGGACGTGGGTGCTTTCATTGTTCTCCCTTTTTCGGGCAATTTCTTTTATAGTGTCCAGTCTCACCACAATAATAGCTACCTTGGCTGGCTCTAGTGGTGGTAGTTCCACAGAAATGGGCAATGTGTCCCAATCTGTTGCAATTGATACATTGCAATACCCGACGGGCTCCATTATGATGATAGCTACACTTGCTACACTTCAGGAGCGTTCCCTCATATTGCTTGCATCCCTTTTGGGCTTGACGTTTCCATTTCTTGAACTCTGAGTGATGGATTCGCGAGCCTGCAACTGTTATTGTTTGTTGGCTTCCTGGATTGATACTACGATCGGGATTTTCAACCCCTTCGTTAGCATTGCTTGTGTTGATAGTGTTACAATTTGCAAGGACAGTTGTCACGGCATCCATCACGGCAGCTGTAACTGCGGCTTGGAAAGTAGCAGTGTCTATAGGAAAGGCAAGGGTTTCATTCTTCGACTGACTATTTCCAGATAATGACATGATTCTGTAACACGAAAGAAAAGGAGTTCGTGAGCTATTATGGTTGAACTTAGATGTAGTCTGATCGTTCATGTAAAGAGTAAGAGTATTTCTCGAAGGTTTGATCTACATCCCTATGATGCAGTCCTAGTAAAGAGTAGAAGTATGTTCGTAGAATTGGTCTCAAGAAGCTTGGCGTTTAAAACAGGGTACCATCGGTTGGTAAATAACATGATCCAACCCTTGAAAAAGAATAGGGAATGATCCCTGAGCTAAATTTCCCTAGTTTAATAACTCAACTAGGGTGGGCTTCAAATAGACTCCCATGATAGCACGATGAAAGTATTTGAATAAAGAATAACACAGAAGTTAGCCGACTGTCAATATCTTTGATATTCATGATGTAATAAGTTCGGGAAAAATTGACCTTGTAGAAGGTCTTACATCATATCCAAAGTAGAAAGGTTTTGGCCGCATAAAGGCCTAACTAGAAATACCTACAGTACAAGGCAATTTCATAGAAAAATGCCACATAGGACATAGATAGGAAAAACGATTCCTTTCAACAGGGAAAGAAAGTAAGGCATCTGCTACTGGTAACGGTCATCCCTCTGGTGAACCCTTAGTTCAACCAGTTGACGTTCCGCATCATGCAGGTGTCTTTTGTACACCCTTTGGCGTACTTGGAGTTCTATGACTTCGGCTCGTGATATAGCCAGTGCTTGAAGCAGGGTTTCATGGTCTCTCTCAGATCTCTCACGAGCATCTTCCAGACAAATGGATCGAAGGGTATGCATTCTCGCATTGGTGACAACTTCTGTGATCTGATGTAGGGCTGTCCTACCTTGAATCTCATTTCGGGCCACTCTATTGACCAGGATTGGCAACATTCTGTCTGTTGAGCCCCCATTTCTCAAGTCATAAAAGCTTCGCTCTCCATTAAATGGCATGGGCTGATCCTGTCCTTGGCTCCATGTTTCCAAGCATTCTACACAAGGAGGCGTCGGGCCATGAAAAGCCGGACGAGGGTTAGGATTTGGAAAGGGAGATGCATGGGGTAGGTTCTCAACCTTGGGTTTGGAGTTATCATCATCCGAAATACTTTCAGCGTGGTGATCATTCAAATGGATTGGATGATCATTCTCGGGTTCTTCTCCAAACCATTCAACATTGCCTTCATTCGGAAGGTACGGGTTATCGTGGGGAGGGAGTCCAACAATGTTATCTACGTGAGAATTGGGGTAAGGAAATAATTATTAAACGAACTATCTAGATAATTATTAGAAAATCTTCATTAGTTACATCACTATTTGTAAAGTGCATACCAGTCATATGTAATCAAAACAGGATAAGCCTTCGAATGAGTGACCTTAACTCCAAATTCACAAGGAACCGGGGTAAAGCAAAAATTTCACAGATTCTAAGTCTATAACATCCTAGTTACATATAATCTTAGTGTATCCACTTAGCAACTGTCACCTTGGTAATGAAGATCATTTTTAGTTCTCAAGTAAGTAACTATAGTTACACAAAACACCCCTATGGTATTTTAGACCTAGGTTCTGTTATAATGTTCTCATTGTAGTAGTTTTGGTAAGTTTTTAGACTTGTGGACACATTACAACCATTCTTGGGCATGTGCTAATCACTCCTCGGAACCGCATAGTTGATCAGGCTATGTCATTCCCAAGACTAACCATACATCACCGAGCTTGCATGTGATATTCAATAATCGTAATACTTTTGTTCTTGTCATTGTGACACGGATTTTAGTATGAATGCAGACACGTATACTTTGTTAAATATTCTATTATTTAAAAGTATAAACTCTTGGTCAGAGTATTTTTAATTCCATTGTATTTATATTTAGTATCTCTTTTATGGGTTGATATACTTAATTCACTATAAATATTGCTCTGATACCAATCTGTCACACCCCAAAACCAAGAACGGCGGAAACGTTCTGGGGTGGAGGACGTCATGTAATGTATCATAACAATGTAAAGTAGTAAACAAGCAACAACATCATCCATTGCATTAATAGTATAATTTTAATTACAAATGTGTTCTTTCATAGTATAAGACAACTTTATGAATAATCAAAATAAAAAAGGAGTCTTGACTGCTCCGTCTTCACAAAACCTGGTCGTCGTACCTGTCTATTTGTGACCTAAGAATACAAGTTGTTTTGAAAGCGAGTATCAGCCAAAAAGCTGATGAATTCATAAGTAGTAATGTGCCTTTGATTTGTAAAACTGTGTAGTAAAGACTTGTAAACATTTGGAGAAAAGTTTGTATAAGTATGAATATGTTTGTAAGTATTCGAATAACGTTTGAAACCCCTAGAAAATCCCTATGATTTCTACTAGTATAAAAGTAGTCTTCTACCAAGACTTAACTGTTTTGAAAGTAGCCTTCTACCAAGAATCGACTGTTTTGAATGTAGCCTTCTACCAAGACCCGACGGCTTTGAAAGTAGCCTTCTACCAAGACCCGACTGTTTTGAAAGTAGCCTTCTACTAAGACCCTACTGTTTTGAAAGTAGCCTTCTACCAAGACCCGACTGTACGACTATTATTATTATTATTCTAATCTACCTCATCGATCATGTTAATATGCCACATAGTAAAGGTATTAATAATATATTAACTGGAGTTTTATATCCTTTTGTAATTGTCATAAGTACTGTAGTATTTGTAATAAGTGGGTACTTTTGTACTAATTTGCCTTAATTAAGGGTTAAGGCAGAATGTGATGGCTAGATCCCATGCTAAATGCTCCCTGTCAAGAGAATATGGGAACCAAACGCGACCCATGCAATTATTGCAAACCGCGAAGATCCACATTACTATGATCACGTATACCCAATATAACTATCACAATGCATTGTAATTTATTGGTATAGTTAGATCATGAAATTGTTCCATGCTATAGCACCTTGTTATTTATGTTCTGTTATCATGTATTGTAATCGTATTTATGTAAGTGTATCTATGTAAACGTATTCATGTAAGCGTATCTATGTAAACGTATTCATGTAACATGTAATGTACTAATATAGACTCATGAATGAACTGACTCTTGTGTGATTCCTTGTACTTGGAATGGTAAGTAGTATCTTCTAACTATACCTATAATAGTTACTAATAATGTACGTGTGAAACTGAAATTATGCCTTTGCTACCCAAAGATACTGAACTAACTAAGGAAACTTTTATGTCTATATATGTATACATGGTATATAACTAGTATTTAGACGACATTCGGATGACTAACCGATACCCTAAAGCCACATCCCAATGAGGAAAAGGAAATATAGTGAACTAGTGTTCCTAAGTCCTTTAAACATTACTTATATAACTATACATATATGGGCATGCATTTGACAATATAAAAGCATAAAATAAGTGTAACATCCGGGATTTTAGGTATATTAATTATTCTTTTTATTTTGAGTTTTGTGGAAGAACTCGACGAGTTGGTGTGTAGACTCGCCGAGTTGAGAAGCGATTTCTCACCCTGATTGATGCCCGGACTCGGCGAGTCTGCGTTGTTTAATGAAACCCTAATTTCTCGGGTTTGAGGCCTACTTAAAGGGCCTTATGGCCTTCATTTGCGCTCATTAGTCCCCAAACTGGAACCCTAGAGCATTTGAGCAATTCAAGTGAGGGAAGGAACCATTATTAATCTTGGAGTTATTGCCTAGCAAGGAAAGAGGAGATCTAGCCAAGAGGAAGCAAGGGAGTGGTGGATTCCTGAAGAACTAAGGTCCAGGACATCACAACTAAGGTACCTTTCCGAATCATTCTCTGATATTGTGATGTTCATGTAGATTTAGGGCTTTTCAACCCATTTGTGGTTAGATCTAGTATCCTTATGGTCCCTTAGCGAGTTAAGGTTCTGGATCTGGACCCATAGAGGTCCAGAGCACCTCTTTACCAAAGCTTTATATGCATCCATGGAGGCTTTGGCTTTAGATCAATGTATTTGAGGCTAAAACACCATTAATGAGCTATTTGATGCTTAATGAGCACCAAGACTTTGACTTTACGTGGTCAATAAGCTTAAGGGACTGGATCTACGAGTTAGTAGAGCGAATCTTACCTCAGAAGGTCGTTTGGGGTTGTGCATGGAATGCACTCGCCGAGTCCACTCCCGGACTCGGCGAGTTGGTGCGGGTTGTTCAGTGATTACGAACCAGGGGCTGAGTAACCGAGTCGGGTGACTAAC
The DNA here is from genome assembly GCF_052625555.1 of Lactuca saligna. Taxonomy (NCBI): domain Eukaryota; kingdom Viridiplantae; phylum Streptophyta; class Magnoliopsida; order Asterales; family Asteraceae; genus Lactuca; species Lactuca saligna. The sequence continues at coordinate 230,571,929 of NC_136420.1, read as the reverse complement.
TCGGTGAGTTGGAAGTGATTCAAAGGGATCGGGTTCCCGTAGGGACTCGGCGAGTCAGGTCAATCGTTAACCGTTGACCCGAGTTGACTAGTTTGACTTCGTAGTGTTAGTCAGCCAGGGTCAAGGTGGTATTAAGTGGAGATATGCTTGTGTTGTAGGAGGGCGATAGCTCGGGAGATCGAGCACTAGTGATTCCGAGATATGCGAGGTGAGTCTTCTCACTATACATTACCTTGAGTGGTATTTCGAGTTAACCAGAGGGTCTTATGTGCTATGTATGATATTATGTGTTATATTAGAGATTTCGTGCTATGTGTTGTATGCGGTATGATTATATAGACCAGGCCGAGGGTCCAACGATTCAGACCGGGCCAAAGGGCCCAATGAGCTATGACTGGACCGGAGGGTCCGACAAGCTGCGGGACTAGAGGGTCTCGTTGAGACATCTTGACCGGAGGGACGGGTTTAGCCTTGAGTGGCGTATTTGTGATATGTGGTATTTTGGGGAACTCAATAAGCATTTATGCTTACAGTTGTTGTGTTTGATGTCTCAAGTACCAGCAAGGACCGTGGGAAGGCGACGGCTTGACTTGTACACACCCACACCGATGGTATTCATGTTAGAGAGATCTTGGGATTTGTTTTGAAAACACTATTGTTATGGATTTGAGATTATGATATGATATACATTTTGTGGTCTAAAAATAAAAAATTAAATTCGAAATTTTACGTTGTTACAATAAGTTTCTTAAAACCTTTGAAAAGTTTAATTCTAAGAAACGATGACTTGATGTCAGTTAATAATACGATTTGAAAATATTTTGTTTGATAAGACAGTTTAAGTATAAGGAAATCCTTTGTTTGAAACTCATTTGTAAAAGAGTTTAAAAGGAAACATATAGTATTTAAGATAGTTTAATAAATACTTTTGAACATATTAAAAACATTTAAGAAACTCATTTGAAGAAATTTGTCTAGTAAAATAATTAACGTATAGTAAATCCATATGCATGCTAGTTATTAATCACATGTGATTGATATAATAACTAAACATGATTCAACTTGTATCCCACTAATAAAGCATTTATAAACATTTAAAATCATTTAAAAAAATATTTAAAAGGTTAATTAAAGGGTATGAACTCACCTGCAGTGAGTGGTTTGTTCGGAAATGTCGACAAGGTGCTAGGTGTCAAGTGAGGACTTGAACACACACAATAGTCCTAGTTATCATATAATAAACATATATGTAATCAAATTAGTCAATTAATAACTAATTAATCAATTTAAGACACCCTAGTTCATGGAAACACTTTGATTCAAGTTCTATAGGTACCAAAGGGTTGCACCTAAGGGTTATATGACATGGTCTTGGAGTTTATGGCCCATAAACCACTGCTTTATGGAGTTTACGGCCCATGACCATTTCCCCATGAGTTTAGGGCCGTAAACTCATGGTACTAAGAGCCAAATTGTATTTTGAGGTCTTCCAAGTCATTTTTGGGCTTCAAATGATCAAGTCCAAGCCTTAGGAAAACATTTGGGGCATAATAAGACCACCTTGTGGATTTTACGGCCAAATGACCATATTCTTATGTGTTCACGGCTGTAAAATCTATTAGGGACATGTTTTGATTGTTGTTTAAGGTCTTAAATACTTCTAGGAAGGCTCAAGGTTGGCATCCAAGGCTTAGGAAGGGACTAATGTCCATTTTACCACTTAAAAGGGGTTTACGGCCCAAGAACATCCTTGGCCGTAAAATCCTTTGTTCTTGTGTTATTTGATGATTTTCAAGTGTTATCAAGTTCATATTAAGCACCCAAGAAGCTAGGGAAAGTGTACTTACAAGATAGAAGCTTGATTTGGTGTTTAAGGTCAAAGAACACTAGTGTATGTTCTTGGTGTTTTGAAGATCTAAGTAAAACACAAAATTGAATGGATGAAATTATGTATAAACACTAGGTATTAGGTTATAACAACAATTCAAGTGGAGAAACACTTACATTTTCGGGAGATCGGGTGAAAGACAGGAAGATAGTTGAGAGAGAATAGAGGGTGTTCTAGAGAATGGAAGTAAAAAGTGAGGAGTTTGGGGAATAAACTCATGCCTAAGGCATGTGTTCACGGCCACTAGGGAGTTTACGGCCCAAACTCTAAAAGTTTGGCTGTAAACTCCTTATTAAGGTGGTATGTGCGGTTTTGCAACTCCAAGACTCGAGACGGTACTTCCTTTCATCCGTTCGTTTGAAGAATAAATACTAAAAACACTCAAACGGACTTTAAATTGGCTAAAAATTATTGGGAATGTAATTGACTTTTAATTTAAGTGCTTGACTTTAAAGTTTGAACAGATGAAAATTTTGGGTTGTCACAGTTTGTTGGGATATGGTCCCTTTGTTATGATATTCATTTTATCTGGTATTTCCCTGGTTCACTTTCATTATGGTGATTACGAGGCGATTTAAGTCGAGACCTAGATCAGGAGCTAGGATAGGCTAGGATTAACTAAGGATCGGATTAGGGAGATCATTCATGAGGTGGTTGTTTCTGTTGTTTGGGAGTAGATACTAGATTTTCTTGGGTCTATTAAGACTGTGATGATGGAGTTCTTCCACTATTTATATGTTGTACTTTCCAAGGTTGCTTCTGTTACAACCACCACAACCATTTCTATTTTGGGAGTTTGGTGTTTGGAGGGATTTTTAGTATCCGGACTTCGACAATATGAAGCCCCCGATATTTGATGGAGTTCAGGATCTGATTATAGTTATGAGGTGGTTATTTGACATTGAGGGAGGTTTCTTTACCTGCTCTTACCAAGCTGACCAAAAGGTCAAGTGTGCTTTGAACCTTCTTCGTTCCAGAGTGAAGGATTGGTGGAGGTTGGTTACCAGTTCTTACAACCCAAGGTAAGCTACAGTTTCATGGGAGCAGTTCTCTGATATGTTCCACCCAAGACATTTTCCGTTGATAGTGTTGGGTTTTGAGCAATCTAACACTTCCTAAGTGTGCATGCAACCCTAATAAACCTTGGATCTATGTTTGTCTAAATACATGCAAAATAATAATTTTCCAAGGTTTATAACCTATCTAACATGGCATGGGGAACATTTCAACATAAAAGAGTTAGAAGAGATTACATACCTTTTGGTGAGTTTGGTTCTAAGGAGTTTGAGGGCCAAGCACCAATAGTATGAATGCCTCAAATGGAATCACAAACACCACAAACTCTTGGAAAACTTTGAGAGAGTATACACCTTGTATAAAATCGGCCACACACATGCACACACACACTAGTTCACTAGTTTTCTCTTAGGCTCCATTTCATGCTCCATAAGCATGCTTATATAGTGTGCATGGTTAGGGTGAAACCCTAATAACCCATGTCTTTTCCTTTTCCAAGGATCCATGGGTTAAAAGCTCGATGGATCATCCATGGACTTCCACATAAGCCTAGCCCATTAACAAATGAGTATTAGCCCACACTATATAAAACAAATAGCCCATAATTTAATTAGTATTCCTTTTAATCTCTAAATTAATTCATAACTAATTTAAGACTAAAACTAATTAAATAACGTAACTTCATATTAATATATTATAACTCATAATATATTAATACACATATGTGTATAACTCTCATAAAATTATCCATAATAGTTTGGATGAGATGCAACCCAAATGGACCATGCCGGTCGGGTCAAGTATATACCAAATAAGTTATGGACTTAGACACCTTATCCAACAGACTCTCACTTGGATAAGTCTAATAATTATATTTGCCTATAACTTCAGGAACCAACCAACAATCGTAGCTCTCGAAAACTCCCTCGAACAATGAAGACTCTGTCGAACTATGAAGCGCCATCTTAGATAAGTGATCACATAATCCTCTGTTCTCATGATATCGGCCGGACAAACACATGGAACTATGTCTTGCTTATTGTCTAGCGGTTGTTTCTCGATTTTCCGATTTGTTTGACGAAGAACTTCACTGAACACATCGGTTTAGTTCTGACCAGGCCTGGTACATGGGTCAACACAAAATCATCGAGGGGCCCAGATATCGCTTCTATTTCTAGAAGTAACAGATAAACTTCGACTGATATGCTTGTTCTACTACTTATTGAATTGTACACAAAGGCACGTTTTATAACATCAAGTTACTGATGCGTTTACGTGCAATCAATGCACAACCAACTCATAGGTAACAACTCATATCTCTAGGTTTAAAGATTTATATGATGTTATCGTCTCACGATTACTCGAGATAAATTCCATGAAGTGATACAAGTCTGCGTGGGTTTATACCAATACTCACAACTTATGAGTACTCATGAATGTTGCAGCAACCATTGCCATGTCTAAACACCTTTAAGGCATCTACAAACCCAATTCATGACAATCTTGATTCATACCTACTTCCGACGTATGATCGATTGTGGAAGTTTGAATAAATTAATTATTCTGGAAGTCAAAACATGCAAAACTGAAACAATAGTAAATAATTGACAATGATAGTAACACTTTACTCATAAATAAATCACAAATTTTATTCATCATCAAACGTCGATTACATTTTACAAGTTTCAGGAAAACTATCTAATCTGTAAAACTAATATCGTCCCTCAGCCCGATGCGTCTCGCATGCTGAAAATGCTTAACCCTCGTCAGTCCCTTCGTAAGGGGATCTGCAGGATTCTCATCCGACGATATCCTCCTTGTCACAAGGAGTCCTTCTTCAATCTTGTGTCTTATGAAGTGATATTTTATGTCAATGTGCCGGGATCTGCCATGATCTCTTGGTTCCTTGGCTAAGGTAACCGCACTATTGTTGTCACAGAAAATCTCTATAGGTTCCTTAATAGCTGGTACAACTCCAAGGTCTCCGATGAAGTTCTTTAGCCATATCGCCTCCTTCGCTGCTTCACTCGCTGCTATATACTCTGATTCACAAGTCGAATCAGCCACCGTCTCCTGCTTGGAACTCTTCCAAGAAATTGCCCCTCCATTTAAGGTAAAGATCCAGCCCGACTGAGAGCGGAAATTATCCCTATCAGTCTGAAAACCAGCATCACTATACCCTAATATTCTCAAGTCATCACTGCCACCTAGGGTAAGGATCCAATCCTTAGTCCTCCGCAGGTACTTGAGAATGTTCTTTACCGCGGTCCAATGAGCCTTGCCAGGGTTCCCCTGATACCTGCTGACCATGCTCAAAGCAAATGCCACATCAGGACAGGTACAAGTCATAGCATACATGATCGAGCCAACTACGGAAGCATATGGTAATTGGCTCATCTCAGCTATCTCTGCCTCTGTACTCGGACTCTGAGTCTTACTCAGTTTGGTGTTGCTTTGGATCGGTAAATCTCTTTTCTTGGAATTCTCAATGTTGAACCTTTTCTACACCTTATCCAAGTAGATACTCTGACTAAGTCCAATTATTCTTCTACTCCTTTCTCTTAATATCCTTATCCCTAGGATATAGGTAGCCTCCCCTAGGTCCTTCATAGGAAAGCACTTCCCAAGCCAGGACTTAACTTCCTGCAAGGTTGGGATGTCATTTCCTATGAGTAGTATGTCATCCACATACAGTACCAAGAAGCTAACTATACTCCCACTAGCTCTGACATACACGCAAGACTCATCTTCGCTTCTCAAGAAGCCAAACTCTTTTACCTTCTCATCAAAACAAAGATTCCAGCTACGAGATGCTTGTTTTAATCCATAAATGGATTTCTCAAGCTTGCATACTCTATTAGGGTACTCTGCATTGACAAAACCCTCTGGCTGATTCATGTACACATCCTCAGCCAACTTTCCATTACGGAAAGCGGTTTTGACATCCATTTGCCATATTTCATAATCATGAAATGCTGCAATGGCTAACATAACCCTAATAGACTTAATCTTTGCTACCGGCGAAAAGGTTTCATCATAATCAACACCTTAAGTTTGAGTAAAACCCTTCGCAACCAGTCGAGCCTTATAAGTATGCACTTTTCCTTCCATGTCTGTCTTCTTCTTGAAGATCCATTTGCACCCAACTGTTTTACGGCCTGGTACATGGTCAACCAAGTTCCAAACTTGATTGTCATACATGGACTGTATCTCGCTGTCCATAGCCTCCTTCCATTTAGCAGACTCCGGGCCTGCCATGAAAATACATCTTTCATTTCGGGGTTCAAGCTTATCATGAGTTTCGCGCCTCACGAAGACTTCGCAACCCCAAATTTTGATGTGGTCCAAATTAGGAACCTTCCCAGTCCACATCTCATGAGGTGTTATGGTAACCTTCTTTGTAGGGATTAGATTAAGGATATGGGCGGCAGTCTCTAAGGCATACCCCCAAAAAGAGATTGGTAACGAAACTCGACTCATCATAGAGCGAACCATGTCCAACAAGGTTCGATTACGCCTCTCAGCGACACCATTCAGCTGTGGTGTCCTGGGAGGAGTCAATTGTGAGGTAATCCCACACTCCTTAAGGTAGTCAAGGAACTCGGTACTAAGATACTCACCACCTCGATCGGATCGAAGCATCTTAATGTTCCTGCCCAATTGATTTTCTACTTCCTGCTTGAATTCCTTAAACCTTTCAAAGGTTTCGGACTTATTTTTGATTAAGTAGACATACCCATATCTACTAAAATCATCAATAAAAGTCACATAATACCGATTAGCATCCCTTGTGGCGGTTTTGAATGGCCCACATACATCAGTATGTATTAGGTCCAACAAACCTTCACCCCTCTCACAAGTTCCAGTGAAGGGTGATTTTGTCATTTTTCCAAGTAGACAAGATTCACAACTATCATCTGATTTGAGGTCAAATGATTCCAAGACTCCACTCTTTTGGAGTTGGCCTATGCGTTTCTTGTTTACATGTCCAAGACGACAATGCCACAATGATGCTTTATCTAGGCTAGTAGAAGAATCAATATACAACACATTATCTCCTAAGTTGTCCACAATCGACACAGTTTCATACACACCATCACAAGGTAATGCTTTAAAATAAAACACATTATTAAAGAAAGCATTAATACCACCACATTCATTATCAAACGAAAAGGTAAAACATTGTTTGTACAAAGCATGAAAAGAAATAATATTCCTCGCCATTTCAGACGAGTACACACATTTATTCAAATCTAATTTTAACCCATTATTAAGCAACAAAGTATAAACTCCAATCTTGGAAACAGGTGAAGCCTTCCTATTCCCCATGATTAAGTTTATCTTCCCGTGCTCCACATCCTCACTTCTTCTTAGGCCCTGCAAATCAGAACATATGTGAATACCACATCCTGTATCAAGCACCCAAGAGTTAGAATATGTTGAGTAATTAGATAATATAGTGTAAATACCTGCATAGGTGGGTTTCACTTTCCCATCCTTTAGATCCTGCAAGTACTTAGGGCAGTTTCGCTTCCAGTGTGCCTTTTCATGGCAATAAAAGCATTCAGCATCCTTGGGAATGGCAGAAGGAGTGACAGAACCGTTCTTAGTCTTTGATGAGGAGCCTTCAAGAGACTTTCCCTTGGTACCCTTCGAAGGGTGCTTCCTCTTTTTCCCTTTGCCTTGCCTAATAGCTAAAACAGGGGTAGAAGTTGGAGTAGGAGTAGTAGAGGTAACAACCGCTTTACCCTTAAGACCGGTTTCAGCGGTCTTCAAGAGTCCTTGAAGCTTGCTGAGGGTAACTTCCTCCTTGTTCATATGATATGTCATTCGAAAATGATCATAACAAGAAGGTAAGGAGTGCAAAATGATGTCAATTGCCAACTCCTCGGGGATGTTATTATGGAGGAGATTATTTCATACCGCTCCTGACGAGCACTCTGATGGTACCTTTCCATCAGGTCTTGGTGCATCTCAAAAGGGTAGAAATCTTCAAACGACTTTTGGAGCTCGACTGTCATCGTGGCCATCATGATACATGCCATCTTAGTAGCATCTCTCTCATGAGTCCTGAATTCAGCGATCTCCTCAGGAGTCGCATTAGACTCATCAAGTTCTTTTAACTCCTTATCGAGGACATATTCCTTGTCCTCGTAACGAGTAACCATCCTGATGTTCCTAATCCAATCCATGAAGTTGGAACCATCAAAGATGACCCTCCCACAAAGATTCATGAGAGAGAAAGAACCAGTTGGATTAGAGCCTGAAGCATTAGTGTTGGAAGACATCTGAAAGAAGAAAGTAAATTTAGATTAGATATTTAGGATCCTTAATAAGACACCCAAATGTAATATTAAGGCTAGGATCCAATCACAATATATTACACTTAGAAGAGGGATGCCGTAATCTAAGTAATAATATATTTGAAAGGTAGGTGAATGACGATTCACCAATTTCCACCATGAAAACGAAATGATTTATTAGGTTTAATTGGATTTGAAATTCCTAGATTCTTTTGAGATTCATTGAACTTTTCAATGGCATGTTTCAATCTCGATTGTGCCCTTCAAGTTTTGTGACTGGGATGCCGAGGATCACAAAACAAGGTGTGAATAACCATGCTAATTCACTTGGTACTCTTTGTTGGATTAATGTCTAAGTCCATAACTATAATTGGTAAGACTTGACCCGACCCGACATGGTCCATTTGGGTTGCATGGCATCATGCACTTGGATAGACTATAATGAGAGAAATAACACTTAAGGTTTGTTAATATATTATAAGTTCTAATATATTAATAAGGTTATTTAATTAGTATTGATCAAGAATTAATTTTGAATTAATTAAGTGATCAAAAGGAGACTAATTAAATATATGGGTTGATTGTGTAAATCATTCATTCTTATATATGTGGGCTTGTGATCCAAGATTCCTTATGTTGGACTAAGTCCATGGGGTGACCCATGGATACTCCATGGAGGTTAAAATCCATGGAGCATAAGGAATGGGTAAAGTCATGAGTTACATGGTGTAACCCTAATAGCCACCATATAAAAGAAACCCATGGCTCAAGAAATCGTGACTATGTATGTGTATGAGGGCTAGACGATTTCACGAAGTGTTCTAATTTCTCTCTAAGTTATTCCAAGTACTTATGGTGTTGTGTGAACCATTTGAGGTGTCACACTTGGGGCACTAGGCACTCAAGCTTCATGAAGACAAGCACTATCAAAGAGGTATGTATTCTATCTTGTTATATCCATTATTTTGTATGCTAGATTAGGATAATACCTTGGATGTTCATATTTGCATGTATAATAGAGAAAACATAGATCCAAGGTATTTAGGGTTGCATGTACACTTAGGAGTGTTAGAATGCTCATAACCCAACAGTGGTATCAGAGCCTAGGCTTGTTTTCTTGTTATACCTGCAATAGAAGCTGAAAAATCGAGTTTTGATGCTGTCAGCCCAGCTGACTCGCCGAGTCCATGAAGGGACTCGACGAGTCCAAGGCAAAATGCATCCAACTCGCCGAGTTGTGTTCATGCACTCGACGAGTTGGACCCCAGACAGCATATCTTCGAGGTTTTTGGCTAGAAATGGACTAGGAACATTACCCTAAGTTGTTTTGAACTTTTAAACTTGTTTTTTAATGTGGTAATGTTCATGCTAATCCATTTTCAAAGATAATTGTCAATAGATTCATGTTTTGTATTAGTTTAAAGGTTAGACTAATTACATGAAAAAGTTTGATTTGAATTATCTTGTTCTTATGAGTTGCTTAGATTAATAGAAAAGTTGAGTGGAAAAGTTGTTTTCAATCCAAATTAATCTAAGAGTTGATTCTAAAATGTGTTTTTGTAACTTGTCCTCAAGTTATATGAAAAGTCACATTTAAGTTTCATAAAAACACATAAAAGTTGGCAATGGTTACAAAAGATGAAGAGTCTTGTCCTTAAGTTATGGAGGTTCAAGAGTCACTTCATTAATAAATAAATAAATAAAATATGTAACCTTAATTAATTCCATAAGTTATAAAATAAAGAAAAGATTAATTCTTTATTAGTTTAAAGTCTTCCATAATTTGTCCACAAGTTATGGAACTTGAAGAGTTTTTGGATTAAAACTACTTTAAATACATAAGTTATGGAATTAATTAGTTTTGAATAGTTTCAAAACTTGCCCTCAAGTTTTGGAATTTGTAAAGTTTTCTCTTATGAATACTTTAATTCCAAGTTAGCCCTTAGAATTTTAAAAGTTGAAATTCAACCCTTATACTTTATAATATTATAAGTTAATAATATTTATATGTATAAGAGAAAAGTCGGTCTTACCGCTAGTACGCCTCATTCACGAAGCCGGTCTATAAGGTGGGTATAAGGTTGTTGCCTATAAAATGGCAACTTAATGGGTGTCCACTCTCACCCACCTCTTGCTTGACTGGTGGAGGGTCGTTAGCCGAATGGGTTTGACATGACTATAATTCTCCTTTCATTAAAAGTATTAATGATAAATACTAAGTAACTAAACTCTTAATAATTCCCAATCTTAGTTACTTAGGAAAATGTGAAGAAGGTGCTAATCCATCAAATTACACTTTGCACTTTGTTTAAGTCGGTTAGTGGAGCGTTTGTGGTTAACCGGCACACTAACTCATATTTAACAAGGTAGGCAAAGGGTAACTTAATATTTATCATAGTATCGATGGAGCGTGTGTGGTTAACCGGCACATCGATTGAGGGGTAATTTATTAAGGGTACCCAGTAATTTGCATGGTTACTTCACACCTTGTTTTGTGATCCTCGGCATCCCAGTCACAAAACCTGAAGGGCACACTCGAGATTGAAACATGCCATTGAACAGTTCAATGAATCTCAGAAGATCTAGGAATTTCAAATCCAATTAAAACCTAATAATACATTTCGTTTATCTTGGTGGAAATTGGTGAATCGTCATTCACCTACCTTCAAATTGTTTTATAGCTTGGATTACGGCATACCTCTTCTAAGTTATAAAATAGTTTGTTGGGTCCTAGCCTTAATATTTCATATTGGGTGTCATATTAAGGACTTTAAATCAGCTATCTTGAATATCTCCCAAAAAGATGTCTGGTTTAGACATTTATGATCTTCCCAAATCTCTTGAAACAAGCTTTCCTAAATGAAGATGATGTCCCATGGAAATCATACTTCTGTCACCTCCTCCAAATTATTCTCCCTACCCCACAAGTTTAAAGTCACTCGAGCCCTATTGGCAAGTAAAGGTCTAGGTGTGATCACATCTTGGAGATGTAGTCATATATTGACAAGCCGGGAGAGTTGGGTGTCAAAGTCTTGAGAAAGTTGGTGGTTCAATCACCTTCTAAGTCACATAGTGAGTTCTTTTGGAACACCTATGAAACAGACTATGACAAGACCCTTAATGATCTTATCTATTTGCTAAGATCAACTTCCTGAAACTTTATGGACATTGACAATAGTGACACAGGAAATCCAGGAAAGCATTCTCTTCCCAATGGAAAGGGATCGGCCATAGTCAACTCGGTTGAACAAATGGTAAAGAGAAAAGCTAAGTCTGTAATAGTCATGTGTACCATTATCAAAGGGTCCATATGTTTATATTGCCAAAGTAAGGGTCATTAGTTGCGAAGCTGCCTAATTTACCTAAGGATGTTAAAGTCAATAAGATTGACTCTACTTCAGGTAAAGTCCACTACTCTAACTCTGTTAAGTTTCTATTCTGAGATTCTTATTACATGATGTGACTGGGTCACATGGTAATGTTTTAAGAATCAAAGAAAAGTAAAGGAACTTAAAGAAAGAATATGCTGAATCTGATCGCATAGATGGATTTCTATCGCATAGTTTGAAGATCGGATTCTTGAGCTAATTCTTAGGAGTTATGAGATATTGCTTAGGAATAGATAACAACAAGTTTTCATATGGGTTGTAAGGATAAGTTTTTCCGCATAGTTTTAAAATAAAAGAAATTTTTGATTTTATTTATTTTAAATATCCTCACAATGGCATTTGATGAAAAATTGTTGCTTATATGATTCAATTAATAGCAAGAGTAGAAGTATGAAATTGATTCTTTCATTTGTGGTAATGTCTAAATTTATCAAATAAAGGAAACATTCTCATCACCCAAGTCTCAATTGGACCGGGACTTGGAATCATGCAAGGTGTATAGCATGATGAATGAGAACTTTCAAGTATTGGAAAATTAAGACTAATTACTTATTCACATGGATGTGTGAGTCAAGTAATGGACTAAGGGATCGAGTACATAGTCATGTGCACTGATTAAGTCCACCACAAAAGACTGATAAGACTATTCGTCATAGTTTACTAAAGCTCAGTAAATATGATTATACTTACAAGCTTAAGTGTAACTCTGAGATATTGGAAAATGTTTCAATGCATAGCAGAGCGGATAAGAAGAATCAAATTAGGCAGAAGGATAAAAGTTTCTCAAATCTAAAAAGATGGGAGAGTACTTTAGTATTAGCTTTGTGATCATCTTAATGATTAAGAAACCATATCAAAATTAGTTCTCTAAGGAAGTCTTAGTGCATTCTTATGACTAAGAAGAAGGGATCTTGAATTGTTGAAATGGTTAAATCAAGAAGATGAGTCATACTTCGTTCCAATACAAGTCTTAGAGTCGTACTCCAAGATTGTAATTTGAGTGACATGTCTTAAAGATGGTTTAAAAAACACTTATCAAATGTAAGAGTAAAAGTTCTCTACTCTTGTACATTTGAAATTGGTAAGTTGTGATGTTTTGGATAAAACAAAGACCAACTAAGGCCAATTGTGTGAAGTGTTTGTCTTGATTAGAATCCGTACTATCTCTTGGATGTTTGACAAGGGAGTCTTATAGGTCAAGAGGACAGTGGGAGTCTTAAAGGTCTTGAAATTCTCAAGAACTAATCAAGAATGAAACCTGAAGTTCTTCACTAGCACACGACTTGAGGTTTATAACCTATCGTGTTGACATATTCTGTGCCCATTCTAGTTAAAGTTGGCTTTGCATATGAGTTCTTAGAGTTCTCAATGTGTTGCACAACAACTTGGAAGCAATGGTAGGCCCTTCAGCTACCAGGTGGCAAGAAATTAAGATTGAGTTCAATCCATATGAGTTTGGATTTGTCATAATTCTTGTCTTGTGACTATGGTTATGACAATTCACATGGATAAGAACTCATACACCATTAAATCTGAGTGTCATAGAGTTTCTCTCTGATTCATGAAAATGATGGTGAGGAAACACTTCCACTAAGTAGATTTTAGCTAGATAGCAATTGGGATATTTGCATTCTCAAAGTCGTTAGTGGAGCGTGTGTGGTTTACCGGCACACTAACTTGGACTTGTGAGAAATGGCAAAGGTCAAAACTATCAAGACTATGATTACGGCATCCCTTTTCATAGTTCTTAAAATTGTTTTAACACACCCATAAGCTATCTAAGGAAGGTGTATGTTTTTGATAAAGTCTTATCAAAACAATCTAGTATCAGAAATCTGAACTTTGGAAAGAAAGTCAATAAAGTATTGATTTCTAGAAGTCCAGCTGATTTCTGAGTACATGTCAAAGCTAGTGGGAGCATAAGTGTTATGCTAATAATCATCATGTTAGTGGGAGCATGATAATTACGATAAGTATTGCAAGCAAGCAATGTTAATTATAGAAAAACAAAAGGTTTCAATTGGGAAAAAGTTGTTTTGCTATAATTAAGGGAGAGGAAATTATACTTCATCTCAAATCTATAAGCTTAGATCGTGAGGTTTTAATCATTTAGTCAAGAATATATATGAATTTCATGTTGGAATGGCTCAACATAAGGAAATTCTGTATATGGGTCCATTATTTGCGTTCTTAAATTCGATTATGATTACGGCATCCCTTTTCATAATCTGAATTATGAGAACTTGGCAAATTGAAATGGAAATGTTATAGCAAAAGACTGGTTTAGTCTTTATGTGAGACATCATGAATCATGTCCCATATGCTTCGGATATAGGATCGATTACATGTGCTATATTCATCCTTTCTAAAAATTTCCAAATGTCTGGGGCATTAAGAAGGGAAAAGGTTTAGAACTGGATATGACTAAAAGGATTAAACAATTGTCGAGGACAATCTATGGTTTACCAAAGATTGGTTGCTCAAGGACAGTTAGAAGTATAGTGATAATTCTGGAAGGACCATATTGACATAATCTATAAGGAGGCAACTCTTGTTCAGAAGTGATAGTCGAACTGGAATCTGGAAATATTTCAAAGTTAGAATTTTCAATCTGTGTAAGATTAAGGAAACTTAATGCAAGAAGGATGGTTCTAAGGACTTGATCTCCTTTGGAATACTCTGTAATGATTGTTATTAAGTCTTTCTGACTTTGTGCATAATCATTACATGAGGATCAATGCATATAAGTTTAGAATCTAACAGATTTCAGTAAATGACATGAATTTGGAATTTTTGCATTTGCAGTAAGGATTTGGGAGTGTGAAAAGAGAATCATTGAAGATTATGTTCAATTGATCTAGTTCACAAAGTAAAGATCATAGACAAACATAGTATGCATACTTGGTGTATAGCATGACTAGTGTTTAGAAAAACATAGTGTACATGCTTGGAGCATGGGACAACTATTGTTTTAAATTCAAGAATAATGTTGATAGCTGAAACAATATACAATAAATAATGTGTAATCATATGGTGATAAATAAAAAGTTTTTTATTTATATTCATAAGCTCTGAGACCATATTGGATTCAATTATTATTGTGTTTCACTTTGCATGTTTTGACTTCCCGAATAAACTAGGTTATTCTTCCGGAATGACTAAGTTATTCAAACCATCCACAGTCGGTCATATGTTGGAAGTAGATATGAATTAAGACTGTCATGGGTTGGCTTGTAGAGGTCTAAGTTGTTGGACAAAGGGCTACAACACTCATGAGTGCTCATAAGTTCTGAGTATTGGATTCAACCCGCGCTCATTGGAATCACTTCATGGATTTTATCACGAGTGATCATGATACGATAATATCTTATATTCTTCAAACCTAGAGATATGAGTTGTTACTATGAGTTGATAGTACATTGATTACACGAAACACATTGGTAACTCGATGTTATAAAACGTGTCTTTGTGTATGATTCAACAAGTAGTAGAACAAGCCATATGAGTCGAAGTTTATCCATTCCTTTTACCTTCGGGATAAAAGCGATATATGTGGGCCCCTCGATGATTTGATGATGACAAATGGAAGTGCTCGGCCGGGCCAGGACTGATTTGATTTGTTCAATTAGTCAGTCGCCATAAATCAGAAATCGGGAAACAACAAATGGACAGAGAGAATGATTATAATCCATGTCTCAGTCCATATGATATCTAGAATGGAGGAATATATGATCCCTTATCTAATGGACAAGTCATTGACAAAGGTCAGAGTTCATCTACAAGATCAGAGTTCGACAGAAGCTTTTGAGAGCTACGATTGCCAGTTGGTTCCTGAAGTCATACGCAAAAATATTTTTAGACTTATCCAAGTGGGAGACTGTTGGAGTAATGTCTAAGTCCATAACTATAATTGGTAAGACTTGACCCGACCCGACATGGTCCATTTGGGTTGCATGGCATCATGCACTAGGATAGACTATAATGAGAGAAATAACACTTAAGGTTTGTTAATATATTATAAGTTCTAATATATTAATAAGGTTATTTAATTAGTATTGATCAAGAATTAATTTGGAATTAATTAAGTGATCAAAAGGAGACTAATTAAATATATGGGTTGATTGTGTAAATCATTCATTCTTATATATGTGGGCTTGTGATCCAAGATTCCTTATGTTGGACTAAGTCCATGGGGTGACCCATGGATACTTTATGGAGGTTAAAATCCATGGAGCATAAGGAATGGGTAAAGTCATGAGTTACATGGTGTAACCCTAATAGCCACCATATAAAAGAAACCCATGGCTCAAGAAATCGTGACTATGTATGTGTATGAGGGCTAGATGATTTCATGAAGTGTTCTAATTTCTCTCTAAGTTATTCCAAGTACTTATGGTGTTGTGTGAACCATTTGAGGTGTCACACTTGGGGCACTAGGCACTCAAGCTTCATGAAGACAAGCACTATCAAAGAGGTATGTATTCTATCTTGTTATATCCATTATTTTGTATGCTAGATTAGGATAATACCTTGGATGTTCATATTTGCATGTATAATAGAGAAAACATAGATCCAAGGTATTTAGGGTTGCATGTACACTTAGGAGTGTTAGAATGCTCATAACCCAACACTCTTAATATTATCACCTAATCAATGTGCCGGTTAACCACACACGCTCCATTGATCTATGACAAACATTAAGTCACCCTTCTTGATCCTTACTAGTCCTAGTTAGTGTGCCGGTTAACCACACACGCTCCACCAACGACTTGGTAAGGTACAAAGTGTGAATTCCATGGAGTAGCACCATGTTCACATTTTTCCTAAAATAACTAAGATTGGGAATTAAAAGAGTTTAGTTATTTTATAATATTCATTATACTTTTAATGAGGATTTAAAGTCATTGTTCTACCCGTTCGGCTAACGACCCTCCACCGATCAAGCAAGCGGTGGGTGAGAGTATACACCCATTAAGTTGCCATTTTATAGGCAACAACCTTATACCCACCTTATAGACCGGCTTCGTGAATGAGGCCTACTAAAGGTAAAACGACTTATTCTTATGCATATATATAATAATTAACCATTAATGTTATAAATAGTATAAGGGTTGAATTTTAACTATTAAAACTCTAAGGTTTGGAATTAAAGTTTATTAAAGTGTGTGAAACTTTACAAATTCCAAAACTTGAGGAAAGTTTTGTAACTTTGCAAAACTCTTCATTTCATAACTTATGAATTAAAGGTTCATAAAAATGAAGACTCTTCATTTTCATGTAACTTATGTGTTTTAAGTGTGTTAAATGAAAGTGACCTATGGTGATCCATAAATTGAGGACAAATTATGGACTCCATTAAAACACATAAATGATAAAGAATTAATCCTAAACAATTCAGCAAATAATTCCTATCATTTTCTAAATTCATAAGAACATGAACATGATCATCAAAAATTCAAGAATTATATGAACACATAAAATCATGGAATTTTGATATATGCTATTGCAAATGGATTAGAACAACCATTACACCAACTAAAATAAGTTTTATAACACCAAAACAGTTTAGGGTAATGTTTCTAGTCCATTTCCAGCAGCAAAAGTTGAGAATCTGCACTCTTTCGATCCTACTCGTCGAGTGCATGAACTTACTCGCCGAGTAGGTTGAAGTTTGCCTTGGACTCGTCGAGTCCCCCCAATGGACTCGGCGAGTCTACCATGCTGACAGCAACGATTTCGACTTTTTTCACTATTTTGCATCAAGTATCAAACAAGCAAGCCTAGTCTCTGATACCACTGTTAGGTTTTGAGCAATCTAACACTTCCTAAGTGTGCATGCAACCCTAATAAACCTTGGATCTATGTTTGTCTAAATACATGCAAAATAATAATTTTCAAAGGTTTATAACCTATCTAACATGGCATGGGGAACATTTCAACATAAAAGAGTTAGAAGAGATTACATACCTTTTGGTGAGTTTGGTTCTAAGGAGTTTAAGGGCCAAGCACCAATAGTGTGAATGCCTCAAATGGAATCACAAACACCACAAACTCTTGGAAAACTTTGAGAGAGTATACACCTTGTATAAAATCGGCCACACACATGCACACACACACTAGTTCACTAGTTTTCTCTTAGGATCCATTTCATGCTCCATAAGCATGCTTATATAGTGTGCATGGTTAGGGTGAAACCCTAATAACCCATGTCTTTTCCTTTTCCAAGGATCCATGGGTTAAAAGCTCCATGGATCATCCATGGACTTCCACATAAGCCTAGCCCATTAACAAATGAGTATTAGCCCACACTATATAAAACAAATAGCCCATAATTTAATTAGTATTCCTTTTAATCTCTAAATTAATTCATAACTAATTTAAGACTAAAACTAATTAAATAACGTAACTTCATATTAATATATTATAACTCATAATATATTAATAAACATATGTGTATAACTCTCATAAAATTATCCATAATAGTTTGGATGAGATGCAACCCAAATGGACCATGCCGGTCGGGTCAAGTATATACCAAATATGTTATGGACTTAGACACCTTATCCAACAGATAAAGCGTGAGAGGTTGGCTCAAGAATACGTGGATTTGAGGCAGGGGACCGATTCGGTGACGGAAATCACCAAGATATTTAAAGAGAGAGATATGTTTTTCCCTGAGTTTACTACTTATGAGAAAGCTCAGATGACACGGTACTTGAGCATGCTCAAGACGGACATCTGGCAGTTTGTGTCCATGCATCTTTATGGTTCATCGGTAGATTTGTAGGAGCCCACTAAGAAGCGGGAGATCGAGATGGAGCTCCAAACAAAGGAGATGAGGCGGGCCCCAACACAGTATCGGCCTGTACCGAAGCGGTTCAAGGCCATTAATGTTAGATATGGGATTCGGAGGGGCCACACTTGTGGAAAGTGTGGCAAGGTTCATGATGGTGCTTGTCGATCTTCTTCAGGATGCCACAATTAAGGCAGGCAGGGCCACATTGTGGCAGATTTCCATCATCAGGCTCCAGTACCCAACACCAGGATTTGCTATCACTATGACCAGGTTGGCCATGTGAGGGCCAGTTACCTCTTGCCTTCTGCTAGACTGATGCAGGCTCCAAGGTCGACTACTCTGAGGATCACGGATGGGAGCCAGGGCAGGGCAGATCCCCCGAGGGCTCGAGGTTGTGCTTTTTAGCTTACCACAGAGGAGGCTAGGGTGTCACCAAATATCGTCACCGGTACGTTTCTATTTAGTATTTTGTTGATTATATTTCATGGTATACTCATATATATGCTCCTAATATATATGTTCTTAGTGAACTCTTTACATGCTCTTGTGTTATTTGACTCGGGCACAATTTAGACATTTGTGTCTCGATGGTTCAGTAGGGAGTTTGATATGCCTATTGGGGAGTTAGAGTGTCCATTGTGGGATTCTATTGCTAACCAACACATGGTTTCTACATCCAGAGTGTATTAGAGTTGTATATTAGAGACCTTCGGGGTGCCTTATTTGATTGATCTGATCCTTATCCCCATAGGGGATGTATGTGTGATAGTGGGTATGGACTGGCTAAGCAGGTTTGGTGCCATAATAGATTGTGAGGGCCAACGAGTGG
This sequence comes from Lactuca saligna, assembly GCF_052625555.1. NCBI lineage: Eukaryota > Viridiplantae > Streptophyta > Magnoliopsida > Asterales > Asteraceae > Lactuca > Lactuca saligna. The sequence goes on along the minus strand of NC_136420.1, from coordinate 230,552,707 downwards.
TTGTCCAAAACCCAAGTAGGGGAGAACTGGTTATCTATAAAGAGGGCACCATGATTGGTTCAGGGTTTTGTTCGGTAGCCAGGGCTCAATAGTATATTCAACTTGGGTGTGCAGATTATCTGGCTTATGTGGTTGATACTCGAGTTGGAGAGCAGCCATCTGTTTTAGAGGTACCATTTGTTAGGAAGTTTGCTGATATTTTCCCAGAGGAGCTACCCGTTGTGCCTCCTAGAATATAGGTTGAGTTTAGGATTAGCCTTGTGCTAGGTGTAGCCCCGAACACCAAGGCGTCATAACGCTTGACACCTCTTGCCATGCTGTCACACCCTCGAACTGATGAGATGGCAAAAACGTCCGGGGCGGATAACCTCATTTACAGTATCATAACAATCGAATAATAGAGATTGAAGCATTACAACCATTGTATTGCTAGTTTAATATTTACATTGAGTTCAAATCATTGTTTATTTCACTCCCTGAAATGTATGAAAATATAAGACATAACTATGCTAAGCTCCGTCCTCACAAAACCTATGTGGGTGACTGTCTACTGATTCCTAAGAATAAAAGTGGTTTTGAAAAGTGTCAACAATTAATTTAGTGAGTTCATAAGCATTTTGTATGAGAAATATATGTATTTGTTCCTTGAAAATGATAGTGTGTTCTTACAGCAAATCCAATATTTTCTTTTATATGTAATGTAGTCTTAAATGTTCCAAGACCGAAGTGTAGAAGTAATTTCCATACTTAAAATAGTATTAATTAGTTATATATATATATATATATACATATATATATATATATATATATATATATATATATATATATATATATATATATATATAACCATTTGAATGCATGTTTCAAGAATTGTAAAGTGTATTGTACTTGAAAATTGTATAATGCAGTTTTATCGTTAAATAAAACCAGTTGACTATACGTACGTATTCGTAAACCAACCGTATTGTTAATACCCAATTGTGAGTTATTATAACCATAGTTACGACATTATTCAGGTGTCGGAATGGTATGACATTTGTCACCCCAAAGCTGCTGGTCTAACTGTAGCTAACAGTTTAGGTGCGAGATTGTCAGTCTTGTATAGATCTATACACAAGTGTCATGCTCTCCCTCCAGGAGACTCTGGTTATTATATAGGACTTCTGTTGGTACTTAGGTAAGTACTTGAAGATAATGTCTCACAAAGCTATATTAACGGTTTACATTGTAGTGAAATCCCTTTTTCTTGAAATGTTTTTATGTATTACCTCTTTGTAGTGTTTACATAGTGTGAAAAATAATTATTCTTCTAAATAATTATTTTATGTGCCCCCAACCGGGTAAATAGTGTGTATGTTCCATAAACTGTACCTATTATAGTTTATACAAATGTTTCGTTGAAATAGTGAACCTTTTGTATGCGATTATAAAATTTTCCATGATAATAAAATGAATGAAATAATTATCTAAGTTCGTTTATATAATTATACCCTTTTTCCTCGACATATTACAAAATGGTTAAAGTTTTATTGTAATCAAATGTGTATCCATACGTAATTTTATATTTTATAAAAAATAAATGTACCAGTTCGTATTTTAACACAAGTTTTCTTGTGTTTACTTGTAGTTCCCACTAAAAATATGGAAAAATCGTAAAAACTGTTAGGGTATGAACTTATGTTTGACTTGTTTGACGTTGGTTTAACTTGTTTGACTTTTATTGACCCGAAATAACCGGTTGTTACATTATCCCCCTGTTAGAGCGAATTTCATCCCGAAATTATTTCTAAAGTGGTTACTCAGGAACTATTTATTGACCCGAAAAACACGCGGATACTTTTGTTTCATCTGATCTTCTCGTTCCCAAGTGAATTCAGGTCCTCGCTTGGCGTTCCAGTGGACCTAAACTATGGGTATACCGCTCCGTTTCGTACTCTTGATCTCCATGTCCATGATTTCCAACGGTTCCTCTACAAAGTGTAGGTTCTCTTTTATCTCGATTTCATCGAGTGGAATTATAAGAGTCTCGTCGGACATACACTTCTTTATATAAGACACGTGGAAAGTAGGGTGTATATTGTTAAGTTCTTGCAGTAGTTTAAGTTTATAAGCCACTGGACAGATTCTATCAAGAATCTCGAATGGTCCAATGTAACTTGAATTTAGTTTTCCACGTTTTTCGAAACATATCATTCCTTTCCAGGGTGAAAGCTTTAACAGAACGTGATCACCAGCATAGAACTCTAAGGGTTTTTGTCGTTTATCCACATATCTCTTTTGTCGGTCCCAAGATGCTTTCAGTCGTTCCCGGATCTAAACAATCTTCTCTGTAGTTTCTCGTATGATCTTGGGGTTGGTGAGAATGCTATCAGGAATTTGTCACTTTGCTAGTTGCGTGTCACCCACTTCAGCCCAACACAGTGGGGATCTGCACTTGCGGCCATAGAGGGCTTCAAACGAAGCAACTTTGATGCTAGTGTGATAGCTATTATTGTATGAGAATTCAATGAGTGGTAAATGGGTATCCCGTTGAAAGGGACTTGAGTGTAGGGTTAGTCCCATTGAAAGGGACTTGAGTGCGGTGTTTAGGCAGAGTTATGTGGACACGAGTGCCTTCCTCGTTACTCCACCTTGAAAATTGTTTCTTAAATCGTTCTGCGTTATAACTCATCTTGTGTTTAGGGTTAGTCCCGTTGAAAGGGACTTGAGTGATGGGTCGTTTCGGTGCTCCACAGTCACGAGCATGATGCCCTATGTTTAGGCAATTGCAACATTGCATCTCATGGCAAGCCCCATGATGGTGGAAACTACACTTATCACACTTCGGGAGTTTTCCCTCGTATGGCCTGCGCGGTACGGGCACGGCCGGGGTTTCCACTTGTTGTTGTTGTATAGCCAGCTTTTGGGATCTCTTGCATTCTTTTTGGGCTTGACGCTTTCATTTCTTGTTCTCTGCTTTTCGGCTTTGCGAGCATGTGACTGTTACTGTTTGGCAACCTCCTCGATGGATACCACGATTGGAAACTTCATTCCTATCAGTAGCATTGACTGTGCTGATAGCGCTACAGTGCGCAAGGACCGCGGTTACGGCATCCACTACGGCAGCTGTAACTGTCGTTTGAAAGGTAGCGGCGTCCATAGGAAAAGCGGAGGTTTCGCTGTTCGACTGATTGCTTCCAGATGATGATATGATTCTGTTAACACGAAAGGTAAGGATTTTGTGTGCGATTCTGGTTGACCCTGATGTACTTAGATTGTTCATGTAAAGAGTAAGAGTATGTTCTCGAAAGTTTGACCTACATCCCTATGATATAGTCCTAGTACAGAATGAAAGTATGTTCGTGAAGGTTTGACCTACTTCCCTATGATGCAGTCCTAGTAATGGGTAGAAGTAAGTTCGTAGAATGGTCTCAAGACGTTTGACGTTCGAGCTGAGGTATCGGGGTTGGTGAATAACAAGATCCAAGCACTGAAAGAGACTTGGAAATGTCTCCAGAGATAAATCACTATAGTCCAATGACTTGACTAAAGCATGATTCGGATATACTCTAATGAAAGGATGATAAGAGTACTTGAATGAAGAATGATACAGAAGTTAGCCGGCTATCAATATCTTTGATATTCACGATGTAAAGATTCTGGAAAATGACCTTGTAAAGGTCTTACATTATATCCGCAAAAGATAGTTCCTGACAGCATAAAGACCTAGCTAAAGTACTTACGGAACAAGATAATTTCATAGAAAATGCCACATCAGGCATAGACAGAAAAACATGATTCCTTTTTATAAGGGAATTAAAGTAAAGCGTCTACTACTGGCGATGGTCATCCCTCTGGTGAACTCTTAGTTCAACCAATTGACGTTCCATGTCAAGTAGGTGTCTTTCGTACACCATCTGGCGTACTCGGAGCTCTATGACTTCGGCTCGTGATTCGGCCAGTGCTTGCAGCAGGGTTTGATGGTTTCTCTCTGATCTCTCGTGTGCATCTTCTAGATGAATGGTGTGGAGAGTATGCATTTTAGCATAGGCGACTACTTCTGTAATCTGATGTAGGGTTGTCCTGCCTTGAATCTCATTTCGGGCCACTCTGCGGACCAAGATTGGAAAGACTCTATCTGCTGAGCCCCCATTGTTCAAGTCGCAAAAGCTTCGGTCGCCATTAAATGGCATGGGCTGATCTTGTCCTTGGCTCCCTGTTTCCAAACATTCCACTCACTCAGGGTCGGGCCATGAAAAGGCCGGACGAGGGTTAGGAATTTGAAAGGGAGTTGCTCGGGGTAGATTCTCAACCTCTGGTTCAGAGTTAGCATCATACTAAAGGTCTTCATCATGGTGATCATTCAAGGGGAAAAGGATGATCATTCTCTGGTTATTCTCCAAACCAACCATTTATGACTTCATTCGGAAAATACTGGTTGCCGAGGGGATGGAGTCCAGCTATGTTTTCTATGCGAGAATTTAGGGTAAGAGAATAATTATTATATGAACTATCTAGATAATTATCTAGCAAACCTTCATTAGTTACATCGCTATTTGTGAAGTGCATACCAGCTATGTGTAATCTAAACAGGATAGACCTTCGAATAAGTGACCTTAATTCCAAATTCACACAGAATAAGGATAAGGCAAAATTATCACAGATTCTAAGTCTATAACATCCTAATTACATATAGCCTTAGTGTATCCACTTAGCAACTATCAACTTAGTAATGAAGATCCCATTTTAATTATCAAGTGTAAAGTACTTATACTAACACCAAATACTCCTATAGTATTTTAATTTTAATGTTATGTTCTATTGTTCTCATTGTGGTAGGGTTGGTAAGATTTTAACATTATTGCAACTACACACTTAAACTTAGGCACATGCTAGTCAACTCTCGGATAATATAGGTGATCAGGCTATATCTTCCCAGTCTTGACCATATGTCTCTAAGCCCACTTGTGTTGCCCAACAATCATAATTCTTTTGTACAGTCCTAGTGACACTGATTTTAGTATGAATGCAGCACGTATACTTACTTAAATATTTTACTATTTAAAGTATAAACTCTTGGTTAGAGTATCTCTCTTGGAGGGAGAGCGTGAGTTTGCGTATAGATTTATAGTTAGTATATCTTTTATGGGTTGATATACTCAATTCACTATAAACAATGCTCTGATACCAATCTGTCACACCCCAAAACCAGGAACGGCGGAAACGTTCTGGGGCGGAGGACGTCATGTATAATATCAACAACAATGTAAAGTAGTAAACAAGCAACAACATCATCCATTGCACTAATAATATAATTATTATACAAATGTGTTCTGTCAAATTTTGATAAACACTAAAGCATAAATCAAAATGAAAGATAAGTCTTGCACAAGCTCCATCTTCCTTTCTCCTTGCATCGGTACCTGTCTATGATGACCTGAGGATACAAGTAATTTTGAAAGCGAGTATCAGTTTTGAAGCTGGTGAGATCATAAGTATTTTAGTGTCTTAATTTGTATGTAAATATTGGTATGTATTTGAAATGTAAGTATTTGTATGTATACGAATTGTAAGTATTGAAAATGTATATGAAGCAACTGTAAACGTTTGAAAAAAACCCTAGAAATCCCTATGATTCCTACTAGTATTTGAAGGTGTCTTCTACCAAGACCTAACTATTCTGAATGTAGTCTTCTACCAAGACCTAGCTTTTCTGAATGTATGTCTCTTGTAAGAGTATGTATTTTCCCAAGTATAACTATCATTATCCAAAAATATAGTTTCTACATTATTGTGCGTCGTGTAAATGTTCACGAAGTGAATGCAATGGGAAAATGAAATAGTACTATGGTGTAGTGCTATAAGAACTACTGCCGTACTAATTACCTTAAACCGGATTTATATTAAGGCATTATGTGATAAATTGCAGCATACTATCGACTAGTAACAACGGCATAATGAATGGTCGTAATAACGGAATGACGTTTAGCACCCGCAGACCTGCAAGTCCGGCTGTAGCTACCAGCAAGGTATAGGATTGTCAATCCAGTATAGATCTATACGCAAACTCACGCTCTCCCTCCAAGAGAATTCTAGCTACAACTCGAGCCATGACATTTAAGTCATGCTCCGATTTAAATCACAATAATTAACATATTCTTGTATGTGTAATGTAATGAATTGTTCTAGTTGTAATGTAATGAATTGTTCTAACTGTAATGTAATGAACTGTTCTAGCTGTAATGTACGTGCTCTCTACCTAGCAAGTATAGTAATGTAATCGTCCTAGTATAGTTGTATATGTTCTCTTCCTAGTATGGTTGTATATGTTCTCTTCTTAGTATAGTTGTATATGTTCTCTTCCTAGTATAGTTGTATATGTTCTCTTCCTAGTATAGTTGTATACGTTCTCTTCTTAGTATAGTTGTATATGTAATGTACTGTAATGTTCTAGAAAGTATTGACTCATGAATGAACTGACTCATTGTATGATATCGCGTTCTAGTAATTGTTCTAGTATCTTCCTAAGCTACCCCTATGGTAGTTTACTACTAATCTATCTGGTACTTATGAACATGGATGTATACCCTTGCTACGCAAGGGCATATGCTGAACTGGAAAGACCTTTTACAACTATATATGTACACATGATATATAACTAATATTTAAACAACTTTCGAACGATTACCCGATATCCCACCAGACCACATCTCAAGGCGCGAAAAGGAAATAGGGTGGATAGCCTTCCTAAGTCTTTTAAACATTTCTTATATAACTATACATATAGAGGCATGCAATTTATAATATAAAATCATAAATAAGTTCTGTAAGGCATTTGAAACATAAATATTATTTCAAGAAAAGGTTGACTTGATGTCAATCTATAAAACAATTTGAAGGCATAAGTTTGATAAAGCAGTTTAAGTATAAGGAAACATTTGTTTGAAACACAGTTGTAAATAAGTTTGAAAGGGAATGTACGGAGTAATATGTACAGTGTAATAAGGAGTTTAAAACAAATAAAATGTTTATAAAAATCATTTGAAAGAAACTGTTTGGTAAAACGGCTAATGAGTAGCCAAATCAGTTGAATGTTGTATATTAATCAATGTGATTGATGTAATAAGTAATATAATCCTACTTACTAATCACATGTGATTGACATAATAAGTAGCATGATTCTACTTGTATCCCCCCCCCCCATAAAACATTTAAAAATAGTTTAAAACATTAGTTAAGGGGTATGAACTCACCTGCAACAAGTGCCTGGAATTGAACGGACTGTTATCATACGGAAGGATCGGACAAGTGCTTGGTGTCAAGTGAAGACTTAGACACACACAATGATCCTAATTACATATGAAAACATATGTATATAAATAATTAGTGATTATAACACTAACTTATACAAGTAATAACATTTAAGCGCGAGGAACACACTTTTGGTCAAGTGCTAGGAGGCTAAAGGGTTGCGACAAAAGAGTGCAATGCCCCTAATGGAAGTTTATGGTCTAATGACCATGTTCATTGGAGTTTACGGCCTAGGGGAGTAAGCTACTGGCCGTAAACTCTCAAGCAAGGCTCCAAATGGTGCTTAGAATTATCACAACTCTAGTGGGGAATTGTTTCAAGGCTAAATCAAGTCTTAGGGTGCCATATCAACTCCTTTAAGGAGTTTGCAGCCATGGGACCATAATCCCTTGGATTTTACGGCCGTAAACTCCCTTGGGAGGGTTCTTATGGTGCTTTGAAGTCTCAAACATTTCTAGGAACAAATCTAGGCTTTAGTACTTGGCTTTAGAAGAGTTTATGGCACATTTGGCACCATTTTATGGAGTTTACGGCCATAGAACCTTTTGGGCCATAAACTCCCTCACTCTTGGGGTTCTAAGTGTTTTAACTAGTCCATAACACATTTAGGTACATGCCTTAATTGTCTCTTGGCCTAAAGAAGGATTTAAGGTTTCATTTAACCCCTTTAAAGGTGTTTACGGCCCAAGAGTTTGTCTTGGCTGTAAACTCCTTTTTCTTTGTGATTTCCTTAAGTTTTCTAGGCTATAACACTTTAGGGTACATGCTAAAAATAAGGTCTAAGCCTTAGGGAAAGTTTTAAGGCATTTTGGCACCTAAAACATGGAGTTTATAGCCTAAGAAGCTCCTTGGTGGTAAACTCCCTTCTAGCCATGATTCCTAATTGTTTTGTGGTATAAGGCATGAATTAGAGGCTTCTAGTTCGAGTTCTAAATCTTTGAGGGTCATTTGAACCCTTAAGGACCTTAAAATGGAGTTTACTCCCCAAGAACGTTCTTGGGCGATAAACTCTCGGATCTCACATATTTGGCATGTAATCTATGTTAATAAGCATATAACAAGCATTATAACACAACTAGAGAAGTATACTCACAATCTGGGATAAAAACCCAAAGATCCGTGAGAGAGAATATTGACTTTTCTCTAAATGGAATTCAACAAATGAACCAATTTGGTTCAGAATTCTATTTATAATCATGAGATATTTTTGGTAGAAAATATTTTTATTCCTGGAACGAAATCTAATGTCCTAGAGTAATGGAATAACAGTGTTGCACAAAACCCTAGTGCAACCACTCTCCTAATATCGTCTTAAGTGTAAATCCTGAAAACTGCCAAACTTACACTCGGAGTCTGAATTTTCACTGTAACTGTTCTACTTCTATTGGCTTGATATGGTTTGTTCAGAATGGAAATTTCAGGTTGTCACATTCTCCATCTTGTTGGTCTCTTTTATTGGTAGGAAGTGTGCGGATTTTGTTAATTTTTCGATGATTAACCAAATAGTGTCAAGACCACCAGTTGTCTTGGGCAACTTGGTTATGAAATCCATGGTTATCCGCTCCCACTTCTACTTGGGTGTCTCTGTTTGTTGTAGTAGACTTGAAGGATTATGGTATTCTACCTTGACCTTGGCGCAAGTCAGGTACTTGCCTACATAGGTAGCAATTTCTTCCTTCATGTTTGGCCACCAATAAAGTTTCTTAAGGTCCATGTACATCTTGTCTGAATCGGGATGAACAGAGTATCTGGTCTTGTGGGCTTCGTTCATAACAACTTCTCTGAATCCACCGAATCTCGGTATCCAGATTCGATCCATGAGGTAGCGAGCACCGTCATCTTTGACTTCAAGGTTTTTATCTATTCCTCTTAAGGCTTCACCTGCCACATTCTTGGGTTTCAAGGCTTCCAACTGAGTCTCTTTGATATGTATTGACAGTGTGTGAATGGATAGTCATGGTTAATGACTTTAACTGGCAGCCTGAGTACTCCTTTCGACTAAGGGCATCTGCTACTACATTGGCTTTTCCTAGATGATAGCGAATCTCACATCCGTAACTAAGGGCATCTGCTACTACATTGGCTTTTCTTGCATGATAGTGAATCTGACTTTTGTAATCATTTAGTAGTTCTACTCATTGTCGTTTCCTCATGTTGAGTTCCTTTTGATCGAAGATGTGTTGGAGGCTCTTATGATCCGTAAAGATTGTGCACTTTGTACTATAAAGGTAGTATCTCCGGATCTTCAAAGCAAATACTACTGCTCCCATTTTGAAGTCGTGTGTGGTATAGTTGACCTCATGGTTCTTAAGCTATCTCGAGGCATAGGAAATGACCTTTCCTCGTTTCATAAGGACACATCCTAGCCCTTGCTTGGATGCATCACAATAAACTACAAAATCTTAAGTCCCTTCTGGGAGGTACAAGATTGGAGAGCTACATAGGGTTCGATTTAGTGTTGGGAAAGCAGTTTCTTTTTTCTCCTCCCTATTGAAAGTTACACCCTTCTGAGTCAAGCTGGTGAGTGGCTTTGCGATCTTGGAGAAGTTTTGTATGAACCTCCTATCGTAGCCAGCAAGGCCTAAAAATTGACGAATTTCAGTTAGTGTTCTTGGGGTCACCTAATTTTCGATTGCCTTAATTTTGCAGGGATCCACATGAATTCCTTCCTCGCTAACCACATGACCTAGGAAGTCCATCTTTCGAATCTAGAATTCACATTTCAAGAATTTCGCATACAACTTCTTCACCCTTAATGTCTCCAAAACTAGTCATAGGTGTTGACGATGTTCTTCCTTACTTAGTGAGTAGACTAGTATGTCATCGATGAATACTATCACGAATTTGTCTAAGTAAGGTCGGCATACCCGGCTCATTAGATCCATGAACACAGCATGCGTGTTAGTCAATCCAAAGGGCATCACTACAAACTCGTAGTGACCGTAGTTAGTTCTAAATGCAGTCTTTGGAATATCTTCCTCTTGGACTTGTAGCTGATGGTACCCAGATCTTAGATCGATCTTTGAAAAATAGCTCACTCCTTGAAGTTGATCGAACATATCATCAATTCGAGGTAAAAGGTATCGGTTTTTTATGGTAAGTTTATTTTGTTACGGTAGTCTATGCACATGCGGAATGATCCATCCTTCTTCTTCTCGAATAAGACCGGTGCTCCCCAAGGTAAAAAGGTTGGTCTGATGAACGCTTTGTTTAACAGTTCGTTCTGTTGATTGGATAACTCCTGCATTTCTGCCATTGTTAAACAGTATGGGGATTTAGCTACGGGGGTAGCTCTGGGAATCAAGTCGATTCTAAACTCAACTTGGCATTTGGGTGGTACTCCTTGGAGATCTTTGAGAAATATATTGGGGAAGTGATAGACTTCGGGAATATCCTTGATGTCTTTCACTTCTTGTTTCTTATCCACCACGTGAGCTAAGAAGGCATAGTATTCTTTGCGAAGATACTTTTGAGCCTTGACGCAAGAAGTGATTTGAAGGTCGTGTCGAGTTTGTCGCCATAAATGATGAGGGTTTTGCTACTCAGTAGGTTAAGGCAAATGGCTTTTTCGTAATATAGGATATCAGCATGGTGAACACTTAACCATGATGGGTTTTGAGCATTCTAATAGTTCCTAAGTGTACATGCAACCCTAATAACCTTGGATCTATGTTTGTCTAATTGTCATGCAAAGTTGAATTCCAAGGTTATATTCCTATCTAGCATACATGGGGAACAATCTTTACTTAAAGTATAGATAGAATAACTTACCTTGTTGTTGTTTGTGTTCCTTGAAACCTTGTGAGCCTAGCACCCCAAGTGTGATGCCTCAAATGCTTCACACAACACCAAATGCTCTTGGAAGAACTTATGAGAGTATACACACTTCTCAAAATCGGCCAAGCCCTCTTGTTTCTTAGTGTAGCCGATTTTAGGTGGAGAACATGTTACTTATATAGTGTTGACACATCTAGGGTTAAACCCTAATGTGTCATGACTCTTCATTTCCATGACCCATGGGTTTGTAACTCCCATGGAGCATCCTATGGGTGGAACCCAACTTGATAGTCCATGGAGCCTTTTAGCCCACTATACAAGATATGGATGATTTACATAATCAACCCATATATTTAATTAGTTATCTTTTGATCACTTAATTAATTCTAAATTAATTCTTGATCAAACTAATCAAATAATATTATTAATATATTAGAACTTATAATATATTAATAATCTCCAAGTGTTATTTCTCTCATTTAGTCTATCCAATTGCATGGTGCCATGCAACCCAAATGGACCATGCCGGGTCGAGTCAAGTACATACCAGAAATAGTTATGGACTTAGACACCTTATCCAACAGTCTCCCACTTGGATAAGTCTAATAACTATTACTGCAAGTATGACTTCAGGAACCGATCGGCAATCGTAGCTCTTTTCAAGGTTTCTCGAAACTGAGAAGATGATGGTACGCCATTTAAGATAAGTGATCATATAATCCTCTGTTCTAGATATCAGTCGGACAAATACATGGAACAATGTCTTACTTATTGTCCAACAGTTTGTTTCCCGATTTCCGATTTGTTTGACAAAGAACTTCATTGAACACATCAATTTAGTTCTGACCGGGCCCGGTACATAGGTCAAAACAAAATCATTGAGGGGCCCAGATATCAGCTTCTAATCCAATAAGGAACAGATAAACTTCGACTCATATGTTTGTTCTACTACTCATTGAATTACACATAAGAGCGCAATTTTATAACATCGAGTTACCAATGCGTTATTCGTACAATCAATGCATAACTAACTTGTAAGTAACAAATCATATCTCTAGGTTTAAAGATTTATATGATATTACCGTCTCACGATCACTCGAGATAGAATTCCATGAAGTGATTCCAGTGAGCGTGGGTTGAGTCCAATGCTCATAACTTATGAGCACTCATGATTGTTGTAGCCTTGTCCCAGACCTCTACAACCAAACATGACAGTCTTGATTCATACCTACTTCCGACATATGACCGACTGTGGAGGTTTGAACAATATGTTATACCAAACAAAATTATTCTGGAAGTCAAAACATGCAAAAGAAATATAGTAAACGATCTAGAAGAGATAGTAACACTTTACTCATAAATAAAACACTTTTATTCATCATCAAATGTCAATTACACTTTACAAATTTCGAGGTTATCTAACTACTAAATCTAATATCATCCTTCAGCCCTATGCTCCGAGCATGCTGGAGATGCTTAATCCGAGTCAGTCCCTTCGTGAGGGGATCTGCCGGATTCTCATCTGATGATACCCTCTTTGCCACGAGGAGTCCTTCTTCGATCCGATGTCTGATGAAATGGTATTTTCTGTCGATGTGTCTGGATCTCCCGTGATACCTTGGTTCCTTGGCTAAGGCAACAGCACTTTCAGTATCACAGAAAATTTCCATTGGCTCTTTAATAGCTGGTACAACTCCAAGCTCTCCAATGAAGTTCCTCAGCCATAAAGCCTCCTTTGCCGCCTCACTAGCTGCAATATACTCTGAGTCACAAGTAGAATCTGCCACTATCTCTTGCTTGGAACTCTTCCAAGAAATTGCTCCTCCATTTAGGGTAAAGACCCAGCCCGACTGAGAGCGGAAGTTATCCCTATCAGTCTGGAAGCTAGCATCACTATACCCTACAACTCTCAAGTCATCACTCCCACCGAGGGTAAGGACCCAGTCCTTAGTCCTTCGTAGGTACTTGAGAATATTGTTTACCGCAGTCCAGTGTGCCTTGCCAGGGTTCCCCTGAAACCTGCTAACCATGCTCAAGGCAAAGGCTACATCAGGTCGAGTACACGTCATAGCATACATGATCGAACCTACAGCCGAAGCATAAGGTACTCGACTCATTTCTGTTATCTCAGCCTCAGTGCTAGGGCTTTGTGTCTTACTCAGCTTGGCGCTTCTCTGGATGGGCAACTCTCCTTTCTTGGAGTCTTCCATTCTGAATCTCTTCAGAACCTTCTCCAAGTAGGTACTTTGACTAAGTCCAATTAGTCTTTTACTCCGATCTCTCAAGATCCTTATCCCCAAGATATAGGCAGCTTCACCAAGGTCCTTCATAGCGAAACACTTTCCAAGCCAGGACTTTACTTCCTGCAGGGTTGGAATGTCGTTTCCTATGAGTAGTATGTCATCCACATACAATACCAAAAAGCTAACTATACTCCCACTAGCCTTGACATATACACAAGATTCATCTTCACTCTTAGAAAAGCCAAATTCCTTGACCTTTTCATCAAAGCAAAGATTCCATCTGCGAGGTGCTTGCTTTAATCCATAAATGGATTTCTCAAGCTTACACACTCTATTAGGGTACTCGTTACTGACAAAACCCTCTGGCTGACTCATGTAAACATCTTCAGCCAGCTTCCCATTAAGGAAAGCGGTTTTGACATCCATTTGCCATATTTCATAGTCATGAAATGCAGCTATGGCTAACAGAACCCGAATAGACTTAATCTTGGCTACCGGAGAAAAGGTCTCATCATAATCCACTCCAGGAATTTGAGAGAAGCCCTTTGCAACCAGTCTAGCCTTATAAGTGTGTACTTTACCATCCATGTCGGTCTTCTTCTTGAAGACCCATTTGCACCCTACAGTCTTTCGACCTGGTACATTCTCAACCAAGTTCCAAACTTGATTGTCATACATGGATTGTATCTCGCTATCCATAGCCTCTTTCCATTTAGCAGACTCGGGGCCTGCCATGGCTTCCTCGTAGCTGTTAGGGTCATCTTGACTTACTAGTTTCTCATCACTAATAAGTGTCTCACCTTCTGCAGTAATATGGAATCCATAGTAATGCTCAGGTGCACTCCTAACTCTCATGGAACGCCTCAGAGGTACAGATTCGTCAATTGGCTCAACAGGAGTTTCCTCCTCAAGTTGAGGGCTAGAGTTTGAAGTTCCTTCACCACTTGACTCTTGAATTTCTTCAAGATCAATTTGCCTCCCACTGTCTCCTTGGCTTATAAACTCTCTTTCTCGAAAGACTCCTCTTCTTGCTACAAAGACCACATTGTCACTAGGTCTGTAGAAGAGGTAACCAAAGGATTGCTGTGGGTAGCCGATGAAAATACACCTCTCGCTTCGGGGTTCGAGCTTATCATGAGTCTCGCGTCTCACAAATGCCTCGCATCCCTAAATCTTGATGTGGTCTAGTTTAGGTACTTTACCAGTCCACATCTCGTGAGGAGTTTTGGCAACTTTCTTTGTAGGGACTAGATTAAGGATATGGGCGGCAGTCTCTAAGGCATACCCCCAGAATGAGATTGGTAGCGAAGCTCGACTCATCATGTAACGAACCATGTCCAACAAGGTTCGATTACGCCTCTCAGCCACACCATTCAACTGCGGTGTCCTGGGAGGTGTCAATTGTGAGACAATCCCACATTCCTTTAGATAGTCGAGGAACTCTGAACTAAGATACTCACCACCTCGATCGGATCGAAGCATCTTAATGTTCCTGCCCAATTAATTCTCGACTTCCTGTTTAAATTCCTTAAACTTCTCGAAAGTCTCTAACTTATGCTTGATTAAGTAGACATATCCATATCTACTGTAATCATCAGTAAAAGTCAAATAATAACGATTAGCATATCTTGTGGCATGTTTGAATGGTCCACACACATCCGTGTGTATAAGGTCCAACAAACCTTCACCCCTTTCACACGAGCCTGTGAAGGGTGACTTTGTTATTTTTCCAAGTAAGCATGATTCGCAACTATCATTTGACTTTAGGTCAAACGACTCCAAGACTCCATCTTTTTGGAGTTGGCCTATGCGTTTCTTGCTTATATGTCCAAGACGACAATGCCATAATGATGCTTTATCCAAGTTATTATTAGTAGAATCAATACACAAAACATTATTTCCTAAGTTATCTACAATAGATACAGCTTCATACACACCATCACAAGGTAATGCTTTAAAATAAAGTACATTATTAAAGAAAGCATTAATCGAACCAACTTCATTATCAAACGAAAAGGTGAAACCTTGTTTGTACAATGCATGAAAGGAAATAATATTTCTTGCCATTTCTAGCGAATAACAACATTTATTCAAATCTAAATTTAACCCACTACTTAGCGATAAAGTATAAACTCCAATCTTGGTGACAGGTGTAACTTTCCTATTCCCCATGATTAAGTTTATTCTTCCTTGCTCCACATTCTCACTTCTTCCTAGTCCCTGCAAGTCACAACAAATATGAATACCGCAACCGGTATCAAGGACCCAAGATTTCGAATGGGGTGAGTTATTAGAAATGATAGTGTAAATACCTGCATGGTTGGGTTTGACTTTCCCATCCTTTACATCCTGCTGGTACTTTGGGCAGTTTCGCTTCCAATGAGCTTTTTCATGGCAATAGAAGCATTCAGCCTCTTTTGGGTCAGAAGAAGGAGTAATGAAACCTTTCTTGGTTCCACTTGAAGAAGAGCCATCAAGGGTCCGAGCCTTGGTACCCTTCGAAGATCTCTTTCTCTTCCTCCCTCGACTTTGCCCGATAGCCAAGACCGGAGTTGAGTTTGGAGTAGGAGTGATAGCAACTGACTTCCCCTTAAGACCTGTTTCTGCGGTCTTGAGAAGTCCCTGTAGTTTGCTGAGGGTGACCTCTTCCTTGTTCATGTGATATGTCATGCGGAATTGATCATAACACGATGGTAAGGAGTGCAAAATGATATCTATTGCAAGCTCCTCAGGGAAGTTCACATTGAGCTTCAGCAAACGATCCACATACCTTTGCATTTTCTGCATGTGGCTTGTGACGGACTCTCCGTCCTTCATCATGGTTGTTATCATGGAGCAGATGACTTCGTACCTCTCTTGTCGTGCACTTTGATGGTATCTTTCCATCAAATCTTGGTGCATTTCATAAGGGTAGAAATCTTCATAAGACTTTTGGAGTTCAGCTGTCATGGTGGCCAACATGATGCAAGCCACCTTGGTTGCATCTCTTTCATGAGTATGAAAGTCAGCGATCTCCTGGGGAGTTGCAGTGGACTCGTCAATTTCCTTAAGCTCCTTGTCAAGGACATATTCTTTGTCCTCGTAGCGGGTAATCATCCTGATGTTTCTGATCCATTTATTAAAGTTGGATCCATCAAAGGTGACTTTCCCGCACAAACTCATAAGAGTAAAGGAGCCATTAGGATTCGAGCCAGAAGCATTGTTTGAAGACATCTGAAAGAGAAGAACAAGTTTAGTTTAGATTTAAGAGAGTCCTTAATAAAACACCCAAATGTAATATTTAGGCTAGGATCCAATCACAATATAATATAACTTAGAAGAGGTATGCCGTAATCTAAGCTATACCATATTTGAAAGGTAGGTGAATGACGATTCACCAATTTCCACCACGAAAACTGAAATATTAGATATTTAGTTTTTTTATTGGTTTTAGAAATTCCTATATTCTTTGAGATCCAATGAACTTTTCAAAGGCATGTTTCAATCTCGGGAGTGCCCTCCAGGTTTTGTGACTGGGATGCCGAGGATCACAAAACGAGGTGTGAAGTAACCATGCAAATCACTTGGTACCCTTAAAGTTTATCACTCAATCGATGTGCCGGTAAACCACACACGCTCCACCGATACTATAATAAACCTTAAGTCACCGTTTACCTACCTTGTTAAGTCCAAGTTAGTGTGCCGGTTAACCACACACGCTCCACCAACGACTTAGACAAAGTGTAAAGTGTAATTTCATGGATTAGCACCTTATTCATATTTTTCCTAAAGTAACTAAGATTGGGAATTTTAATAAACATTTAGTTACTTTATTATATTCATCATACTTTGAATGCGAATTTATAAGTCCTTGTCTTACCCGTTCGGCTAACGACCCTCCACCAGTCAAGCAAGCGGTGGGTGAGAATATACACCCATTAAGTCACCATTTTATAGGCAACAACCTTATACCCACCTTATAGACCGGCTTCGTGAATGAGGCGTACTAGCGGTAAGACGACTTAATTCTTATACATATATATATAATTATTAAATCATCATAATATAAGTATAAGGGTTGAATTTTAACTTTTAAAATTCTAGGGGTTGGAACTTAAAGTTTTAACTTAACTTTACTTGTTCCAAAACTTGAGGGCAAGTTTTGTAACTTTCAAAACTTTTCATTTCTTGTAACTTATGAGTTTAATAGAGTAATAAAATGAAGACTCTTCATTTTTCTAACTCTTGTGTTTTCTTAATGGTTTTAACTCAAGTGTGACTCTTGGTTTTCCATAACTTAAGGATAAGTTATGGACTCCATTAAAACACATTATGATCAAGAATTAAACTACCAAATAGGTTACAAATAATTCCTATGATCATCTAAAACATCATAAGAACAAGAACATGAATATGAACACAATCAAAAATTACATAAAACTTTGTAATTTTGATAACTAGTTGTTGTAAATGAATTAGCAAAGACATTACACCACCAAAAACAAGTTTTCAATTACCAAAACAGTTTAGGGTAATGTTTCTAATTCATTTTCAGCAACTGAATCGAAAATCTGCACTCAGTCGACCCTACTCACCGAGTGCATAAACTGACTCGCCGAGTTGGTTGAAGATACTCATGGACTCGACGAGTCCCCCCTATAGACTCGACGAGTCCATTCGCAGACAACAAAATTTCCGATTCTGTTTTCAACTTTTAAGCACAAATAAGAGCAAACAAGCCTAGGCTCTGATACCACTGATGAATTTTGAGCATTCTAACACTTCCTAAGTGTACATGCAACCCTAATAACCTTGGATCTATGTTTGTCTAATTGTCATGCAAAGTTGAATTCCAAGGTTATATTCCTATCTAGCATACATGGGGAACAATCTTTACTTAAAGTATAGATAGAATAACTTACCTTGTTGTTGTTTGTGTTCCTTGAAACCTTGTGAGCCTAGCACCCCAAGTGTGATGCCTCAAATGCTTCACACAACACCAAATGCTCTTGGAAGAACTTATGAGAGTATACACACTTCTCAAAATCGGCCAAGCCCTCTTGTTTCTTAGTGTAGCCGATTTTAGGTGGAGAACATGTTACTTATATAGTGTTGACACATCTAGGGTTAAACCCTAATGTGTCATGACTCTTCATTTCCATGACCCATGGGTTTGTAACTCCCATGGAGCATCCATGGAGCATCCTATGGGTGGAACCCAACTTGATAGTCCATGGAGCCTTTTAGCCCACTATACAAGATATGGATGATTTACATAATCAACCCATATATTTAATTAGTTATCTTTTGATCACTTAATTAATTCTAAATTAATTCTTGATCAAACTAATCAAATAATATTATTAATATATTAGAACTTATAATATATTAATAATCTCCAAGTGTTATTTCTCTCATTTAGTCTATCCAATTGCATGGTGCCATGCAACCCAAATGGACCATGCCGGGTCGGGTCAAGTACATACCAGAAATAATTATGGACTTAGACACCTTATCCAACAAACCAATCCATGCCAACGATGACGTCGAAACTTTTTATTATGACCGGCATCAAGTCAATTTGGAAGGAATAGTTGTTTAGAGTGAGGGCACATCCTATGTATATATCATTAGTGCTTTCTGCCTTTCCGTTTGCCATTTCTTTGGTGAATGTGTCTTTTAGTGATTGGGGATTTTGTTTAAGTAAGTGTTTAAACTTGTGGCTGATGAAACTTTTCTCCGTACCACTATCGAAAAGTATGCAAGCATATGAGTTATTGAGGAGGAACGTATTGGTAACCATACTAGAATCACTTACGGCCTACTCATGCCCCATCATTAAAACTCTTCCCACACCTACGACATTCCTCACTTTTTGGCAATACCTCTTGAAATGCCCAGTTTCACCACATCCATAGCAAGCCTGGCTCACTCCGTCATTAGTGGCTTGGGTGTTTTGTTATGCCGGTGTCCTTTAGAATCGGGCGGTATGCCCCTTCTTTTTGTAATTATTGCAGTACATTTCTTGGCTGACTCGGGTATGTTGGAAGTTGCAATTGTTACACTTTGGAAGGGTTCCATCATATGGTTTGGTGTTTGATGGAGTGGCAAGGACAATAACAACATGGACTACAACCGTTTGTTGTTTCTTTATGGGTTCTTGTGTTGACTGACCGTTCCTTTTGTTCCAAAACTTCTTCTTATTGTCACTTCCTTTGGTTTGCTTGGGAGTAGCTGTCATAAAGCCCTGGCGGACTATATGATCCATAAGTGTTTGTGCCATGTGTTTGGCACTGTCACAGGTGGATGGGTTCGTAACAACCACATTTCCTTGACTCTGGGGGGATAATCCCCAGATGTACCATTCCACCTTCTTACTTTCTAGGGTGACCATCCCGAGACATAATGCAGCCAGGTCGCTCAATCTGGCAGTGCAGGCTGTGATGTCAGAGTCCTTCATGGTAAGGTTCCAGAGCTCTTACTCTAGCATCTGTACCTCACCCCTTCGGCATTATTCTGCTAACATCAGAATTTCCAAGTCTTCCCGACTTAAGGCGTTAGCCACTGGGTGAGTTAATGATTTAACATCATTGTTCCACAAGGAGAGGACTCTATTAGTGAAAGTGCAGGCTGAAAATTTGACTTTGCTTGCCTCTGGGCATGCACAAATTTCGAACACTTATTATGTCTTTTCGAACTAGCATTTCAGAGCAATGACACCTCCGGTGCCATCGAAAGATTTTGTTTTACAATTTGTGAAGTCTTTGTAGGAGCATTCCCTTGGGTTCCCCTGGCTATTTCCTTGGTTAATACTGCTTGTACCACCTCCCGTCCCACTGGCACTAATCGTGCTAATTTGTGCCATAGCAGCTGCCACATTGGTTGTTACAGCAACTTGGAAAATAGCAGTGTCCATCTGTGGTGGTGGTGGCGGTGGTAGTGGATTTGGGGTGTTTTTTTTGTTCCATTTAGACTTATTTGGTGGCATTTTTCTACCATAAGGTTTAAAGATGTTTATCGAATTAGAACATCTTAAATACAGGCCTGTTTATGTCAAATGTAAGAGAATAACAGTATGAAAGACACATAAAGAGCCTATTTGTATAGTTTCATAGTATCATAAAATACTCCTATAGTATTTTTAAACTTTATGTTTGGTTTGAGAATTTCCTTGTATGGAGTGTTGGTAAGTTTTAGACTTGTTGTTCACCATGACCATTCCCAAACACATGTTGGTCGTATCTTGAATAAATACAGTTGATAAAGCTATATTTATCCCAGATATGATTACATAACTATCCAGGATTAATCGCAGCATCCAACTTATCTAAATACTTTTATATGGTTCCTACTATGATACTGTTTCTGATATGTGTGCATGTATGTATACTTTTATAAAAATATTATTATATTTTAAAATTATACTTCCTTATCAGAGTGTTTTATCCCGATTGTGTTTATAGTTGTATATCTTATGTGGTTCGATATACTTAGTTCACTATCAATAATGCTCTGATACCAATATGTCACACTGCCGAACCGATGAGACGGCAGAAACGTCCGGGCACGGGTGATGTCATGTACAATATCATAAGAATTTAATAATAGAGCTCGAAGCATTACAAACATTGTATTGATAAGTTAATATTTACATTGAGTTCAAATCATTGTTTGTTTGACTCCCAAAAACGTATGGAAAAATGTAAGACATAACTATGCTAAGTTCTGTCTTCACCAAAGTTGTGTGGGTACCTGCCTACTGATTTCCTGAGAATACAATTGGTTTTGATAAAGTTTCAACAATTACTTTGGTGAGTTCATAAGCATTTTCAATGAGAAATATATGTCTTTGTTTCTTGAAAATGATAGTGTTTTCTTCTAGAAAATCAAATGTTTTCTTTTATATGTAATGTAGTCTTAAATGCTCCAAGACCGAAGTGTACAAGTAATTTCCATACCTAAAACAGTAATATGTAGTTATATATATATATATATATATATATATATATATATATATATATATATATATATATATATATATATATATATATAAAACCATTTGAATGCATGTTTCCAGAGTTGTAAATTGTATTGTACTGGCAAATAATGTTTTGTAGTTGTATCAATGTAAAACCTTGTAAACATAAGTTTCTAGAAATGTAAATTGTATTGTACTGGAAAATAATGTTTTGTAGTTGTATCTTGTAAAACCCTGTAAATGTATGTTTCCATAATGTTAACTTTATTTTACTTGAAAATCGTGTAATGTAATTTTATCGTTAAATAAAACCAGTTGAAGATATGTTCGTATTTGTAAACTAAATGTATTGTTAACACCCAATTGTGAATTATTATAACCATACTTGATGACAGATGGCCTGTTACGACATTATTCAGGTGTCAGAATGGTACGATATTTGTCACCCTAGAGCTACCAGTCTAACTGTAGTTAACAGTTTAGGTTTCAGTCCCATATAGATCTATACACAAGTGTCACACTCTCCTTCCAGGAGACTTCGGTTATAAAACATGACTTTTGTTGGTACTTCGGTAAGTACTTGAAGATAATGTCTCAAAAAGCTATATTAAGAGTTTACGTTGTAGTGAAATCACTTTTTCTTGAAATGTTTGTATGTATTACCTCTTCGTAGTGCTTACATAGTGTGACAAATAATTATTCTTTTAAATAATTATTTTATGTGCCCCTAACTGGGTAAAATAGTGTGTATGTTCCATAAACTGTACCTATTATTGTTTCTACAAATGTTTCGATGAAATAGTGAACCTTTTGTATACTATTGTCAAATTTGCCATGATAATAAAATGAAGGAAATAATTATATAATTTCGTTTATATAATTATACCCTTTTTGCTCGACATGTTACAAAATGGTTGAAGTTTTATTGTAATCAAATGTGTATGCATATGTAAATTTATATTTTATAAAAATATAAATGTAACAGTTCATATTTTAACAAAAGTTTTCTTGTGTTTTACTTGCATCCCCCCTTAAAAACATGGAAAAATCGTAAAAATTAAAGGGGTATGAACTCACCTCAAGTGTGTTCTTGACTGGACAATGATCTGGGTGGCGATATTATTCGAGTTAGAACACGTGTATATCGTTTGTATCCTAATTTGTTTTTAACACATGATACCATGTATAAATTAGATAAACTATCAATAAATTGTTATATAAACACTAAGTGGTATAAGGAAATTACCAATTAATTTCTAAGAGTTAATTAAAGAACTTTGTTTTCTGGGGAAAGTTTGAAGGCCTTATGGTATTGTTTGAAGGAATTCTTGGATTTTGCTTGAAGATTTAAGGATGTTAAGAACACTTTTGAGAGGAAATTGCGAGATTTTGAAGAGTGAAATGAGGAATGAGGAAAGTGAATATATATATATATATATATATATATATATATATATATATATATATGTATATATATATATATATATATATATGGGGGTAAAAATGACTTGACGCTTGCATTGGATGTGTATTCTATCACACTAGAAGGTGTGCCACTGCTTAGAAATTGTGTTTCTGGCTTATGTTCCAAGCGAGAACACTTGATTCCGGTCCAATGTGCAACCGAGACCTCAAGATCTTCGGTCAAGGGTTTTCTCGATCCAAGGGTGTTGTCGGTCTAGGTGATTTTCTCTCTAAAGTGGAGACTTCGGCCAAATGGGATTTCGATCTTGCCATGGGATTTGATTCCCAAAACCAAAAACCCTTTAAAGTGGTGGTATAATTCAGTATTTATTAGATTTAACCTTTAACTATTTTAATTATTTGACATATGTTTGACTCGTTTGACTTTCGTTTTACTTGTTTGATTTTTTTATTCACCCGAAATAACCGGTTGTTACAGATGCTGGTGTTGTCATCTCAACTATAGGAGCTGTTAGGCAAGCAGTTGATCAGACCGAACAATTCACAATTGGGAGCACTGATTTTTTTCGTCAAGAAGAAAGATGGTTCACACTGGATTTGCATTGATTACTAGGAGTTGAAAAAATTAACGATCAAGAACCGTTATCCCTTTCGTGGATTGTTGACCTCTTTAATTAGTTACCTTGAGATTTTCCCTTGTAGATCTAGAATCTACTTCAACTTGGGCACATTTCTGAGGTAACAAGATGTTACCTTGAGCTTTTCCCTTTTAGATCTATTCATGGTTGTGGTTTTGGGGCTTTTTAGCTTGATTGGGATCCACTTTGGGTTTTGGGACTAGATCTGAGGTTGCAACTTCAGATCTAGGCTGGTTTTTGTCCATGGAAGCATAAAGCATCAGCCTTTGTGCATAAATGAGAGCATTCTTGTCTTGAACTTTCCCTCTAGCTTGTATTAGGCCAAAATCACCTTGTTTGCACGTAAAGTTGGAAACTTTACGTGTAAATCTAGCCTTAGGAGTCCAGATCTATGAATTGAAAGCAGTGAGATAGTATGTAATCGTCTAAATGGGGATGACTTAAGTGGACCTGACGAGTCTGTTCTTGGACTCGACGAGTTGGGTTGCAAACCCTAACCCATCTGGTCATGATGCGCATCAGTAAGTGGAGTGGACTCAATGAGTTGATCAACCTATGACTCAGATTGAAGGACTCGACGAGTCATGGGGTGACTCGGCGAGTCCAGTCGCAAATTGTGGGGTTCTGAGTTCATGAACTCGACGAGTCGCTAGGATAACTCGGCGAGTAGGGTCAACCAGGAAGGTTGACTTTGACCAGGACATTTACTTTGACCAAGAGTTGACCAGTTTGACTTCCAAGGGTATTCTGGTAAATTGGGAAATTATAGATATGGTTTCATCAAATTGTAGGCGGTGGAGTTCATGGCAGAGATCGGAGGATTTGATCTTCTCTTTTTAGTTCGGCGTTACAAGGTGAGTTATCCTTACTGTATCAATAGGGTCTAAGGCACCAAGGCCGGCCCTTTCTCGGATTGTGTTTTGGTAATTGTTGGGCATGCTTTTGGCTCCTTTAGATCGGTGTCTTGGTAGTTAAAGCGGTAATATGTTAGTGATTCGGTTAGGTCGGTATCCTGGTTTGGATGTTGCTATGCTATATGATCTGTTAGATCAGTTTGTTATATATGGTCATGTTATGTGATTATCTAATATGTGCACATGATTGTTTGGTATGGGGGTTGGGTTGAGGCGGGTCCTGCTTTGTGCTGTAGGCCAACATACCCAGGGCAGACCGGATAGACTGTAGACTCGAAAGGGCACATAGTCAGACCGAAGGCCAAGCGAGTGGTCCGGATAGGTTGAAGGTCCCAGAGGGCAGTCTAGACGTGGCGTGGATTGGAGAGTAGACCAAACAGACTAAAGGCCTGGTGCAGGCAGTTCGGTCTTACTATAGACTCAGGGAGTGGACCAGGTGGACTGAAGGCCCGGTGCGGGCAGACCAGCCATACTGCACACTCAAGATGCATGGTTGTTCTTTACTTGTTGATACAATATGATTATGGTCATATGAGGTTTGTATTTTGGGGTAACTCATTAAACCTTCGAGCTTACATTTATCGGTTAGTGTTTGAAGTTTAGCAGATGACCGCGGGAAGGCGAAGGCGTGACCGTACACTTTCCCAAGTTTATGATTATGATTTCTGGAAACTCTGATATGAGACTGTTTTGGAAACCTTTTTGTAATAACTATTGGAATTTTAAATGTTTTTGAATGTTTAAATTGGCATGAATTTTATGGGTGTTACAAGTTGGTATCAGAGCCTTGTTTTGAGTGAATTGGAGGAATACTCGTGTGAATCCAGTCTCAAATCAAGGAAAGATTTTCAAAATGGTTTTAAATGGTTTTCAAAATAATTAAACGAGGATGAGAAGTGTACGATCAGCCGGAGCCAGTAAGTAGACCCCAAAATACCATACGGTTATTTGATATTGTGATATGTTAGAACAACATGCTAGTGCTAGGCAAGGGATCTTTAGGAATTGCATGATAGAATTGCCTAAGTACATGATGGCTATTAGCCTAGGGTTTTCCTTATATGAGATCGAAATCATTACTATAGTTACTTGTGTATGTAACACAGTTGTATATAATTAAGATCTTATAGCCTGAGAATGTTTGATGTGGCCTTATGTTATGTTCTTATTAGTTAGGGCTTAGGGTAGGATTGGATATTCGAAAGTCTATAGGGTCCAGCATTATGTATGGCTAGCATGCACTAGTGCTGCAGGGTTTGGTGGAAGTTTCATGGATGAGTGGGTAGTAAGAGGTCGGGAGGCTAGTTATGAGATATTTAGCATTCCTCTAGGAGTGAGGATTTATCGCTTGCTATGTATATGTATATGGTATGGTGTTGGGGTGATACTTGAGACAAATATGGTTAGGTGTGGAAGGTAGTATGTGCCCGTACTACTACAAGCACATGACCCATACGCATATTAAGGAAGTCACAACCCCTAGGGTTTTGGTTGGGAGTTGGTTTCTTGATTTTTATGAGGAGTATCTAATGTTTTTCAGCATGTTTTCAGCATGGTGGTTACACAACGATTCGTGAATGGATCCGGGTCAAGATCAGGAAAGGACGGACAAGAGGCACCGACAACGCCCAAGACTATCGGCCAGATAAGGCCATATGAGATGGATGATAGGATCCGGGAGATCCTGCATGATGAGGTTGCAACTATGTTCCGGTCTCAGTTGCCAGAGATGTTTGGGTATATCAAGGCTGCTATGGTGGAGTATTTCGATGATCGTTATGCAGCCCTTACTGAGGCGGCTGCCGTGGCAGCCACAAAAGCTATATCAACGATAGGGTTGGGATCTGGCCAGGTTTTTCAGTACCGATATTTCGATAACAAGAAGCCCCCGACATTCGATGGTACCCAGGATCCGTTCGTGGCCATGAGGTGGCTATCTGACGTGGAGGTATGTTTCTTCACATGTTCTTGTCCTGCTGACCAGAAGGTCAGGTGTGCTCTAAACCTGCTGAGATCCGGAGCAAAGGATTGGTGGAGGTTGATTACTGGTTCATATTCGGACGTGCAACGTGTTGCGGTTACTTGGGATTGATTTCAGGATATGTTCCATACCCGTTACGTCCCACGAGTTGAGCGGGAGGGGTTAGCGCAGGAGTTATTGGGATCTGCGTCATGATTCAGAGTCGGTCACGGAGATCAGTTATATGCTTACTGAGAGGTCGATGTTTTGCCCTGAGTTTGCTTCGGAGCAAGCTCAGGTAACCTAATATCTGAGTATGCTCAAGAAAGATATCAGGAAGTTCGTATCCACATAGAGATGTGATACCTTGTTGGAGTTGAAGGAGGCCGCCAGGCGGCGTGACCTTGAGATTGAGTTACAGTTGCGAGAGCAGAGGCAGGCACAGGTGCAGTCGCATTCTGTCACACCCCACTAAAGCGGAAACACGAGGCATGGCAGTATAAAGGGTTACATAGAAAAAGTTAAAAGACAACACCAACTATAGTATTAAAAATCATTACAAATTTACAATGGGTTTGAAAAACTTTTAACAGAAATTACAATGAAAATTGGAATACAACACATGTGAATGCTCCTAACAGTGAAGTGTCCCTAAGTGCCACTTACTCGATGATTCCTGAAAAAGCATGTAAAACGAGCGTCAACTATAAAAATAGTTGGTGAGTACTCACAAGTTTAACAAAATAATATTGGTTCATAAACTGAAATCAAAGTTTTGATAAAAGTTTCCAATAATAAAAGTATATTGTTAAAAGGAGTAAATAAGTTTATAAAAACAAAGTTCTTTGTCATCATGAGAGATAAAGTATGTTGCCCAAAAAAGATGCAACATTCATATTCTCATGGAAGATAAAGTTCATTACTCAAATGAGTAAACAAGTTTCATTGCTAAAATGAGGAATCAATTTCGTTGCTACAATGAGCAAACAATTTCATTGCTAAAACATGTATATAAGTTTTCAGTAATAAAAGTTCGTTGTTGTAATGAGAAACAAAGTTCATTGCTATAATTAATAAACAAGTTTATTGTTATAATGAGTAACGAGTTTGTATGTGTATGAGCAAACAATGAGTTCTCAACCAAACCTATGACTGGCGCCCTATCAAGATCTATGCTTATCGTTCGCTAGATGAATATGGTATCATGCACTCCAGCAATAGGGCGAGTGAGGAGTTGTCAATTCCTAATAGAGCTATCCATAATGACCATTAGCTCAAAGAGTTAATGGTTAGAGATAAGGGAAGGGCCTTAATAGTATTTAAATACAACGAACATAGCGAGATATAGCAATAAAATAGCAATCATGTTTGATACAAATCAATTTAAATACAACGAACAAATAATAGTATTTCGGGACATGCTTTTCCACCCCAAAACATAAAAATTGAAAATAGGGGAGTGTGTGAATACTCACAATATACAAAGTATAGCAACCAAGTTTATATGAGCCAATTAAATACAACGAACATAAATAGTTTAGGACATGCTTTTCCACCCCTAAAACATTTAAAAACCAAAAATAAGGGAGTGGTGAATACTCACTATACATTGAGATGATGCAAATGGTGCCTTGAACTACGCTCCACTCGTACTACTAGTATACATACTACTACAATAGAATTATGCCAATATTATGTCAAAATTTAATATTAATAAGTTACAAACACTTTTCTGTGGAAACTAAGTTTCAAAGAATCAATTGTTATATAACAATTTAAGTGGAAAAATTTCCATTATTGAAATGTTAATATTTAACATTTTAGAGGTGTTCCAATGATTAAATATTCAAAACTAAATCAATTTAGTTCTAAACTTTCCCAAACTTTGCCTTTTAGTTTTAATTGACGTCAAAGACCTTAAGATAAATGTTCTTGAATTTTTGATTTGTCTAACTATTTTTCACCATTTAATTCCATGAATAATCATAAAATCATGGAAAAATAGTAAATTATCATGAAAAATTCTTATAATTTTTGTGTAGCTGTTTTACAGTGGACATAATCTAGGAAAAATATTAATATGTGTTTTAAAAAATTTTAATACAATTTTTTTAATTTTTGTGTATTTATTCTAAAAAAATAGAAATAAATAGGTAACAGTTTCACAAATTTAACAAACTTTTTTTACAAGTGTTATTACACATACTTAATCTGTGAAAAATATAAAAATGGGTTTCTAAACTGTTTAAACAATTTTTATGATTTTTGTGCATTTATTCTAATAACAGTTGAAATAAATAGTAAACTATTTCCAAAATTACCCAAACTTTTTGTATTACTGTTATGAAACATTATTAAGCTCGGAAAAATATAAAACTCGATTTCTAACCTGTTTAACCCAATTTCTTAATTTTTAAGCATTTATTCTAATAAAAATTGAAATAAATAGAAAACAATTTCCAAAATTGTCCAAAATTTTGTTAACATTCTTATCATACATGTAGAAGCTGTGAAAAATATAAAAGATGCTTTTCAATTAGTGTTGCTATTTTTCCTTGTTTAATCCTCTTAAATAATCATTAATTGAATAATAATTATTAAACAGTTAAAATAAATTACCAAAAATTTTGTACACTTAATTTACAGAGTAAATAATCTGGGAAAAATACCAAGTGTGGTTTTTATATAATGAAATCTGATTTTGTGTATTTAATTGTATTTAATCTAGTAAAATAGGATAAAAATAGTATACAGAAGAGAAAAATCATCAATATTTTTATGTAGCCTCCTAATGTACTAAAAGATGTTCAGTTAAATTTTCTTATTTTTTGGATGAGAAAACCATTTTTCCTCTTTTTAGTCCATTATAAATACAAAAATCGGAGAAAAATAGGAATACATTATGAAAAATTCTGAAAATATTTTTCTAAGTCTTCAACAGAGAGCATAAGCTGTGAAAATTATTATATACCCTTTTCAAGTTATGTAAAGCAGTTTTATGATTTATTGGAGATAAACAAAAAGAAAATTAAAACCATATTAGATAGTTACAAAAACCGATGAAATTTAATGTGGGATCATTATGTAGGATAGGGGTCATCCACGAATTTAACTAGGATTTATAGACCCCAGAAAGTATTTTATATGATTTATTGCCCTATTTTATTTCAATAATTAGAATAATTCGAGAAAAATGAATTATTTTCTGAAAATTTATTGAACATCTCATTTTGTTGATGGGAATCTGGGAAAAATCGGATTTGGTCAGAAAATGAGTTTTAGATATTTATTTGGAAATAAATCCTTCATGAACATATTTGAAAGCTTTTAACAACATACTTTGATGATCTATCATCTATGCTTGAAGATCATCACATGCATGTTTGTTTGAAGACCATTCATGAGTTTGAAATGTTTGAAACTTGTTTTTGAAAAATAACTTAGAGTATACGTGGTGATTTTCCACCAAAACTAGTAGAAAAGTGCATTTTCATGATCTTGACTTAGGTTTAGGTCCTTGGATTTCACCATTTACAACATGTATGTTGTTTTTGGGTGAAATCCTACCACCATCATCATCAAAACTGAAGTGAATGAACATACACGCATATTTTCTAAGAGAAAGGTGTAGAAGAAGAAGGAAATGCAAGAAAACCCTTTAAAACATGGAGGATGAAAGGAACTCGTGTTCTACCTTAATGAACACCACTAGATGATGAAGATTTTGAGTTTGAGGTGTGTTCTTGGACTTATTCTCTAGAAAATTTCGTGGTTATAGAGAAATGAAGAGAGAAATGGAGTGGTGGTGATGAAGAGTGTGAGAGAGAATGAGGGGTAGAGTGAGAGAGAAGATGGAGTGTGAGAGAGAAAGGAGTGATTATGTGTTTTGGGAAGAGGGGAGGTGTCTTGGGAAGAGGGTGGACGGTTTTGAGAGTATTATGCCCTCCTTCCCTTTTAAGTTTATAAAAAATTTCAATTCTTTTATAAAAATATCAAACTTTTTATAAAATATACACCCTAACCAAGTTTTTGCTCATGAAACCTTGACATTTGACTTATAAATTAAGGGTAAATGTTAATGACTTAAATTTTTATTTTCCTTGATTATATTTCATTGAATTTAATTATTTTAAGGTAATATTATAAGTTTCACAACTATTTTTATAAAATTCTTGATGTTAAACTTTGTAAAATATAGGTTTTAGGGCTTTTAGGGTTTTGGAGTTTAATAAACTTTGAATATCAAAATAAATTGAATATTTGAGACTTCAAATTATCTTATGGTATTATAACTCTTTTATAGTTATAAATAATATTTGTAATTTATTTTTATCGGTTTATTGGCATTCTATATATTGATTCCGAGATTCAAGCGAAATTGAGGAATCAAGTATACTAGTCTTAGTCTTCAACTTTGACTTAAGTTTCTATGAGACTTTGACCTAAGTTCTACCACTAGTTCAAGTGCATGATGTGTGTATATGAATAATGAAATGTTTCGAGTCAAAGAGTGACCCAAATATGGATTGTCACTACAGCTCAGTAGATGTAGAATTCACATATCAATGTGAAATCTAAGTACACTATCCATTGATTATAATTGTTTCCAAGTTTCTAGTAGGTTATAACTTAGCTTCTAGTTACTAAGTCTATTATGTGCCGTGCCTATAGTGCAACTAAGTTTATTCACATCTAGAACCGATTCGAATTTTGACGGTTGTCACATTCTCCCCCGGTTGAAAGAATTTCGCCTGAGATTTAATTCGTGACGTATTCTATTAGAACTCAGTGGAATACAATTATATAGCTGGAGAGGTGGTGAATTTCAGTGTTCTTTGATTATTTCAGGTTTATTTCCTCAAGGGAAGAACCCAATTCTTTAGCTATAGTCAAATTAATGTTTCCTAAATTCGAGTTCTACAATTTAGATTGCGAGAAATTAGGATCATGGAAATCATGATGCAAACATGGCGACCTAGTCGAAAAAGATCATTTAGTTAGATATTATCTGAATTAAGAGAGCTATAAGTTTTGTTGAAGCACTAACTGCACTGAGCGTTAAATCCGCATTGATCCTTAAGTCGCGTTCTAAATTACCACTAAGTGTAATTTCGCCGACTAGTAAAGAAGAGATTAGGAACAATTTGTTCACTTCTGGGTTGGCTACTACATCCGGAAAACATATTTCAAAATAAGAAGGGGTAGCACGAATGAATTGGAAGTGATCGAGGGTAAGTTCCTAAAAAGGCGTACTAAGGGTAGGCAACGAAGTTTTGGTACATCTCAAATGTAAAGGCTATTTAAGTGTCATCTACAAAATAAGTTACGAAATGATTGAGGATCTCTTAGGCAATAATTACTACTACGGTTACTCTTACAATAATAGATCTATATTCGAAGAATATATATATATTTAGAGAGTCAATGTTGCAAATGGATGCGATTAAATCACATTGTGTAGATAGCATTTTAAGTGTTTAGAAGTGATAAAAATCTCACTGTTATCAAAATGTGTGTTTAGAAATGATAATTAATATCAATATTATCAAAATGTGTAATAATTCCAAGATAATGAAGATACATGTGTGACGATCAAACGAAGTAGTAAAATAATATAAAGATTAATTAAGGTTAAAGGTTTTAGTCGCCATTAAAGGAATTTGTATAGAAATATTTGTATAATCTTTTTTTTAGAAATAGTCTAATTGTCTAAGTTAGGACAAATTCAATTTTACGAGAAGTCGGAATACTTATGAAAACAAGTTTGAGAGTTTAGGAACTCACTGAAAATTGCAAAGTAAAATACTATTTTAAGAAATGTGTAACAATGTCAATCTTACAAAATAGTGCATTCATAGTTTACTGTTTCTACAAAAACAATCATTTAGAGAATAGATAATTGTGAAATTCAAAACTTTTGATGTATTTAAAGAAAAGAAGAAACATAAGGAAACATATCATTCGCATATATTTTTCCGGATATAGAAAATTTATAAGAATAAGGGTATTCATCTTGTGTATTAATTGTAAGGTATATACAATAATAACTGCACTTTAAGTCAAGTTTCCGAATTTAAAACGAAAGAGAAAATGTAAATAAAGATCACTTGTTTATAGTAGATTTCAAAATAAAAACAAGATATATATGATAATAGGTGTAATTGAATATATCCAAGTTGACTAAATCAAAGGTATGCCTCATGACTATACACGTATTAATCGCTCAAAACGAAAGGGTAGACTTCTAGTCTATATGTGTACAAACATGATACCAAGAGAAGCAAAATAGAAAGAAACAAAGTTAGACAATCTATTATGTTAATATTATGGCGTGCGAGATCTAAAATCAGAATGAGAGCGAGAAATAAAGTGTGGGGGAAAGAAAAAGGAAGGTAGCGGCGACAATGATTGTTATTGTTAAATTTATAAGAACAATACATATAAGTAGATTTAAAACCAGGTTTAGATCTATTTCAAACTTCAATATTCGATTTATATTGATGATTAAATAGACATGTGAGAGTCTTAGAATGTTTGCTAAAAATCACGAGTTATCTTCTTAAGTTAAACTCCATTTGTGAAAAAGAAGAAGCACTACAAACGGTAGTTGAAAATCTGAGAATTTGATTTTTTAGAATGAAGTTTAATAATAGTTAAAACATATAAGGTAAAGACTCAATAGATTTAGAAGAGTAATTATATATTGTTGAAAGTGTGTCACTGGAAATTTCAAAGTGACTAAGTTTTGCAATGCTTTATATTTTAAAAGTTTTACAGATTGTATAACTAATTTGTAATAAAATATACAAATAAGGTATGTTTTGAAATGTACGCATTAGTGATGTCTTGTAAACACGTTTCGAGTAGAAAGTCGTAAAAATATCATGTTGGATTTCAAGAAAACACATTTAAGTAAAGCATAATGCCTAAATGAGGAAGTGGTCAACCAAAAAAAAAGTGGTTTGAAAGACCTAGTGAAGCTTTTATATGTAAGATGAACTTTAATATCGTATGTTTAAGGTTTATAGCATAGAGTCTAAACACTTTTATAAAAGAAATTGTTTCTAAGTTTTTCGAAAACATGCCAAAATGGTAAGCAAGGTTAAAAATGGTTTATATGCCCTTAAAAGCATATCTATCAACTGAAATGGATTTGAATTGAAATTGAAATAGCAATGTTAAAAACCAATATTGGTTAAATTGATTTTTGAAGAAAAGCGCTAAGTTAAAGCAAGTTGTCAAAAGAGTTTTAGCGAGAATATGGCTTAAATTGTTAGGAAATGTATACTAAGTTGAATGAAGTGATTATAAAATATTTTATCGATGATAAATAAAAATGATGAAGCGAAATAATTTTTCGATGGAAGATTAAGAAGTAAGGAATAAGTATGTTAGTGTAGCTGATCGTACCTAAATACTAAGGCGAGTAGAAGGCGAGTATAATACAAGCACCAATGTCTTTTTCCCAAAGATAAAGGACAAGAAAAATTGTTTGAAAAAATGTTTTATGGTGTCAATGTAGTTTACGACCTTTTATAGAGGTTAAAGGGATATCTGTGACAACCCGAAATTTCCATTCGGTCAAACCCTAAAAGTCAACCACTTCTTATCATAAGTTAATATCATTATTTCTTATTTTTAAGAAATTTAAAGTTCGTTTTATTATTTTAATTTTATTTTTAAGCAAACGGGTGAAAGAAAGTGTCATCTCGGGTTTTGATTTTTAAAAACCGCAAACACTTCGGGTCTTAGAAGTTCCGGGCCAAACTATTATGTTTGGGTCGAAAAATCATCCCAAAAACGTAAACTCATGCCTTAAGCATGAGTTTACTCCCCAAGACTAGCCATTTGTGTTTACTCCCCAAATACCAAAAGAGTAAACTCCAAAATATCCTTTCAAGTATCATCCTAAAACTTATTCAAGATCTTCAAGCTTGTAAGTGTTCTAACCATTTCAAGTTGGTATAACACTTAATCTAGTGTTTGTGCATTTATTCATCCATTCATTTATGTATTTTGTCTAGATTTCCAAAAACACCAACAACACACACTAAGTGTTCTTGGACTTTTAGCTCAAATCAAGCTTCCTAATAGTAAGTACTTCCATCCTTGAGTCTTATTAAGCTAGTATTACATTTAAACATCAATAAAAGATGCCAAGAACACAAGGTTTGAGGTGTTCACGATCCAAGAATGTTCTTGGGCCGTAAACACCAACAATGTCACCAAAGTGTGCCTAGGTCTTTATCTAAGCCCTAGTTTGATGTTTAAGCTTTCCTTGACATGTTTAAACCTTCCCTTTGTGTGTGTAATTCTTGAAAAACACCAAAGACTACCATTTCTAGGTGTTTACGGTTGGGGATCTCCTAAAACCGTAAACACCCTAAAGTGTGTTTAAAAGGGTCAAAATCCTTCCTTGGGCCTAAGAACTAACCTAGACAACTACCTTGTTGTGTTAAGGACTTGAAAACATGGCAATACCCTTTTCCATAAGGTTTTACGGTAGTAAACCCAAAGGGAAATGACCATGAGGCCGTAAACTCCTCCAAGGAGTGTTTTTGTTGCCCTAGTCCCTTCCAAAGGCCAAACCACCAAGTATAAGTGCTTCAAAAGACTTGTAGAACCTCAAAACAACACATGGTTACAAGGAGTAGAGTTTACGACCGTAAACCCTTGAGTTTACTGCCGTAAACTCCTTGGGTAAAGGTCATTAAAACCGTAAACTCCAAAGAAGTTTACCCTTAAACTCCAAACACCCTAGCTTTGCCCTACCAACACTTGGATGCAATCCTTGTGATCTTTAACACTTGAAACAAAGTGCTTTCATGTTCTAGAGTGTCCCAACTTAATTTATTAGTTATGTTTTGGCTAATTAGTTATATATATGTTCATTATATGATAACTAGGCTCGTGCGTGTGTACAAGTCTTCATTTGTGTAAAGCTCTGTTTATTTATTAAATCAATAAATAAAATAATGAACGATTAGTAGCCCTAAAATCAATAATTTTGTAGCAGGGTGTTGGTTACGGGGAGCTATTTGTCATAATTTGGAAGTTGAGGGTTAAAAGGGTAAGCTCCGGACCCTGTTTATAAATATTTATGAAGGTAGGGACTCCGTGGTAATTATTTGGAATTAATTTAAAATGAAAGGATGTGGAAGAGCCGAATATGTCATAACTAAGATATTGGGTGCTGTCTGGTAAATTTTGTACCTAAGATGTAAAGGATTAATGTGGAGGGTAAAATGGTAAATATTGGAGTTATTTTGAATGAAATGGGAGATGGAGGGACCATTCGATTATTATGGAAACAAGTGTGGGGATCGGGATTTCTAAACCCGTCACCCCTGGTTGCCCTAGCCCAAACATCGTTTCCAGCCACCAACACATATTCGAAGTTTTCTCAACTGCCACCTCCATTCCATTGCATGAACGGTGGTCTCTTCTGTTGCCGGTGAAGTCGGGGTTGAGGGTGAAGCGCCTGCGTGGTCGGAAGCTTCAAGATCGGGGGATGATGTTGTTTTTCTCCGGTAGAGGCGACTTCCATTATCCCGCTGCTTTCACCACCGTCGAAGGCGAAGAATGGTTTGAGGTGTCACGACAGTAGGTAGTTAGAGGAGCACCCTGTGGTGTCGTAGCTGTTGTTTCCGGTGGGAGTCGCCCACCTCTTCTCCCCTCATCTCTGCCTGTTAGCGTCTC
This sequence comes from Lactuca saligna, assembly GCF_052625555.1. Taxonomy (NCBI): domain Eukaryota; kingdom Viridiplantae; phylum Streptophyta; class Magnoliopsida; order Asterales; family Asteraceae; genus Lactuca; species Lactuca saligna. The sequence continues at coordinate 230,516,804 of NC_136420.1, read as the reverse complement.
CTTTCTCCATGGGTTCGGTGTTTGGCCACAATCACGACCGCCATTGCAAATCGATGCTTAGGCTGTTGCTACGAGTTGTTGACTCCACTGTTATATACCACCAAGTGGTGGTTGCATCCGGGAGTCCGAGCAAGGGTGGTTTCCGTCCCAAAGCTATGTTATCGCCATGAATGTTTCCTTGTCGTGCATTAGCCATTGTCAGTGTCGTCTTCTCATATCGCTGTCATCGCGTTTTAGCCATCAGGTGGGTGGTTGGATACTTTTTTTCGAGCAAGAGATGTAGGTGTGTGTAATTCAGAAGCTATCATGGCGTGTGAATCACTGTTCCATCGTGTTGTGTGTGAGTTTTGTTGGTTGGTCAGAGATTTAAGAGTGAGCCACCATGGTAGGCAACCATGGTGGGTGTTGCCATTTGTTTTCTGTCACCTTTGACCACCGTGTGTGGGTGGCAGTGGGCATACATCGGTGTGTGGGTGTGTATTTTACAATGAAATATAGCATGAAGTATGTGTGTGTGTATTATGCATAGCTGGAAATCGAGGATAGCCACCGCCACCACCGCAAGGTGGTGGCTGCCACCGTATACCACCATGAGTGGGTGTATTTTCATGCGTATGTGTTTGTAATTATATTAGGGTGTGCGTGTGTTGATCGGATGGACATTGTAACTGTAACAAATCAGATTAATGAAAGAAAAACCCGGAATCACCACCTTAGGGTGGTGGCTGCCGCCACCGACCGCCGTGTCGGGTGGCGGTGCGCTTTGCCTCTTGTGATAGATTCGTTTGGGGTGCTAGAAATCCTAATGGGCTCAAAGGAGCTCTAATAGGCCCAATAAAGCCCTAATTGACCTAAAATCCCAACACATTGGTAAATGGGCTAATAATTGGATTGGAAAACCCTAATGCCAAGGAAACCCTAATATTAAGAATTAATCGGGTCACACACACAAGAATTATTTAATAACTCCAGATATTAACTAATAATCATTGGTACAGATTAATCTAAGTGATATTGGACTTAATGGATTAAGTCCTTAGAGGAATAATTCCTTAATGGGTTAAGTAGGAAACTTAACCCTAATCGGCATTTTATGTGAAACCCTAACTTCACTTGGGTTTATTGTTGGGCCTTTCTATTGGGCCTTAATGATTGGATTATTAATGGGCCATCCAAGAATAATTATATGGGCTAAAATAATTTAATGGGCCTAGGGTAAGTCCCATGTAAGGGGTTGGGCCCAAATTGGAAAATTGGGCCATAGATGGACCATAGTTGGGCCTTAATGATTGTATTATGTTGGGTCATAAGACCACATATAGGCCTGGGCCCAATTTGGAAAATTAGGCCATATGCTGGGCTTTGATTCCTAGTTCTCTTTGGGCCTATGGTTGGGTCCTTGGGCTTGAATAAGCCAAGCTAGGGGTAATGTAGTAATTACCCAAAGAATGTACGTATATTTATCTATTGGGACCCAATTATTAATTGGGTGTTATTTTGGTGTTGACAGTTCGGGAATCTGTCGGCCAACAACTAGGGTCAAGTCTGCGGGACTTCAGCAAGTGTGGGATTGTGTCTGCGGGACTTCAGCATGTGTGGGATTGTGTCTTCGGGACTTCAGTGGTGTGAGGTGAGTTTCCTTCCAGTAGTAACGGGTCTAAGGCACCAAGGCCGGCCCGTATAGACGATACATTAGTATTAGAGTGTGGGCTGAGCCCGTATCTCTTAGTTGAGTTGATTATGATATATGCCAGTATGATAGAGTTGTCTATACTTGTTGTCTATGTGATACTTGTATGATATGAGTTGACGGTTGAGTGTGGGCAAGGCTCGTATCTCTCCGAGAGTGGAGTGTGGGTTAGGCCTGTATCTCCCAGATAGCGAAGTGTAGGCAGGGCCCGTATCTTCACGAGTGTGGGCGTGGCCCGTCTCTCCCAGAAACCGAAGTGTGGGCAGGGCCCGTATCTTCACGAGTGTGGGTGTGGCCTGTATCTCCTAGTTGAATGTTGTATGTTATATGCTTGTATGGTATGAGGTATTATGGGGGAACTCACTAAGCTTTGTTCTTACAGTTTTCAGTTTTGGTTTCAGGTACTTCGTGTTTAAAGGAAAGGAGCCGGCTTGATCGCAGCACATCACACTATGGTTTTCCACACAAGAGATCTTTGGGATTACACTCTGATATTGTTTTATGATAACATGTTTGATTATTTCTACTTTGGTTTTGACATTACATAATATTACAGATGTTTTATTACAATGTTGGTTTTAAAATGATGTGATTAAAAATGAAATTTTTGGCCTGTATTTTTGCGATGTTACAATTTCTCACCTAGCACCGTACCCGACACTTTAATCCAATCCATTCACTGCAAGTGAGTTCATACCCCTTTAACTAACCTTTGAAACACTTTTAAATGTTTTAAATGCTTTTATGGGGGGGGGGGGGGAATACAAGTTGAATACTTATAGTTATTACATCAATCACATGTGATTAATAACTACAAAACCAATGATTTTACTACTGTTCAAACTGTAAATCAAACTGTTTTACTTCAAACTGTTCTACAAATTCTTTTACTTATCAAATACTTTTACTTAAACTTTGTTATACTTATTATAAATTTCATGACCGTTTATGTATAGTTATACAAGAAATTTTTAAAAGGCTTAGGAAGGCCATCAGCCCTATTTCCTTTTCGCGCTTGAGATGTGGTCTGGTGGGATATCGGGTAGCCGTCCGAAGGTCGTTTCAATATTAATTATATATCATGTGTACATATATAGTCATAAAAGTTCTTCCATATTCATACGTACCAATTATATCATTAATATGTTACCATATGGGTAGCACAGGATAATACTAATATTATTGCTAGAACAAAGAGATGTCCAATGAGTCAGTTCATTCATGAGTCATTACATTACTATGAGAACATATACAACTATACTAGAAATAGAACATTTACAACTATACTAGAAGAAGAACATATACAACTATACTAGAAAGAGAACGTATACAACGATACTAGAACGAGTAACAATACATTACATATACATGAATACGTTAACAAAATTGTGATCCACTATATCGGAGCATGCCTTCAATGTCATGGACCGAGTTGTAGCCAGAGTCTCTTGGAGGGAGAGCACGAGTTTGTGTATAGATCTATACTGGATTGACTATCCTACACCTTACTGCTAGCTACAACCTGACCTGCAGGTCTGCGGGTGCCAAATGTCATACCTTATTACGACCTACAATGTCGTGTTACCTAGTCGATAGTATGGTACAATTAATCACATAATACCTTAATATAAATCCGGTTTAAGGTAGTTAGTACAACAATAGTTCCTATAATACTACACTACAATACTACATTAATTTACCCTTTACATATATTTAGTGACCATTTCACTTAAACATTAATGTACAAACTATATTTTGACAATGATAGTTACACTTGGGAAAATTACACACTTTTACAATAAACGAACATACAAAACAGTTACGCCTTGGTAGAAGGATACTTTTAATAGAAAATATAGGCTTTTCTAAGAGATTCAAACTTTTACAAACACTTACAAACATTCACATACTTTTATCACCAATGCTTACAAACTCATACTTAAAACCACGTTCAAACGTTTCACTACAAACACCAACACTAAAATACTTATGAACTCACCAGCTTAATGCTGATAAACTCTTTCAAAATAACTTGTATTCTTAGGTCATCAGTAGACAGGTACCGAGTCCAGCTTTTGAGAAGATGGAGCCCATTCAAGACTCATCTTATTATTTTGATTTCTTTATGGTGTCTATAACTGTACAGAACATGCTTGTATTAATATTATATATATTTAATGCAATGGATGATGTTGTTTGTTTGTTTACTGTTATACTGTGTTGTGATACTTTACATGACGTCCTCCGCCCCAAAACCTCTCCGCCGTTCTCGGTTTTGGGGTGTGACAATATCCTATGTTATGTTTTAAGTTCAAGGTGGAAACAACCTAGACCTAAATCGTAGCATGGAAATAAGATCTCACATATAGGTTAAACCTCCGTGTCTCCTTGTGAGTCGAATCCGGAATGCCCGCCAATGGTATACAAGTGATTACATAGTGGTGACACACCTACCTACTTACGCGATGCTCCAATTATCATTCGTGTCGATATCGAAACACTTTTTCATAGTTGTAACTCTAGTACAAAGACGATGAAGAGGTATTGTGGAATAATTGGTATAGGTTTCGACTTATGATCATTATTAGTGTATATCTAGCTACTAACCTTACATCTAAAGTCAATAGCTACTGAGGGATACCCATTCGTAGCACTATGTGCATTGCTCCTAGAGTGGCTAGTGATATAACCTAAGTGGTTAACCTAGCACTTGATAAGGGACATGAATATTTCTAAATAAAGGCATTTTTATAAAAGTGCACTTAGTTTCTAAGTGTATCTAGATGAATGCATATACTATGTAATGCCCGTACACACATCGAAAAATTTTGTTTTTCAAAAGTTTAAGTTGAAAATTGTTTTAAACATAATTCCACAATAACCGTTTCCAGCCTCACATTAACTTTCCTTAATTATGCATAGTTGGCCAGGCTATACTTAATTAAAGTCTAATAATGTGTGTACTCTAATTAGTTATACCAGTAGTATGTTCAGTATTTTAAAAATGTTTAGAAAATTTTTGGCTATAGTTTGGGTTTTCCAAAGGAAAACTGGTATTCTCTATAACCTTTGGCTCTGATACCATTTTCTGTCACACCCCGCTAAAGCGGAAACACGAGGCGTGGAAGTATAAAGGGTTTCATAGCAAAAGTTAAAAGACAACACCAACCATAGTATTAAAAATCATTACAAATTTACAATGGGTTTGAACAACTTTTAAAAGAAATTACAATGAAAATTGGAATACAACACATGCGAATGCTCCTAACAGTGAAGTGTCCCTAAGGACCACTTACTCAATGATTCCTGAAAAAGCATGTAAAATGAGCGTCAGCTATAAAAATAGTTGGTGAGTACTCACAAGTTTAACAAAATAATATTGGTTCATGAATTGAAATCAAAGTTTTGATAAAAGTTTCAAATAATAAAAGTATATTGTTAAAAGGAGTAAATAAGTTTATAAAAACAAAGTTCTTTTTCATCATGAGAGATAAAGTATGTTGCCCGAATAATATGCAACATTGATATTCTCATGGAAGATAAAGTTCGTTACTCAAACGAGTAAACAAGTTTCATTGCTAAAATGAGCAATCAAATTCGTTGCTACAATGAGCAAACAATCTCATTGCTAAAACATGCATATAAGTTTTCAGTAATAAAAGTTTGTTGTTGTAATGAGAAACAAAGATCATTGCTATATTTAATAAACAAGTTTATTGCTATAATGTGTAACGAGTTTGTATGTGTATGAGCAAACAATGAGTTCTCAACCAAACCTATGACTAAAGCCCTATCAAGATCTAGGTTTATCGTTCCATAGATGAATATGGTATCATGCACTCCAGCAATAGGGCGAGTGAGGAGTTGTCAATTCCTAATAGCGCTATCCATAATGACCATTGGCTCAAAGAGTTAACGGTTAGAGATAAGGGAAGGGCCTTAATATGATAAGTTCTCATGTTTCGTGTTGCATAGACATACATAGCGAGATGTAGCAATAAAATAGCAATCATGTTTGATACAAATCAATTTAAATACAACGAACAAATAATTGTTTTTCGGGACATGCTTTTCCACCCCAAAACATAAAAACTGAAAATAGGGGAGTGCGTGAATACTCACAATATGCAAAATATAGCAACCAAGTTTATACGAGTCAATTAAATACAACGAACATAAATAGGTTAGGACATGCTTTTCCACCCCCAAAACATTTAAAAACCAAAAATAGGGGAGTGGTGAATACTCACTATACATTGAGATGATGCAAATGGTGCCATGAACTACGCTCCACTCGTACCACTATCGTTTTCCTACAACGATGTTACACACTAATGAGTCGCTAATCGAAATCTAACACTAGTATACATACTACTACAATAGAATTATGCCAATATTGAGTCAAAATTTAATATTAAAAAGTTACAAACATTTTTCTGTGGAAATTAAGTTTCAAAGAATCAATTGTTATATAACAATTTAAGTGGAAAATTTCCATTATTGAAATGTTAATATTTAACATTTTAGAGGTGTTCCAATGATTAAATATTCAAAACTAAATCAATTTAGTTCTAAACTTTCCCAAACTTTGCATTTTAGTTTTAATTGAAGTCGAAGACCTTAAGATAAATTTTCTTGAATTTTTGATTTGTCTAACTATTTTTCATCATTTAATTCCATTAATAATCATAAAATCATGGAAAAATAGTAAATTATCATGAAAAATCTTATAATTTTTGTGTAGTTGTTTTACAGTGTACATAATCTAGGAAAAATATTAATATGTGTTTTAAAAAAGTTTAATACAATTATTCTAATTTTTGTGTATTTATTCTATAAAAGTAGAAATAAATAGGTAACAATTTCAAAAATTTAACAAACTTTTTTTACAAGTGTTATTACACATACTTAATCTGTGAAAAATATAAAAATGGGTTTCTAAACTGTTTAAACAATTTTTATGATTTTTATGCATTTATTCTAATAAAAATTGAAATAAATAGTAAACTGTCTCCAAAATTACCCAAACTTTTTGTATTATTGTTATTAAACATTATTAAGCTCAGAAAATATAAAACTCGATTACTAAACTGTTTAACCCAATTTTATGATTTTTGAGCATTTATTCTAATAAAAACTAAATAAATAGAAAACAGTTTCCAAAACTGCCCAAAATTTTGTTAACACTTTTATCATACATGTAGAAGCTGTGAAAAATATAAAAGATACTTTTCAATTAGTGTTGCTATTTTTCCTTGTTTAATCCTCTTAAATAATCTTTAATTGAATAATAATTACTAAATAGTTAAAGTAGATTACCAAAAAATTTGTACACTTAATTTACAGAGTAATAATCTGGGAAAAATACCAAGTGTGGTTTTTATATAATGAAATCCGATTTTGTGTATTTAACTGTATTTAATCTAAGAAAATAGGATAAAAATAGTATACAAAAGAAAAAAATCATCAATATTTTTATGTAGCCTCCTAATACACTAAAAGATGTTCTGTTAAATTTTCTTAATTTTTGGATGAGAAAACCATTTTTCCTCTTTTAGTCCATTATAAATACAAAAATCGGAGAAAAATAGGAATACATTATGAAAAATTCTAAAAATATTTTTCTAAGTCTTCAACAGAGAGCATAAGCTGCGAAAATTATTATATACCCTTTTGAAGTTATGTAAAGCGGTTTTATGATTTATTGGGGATAAACAAAAAGAAAATTCAAAACCATATTAAATAGTAACAAAAACCGATGAAATTTAATGTGGGGTCATTATGTAGGATAGGGGTCATCCACGAATTTACCTTGGATTTATAGACCCCAGAAAGTATTTTATATGATTTATTGCCCTATTTTATTTCAATAATAAGAATAATTCGAGAAAAATGAATTATTTTCTGAAAATTTATTGAACATCTCATTTTGTTGATAGGAATCTGGGAAAAATTGGATTTGGTCAGAAAATGAGTTTTAGATATTTATTTGGAAATAAATCCTTCATGAACATATTTGAAAGCTTTTAACAACATACTTTCATGATCTAGCATCTATGCTTGAAGATCATCCCATGCATGTTTGTTTGAAGACCATTCATGAGCTTGAAATGTTTGAAAATCATTTTTGAAAAATAACTTAGAGTGCATGTGGTGATTTTCCACCAAAACTTGTAGAAAAGTGCATTTTCATGATCTTAACTTAGGTTTAGGTCCTTGGATTACACCATTTACAACATGCATGTTGTTCTTGGGTGAAATCCTACCACCATCATCATCAAAACTGAAGTGAATGAACATGCACACATATTTTCTAAGAGAAAGGTGTAGAAGAAGAAGGAAATGCAAGAAAAACCTTGAAAACATGGAGGAAAATGAAAGGAAATCGTGTTCTACCTTAATGAACAACACTAGATGATGAAGATTTTGAGTTTGAGGTGTTTTCTTGGACTTATTCTATGGAAAATTTCATCGGTATAGAGAAATGAATAGAGAAATGGAGTGGTGGTGATGAAGAGTGTGAGAGAGAATGAGGGGTAGAGTGAGAGAGAAGATGGAGTGTGAGAGAGAAAGGAGTGATTATGTTTTTTGGGAAGAGGTGAGGTGTCTTGGGAAGAGGGTGGACGGTTTTGAGAGTATTATGCCCTCCTTCCCTTTTAATTTTATAAAAATTTCAATTCTTTTATAAAAATATCAAACTTTTTATAAAATATACACCCTAACCAAGTTTTTGCTCATGAAACCTTGATTTTTGAGTTATAATTTAAGGGTAAATGTTAATGACTTAAAATTTTATTTTCCTTGATTATATTTCATTGAATTTAATTATTTTAAGATAATATTATAAGTTTCATAACTATTTTTTATAAAATTCTTGATGTTAAACTTTATAAAATATAGGTTTTAGGGCTTTTAGGGTTTTGGAGTTTAATAAACTTTGAATATCAAAATAAATTGAATATTTGAGACTTCAAATTGTCTTATGGTATTATAACTCTTGTATAGTTATAAATAATATTTGTAATTTATTTTTATCGGTTTATTGGCATTCTATGTAGTGATTCCGAGATTCAAGCGAAATTGAGGAATCATGTATACTAGTCCGATGTGACAACCCGAAATTTCCATTCTGAACAAACCACATCAAGCCAATAGAAGTTAGAATAATTATAGTGAAATTCTAGACTTTAGGTATAAGTTTGAGTATTTTAGGTTTGGCACTTGAGGAGATATCAGGAGAGTGGATGCACTAGGGTTGTGTGCAACACTATTATTCCAATACTCTATGATATTAGAGTTCATTCCAGGAATAAAATATTTTCTGCCAAAAATCTAAGGACTATATATAGAAATCTGAACCATATTCATTAATTAGTTGCATTTCCTAATAGACAAAAGCCGAATTCTCTCTCACGGGTCTTCGGGTTTTTATCCCAAATCGTGAGTACTTTTATCTAGTTATATTATATAGCTTAGATTGTAGTTTATAACATCAAAATCCCAAGATTCGGGAGTTTACCGCCCAGGAAAACTTGGAGAGTAAACTCCATTTTAAGGGCCAAAAGTGTGCCCAATGTCCCTCAAAGCCTTGGAACTCGACATAGGGACTACCATTACATGTTTAGGCCACCAAAACAATTGAGAATCAATGGGGAAAGTGAGTTCACGGCCAAGGAAGTTCTTGGGCCGTGAACTCCATTTTCAAGTGACAAAATGCCCGAAAAACCTTCCTTATGCAAAGAGACAAATTAGGACAAGTACCCTAGTGTGTTTGGGGCTAGCAAACATCATTAAAACACCAAGAAAAGGGTGTTCACAACCCAAGATGTTCCAGGGCCGTGAACTCCAATAAATGGTGCCAAATGGTGCCATAAATCGTCCTAAAGCCTTGGACAATTGCCTTAATTCATTCCTTGATAATTTAGGGACTTGAAAACACCATAAACCTTTCCCCAAGGGAGATTACAGTCTTAATCTCCTTGGGATATGGTCCCAGGGCCGTGAACTCCTCAAAGTAGTTAATAGAAAGCCCAAACACTTGTTTAAGCCTTGAAGCAATTCACTACATGAGTTGTATGAATGTTAGGCTTCATTTAGGGACTTTATTGAGAGTTTACGGCCAGGAGTTTACTCCCCTGGGCCATAAACTCCAAAACATATGGTCATTTGACCATAAACTCCCATTAGAGGTCTTGCACACCTTTGTTGCAACCCATTTGCCTCCTAACACTTGACCAAAAGCGTTTTACTTGCATTAAAATGCTTATACTTTTATAATTAGTGTTTTAATCACTAATTATTTATATACATATGTCTTCATATGTAATTAGGATCATTGTGTGTGTCTAAAGTCTTCACTTGACACCAAGCACTTGTCCGATCATTCATTACGATGACCTTCCATTCAATTCCAATCACTTGCTGCAGGTGAGTTCATACCCCCTTAATCAATGTTTTAACAGTTTTTAAACATTTTATGGGGGGGGGATACAAGTAGAATTATGCTAATTATCATATCAATCATATGTGATTAATAAGTAGCATTCAAATGATTGGCTATTTATTAGCCATTTTACTGAACAATTTTCTTCAAATGATTTTTATAAATGTTTTATATGTTTAAAACTCCTTATTACACTGTACATTTTACTCTGTATGTTTTATTTCAAACTTATTGATAATTGTGATTCAAACAAATGTTTCCTTATACTAAATGGTTTTATCAAACTCATGCCTTCAAACCGTTTTATAGATTGACATCAAGTCGATCTTTTCTTAAGATAATAATTATGTTCAAAAGCTTTAGAAAACTTATTTATGATTTTATATTATAAAGTGCATGCCTCTATATGTATAGTTATATAAGAAATGTTTAAAAGACTTAGGAAGACTATCCACCCTATTTCCTTTTCGCGCTTGAGATGTGGTCTGGTGGGATATCCGGTACTCGTCCGAAGGTTGTTTAAATATTAGTTATATAACATCTGTACATATATAGTCATAAAGGTCCTTCCAGTTCATGCAATGCCCTTGGGTAGCAAGGCTATACATCCATGTTCATACTTACCAGATAGATTACTAGTAAGCTACCGTAGGGGTGGTTTAGGAAGATACTAGAACTATTACTAGAACACAACATCATACTATGAGTCAGTTCATTAATGAGTCAATACTTACTACTATGAGAACATATACAACTATACTAGAGAAGAACATATACAACTATACTAGGAAGAGAACATATACAACGATACTAGAACAAGTAACATTACATTACATATACATGAATACGTTAACAAATGTGATCCACTGTATCGGAGCATGCCTTAAATGTCATGGCCCGAGTTGTAGCCAGAATTCCCTTGGAGGGAGAGCGTGAGTTTGCGTATAGATCTATACTGGATTGACTATCCGACACCTTGCTGCTAGCTACAGCCGGACCTGCAGCTCTGCGGGTGCCAAACGTCATTCCGTTTTACGACCATTCGTATGTCGTTGTTACTAGTCAATAGTATGGTGCAATTAATCACATAATACCTTAACATAAATCTGGTTTAAGGTAATCAATACAATAGTAGTTCTTATAGCGCTACATTTTAGTACTACATTAATTTTCCATGTACATATATTTAGTGATCTTTTCACTTAAACTTTAAATGTAAAAACTATATTTTATTAAATTATAGTTACACTTGGGAAAATTATACACTTTTACATGAAACGAACATTTAGAATAGTTAAGTCTTGGTAGAAGACTACATTGAGAACAGTTAAGTCTTGGTAGAAGACACTCTTATATAATAGTAGGAATCATAGGGATTTCTAGAGTTTTTCAAACGTTTATAGTTGTTTTACAAACATTTTTATACATACAGATCATAAACTTACAACTTCTTACATACAAATTAAGCCACTAAAATACTTATGATCTCACCAGCTTCAAAGCTGATACTCCCTTTCAAAATTACTTGTATCCTCAGGTCATTATAGACAGGTACCGATGCAAGGAGAAAGGAAGATGGAGCTCGTTCAAGGCTCATCTTTCATTTTGATTTATGCTTTAGTGTCTATTATAATTTGACAGAACACACTTGTATTAAAATTATATTATTAATGCAATGGATGATGTTGTTGCTTGTGTACTACTTTTCATTGTTGTGATACTGTACATGACGTCCTCTGCCCCAGAACGTTTCCACCGTTCTTGGTTTTGGGGTGTGACAGATTGGTATCAGAGCATTGTTTATAGTGAATTAAGTATATCAACCCATAAAAGATATACTAACTATAAATACAATAGGATTAAAAATACTCTGACCAAGAGTTTATACTTTAAATAATAAAATATTTAATTAAGTATACATGCCTGCATTCATACTAAAATCAGTGTCACTAGGACAATACAAAAGAATTACGATTGTTGGGAACACAGGTGGGCTTAGAGACATATGGTCAAAACTGGGAAGATATAGCCTGATCACCTATATTATCCGAGGGTTGACTAGCATGTGACTAAGTTTAATTGTGTGGTTGCAACAAGTCTAAAATCTTACCAACCCTACCACAATGAGAACAGTAGAATATAACATTAAACTTAAAATACTATAAGAGTATTTGGTGTTACTATACGTACTTAATACTTGAGAATTAAAACGGGATCTTCATTACTAAGTTGATAGTTGCTAAGTGGATACACTAAGGCTATATATAATTAGGATGTTATACACTTAGAATCTGTGAAAATTTTACTTTACCCCTATTCTGTGTGAATATGGAGTTAAGGTCACTTATTCGAAGGCATATCCTGTTTCGATTACATATAACTGGTATGCACTTCACAAATAGAGATGTAACTGATGAAGATTTTCTAAATAATTATCTAGATAGTTCGTCTAATAATTATTTTCTTACCCCAATTCTTGCGTAGATAACATGGCTGGACTCCATCCCCACGACAACCAGTACCTCCGAACGAAGTCATTGCTGGATGGTTTGGAGATGAACCAGAGAATGATTATTCGATTCCTTTGAATGATCACCACGATGAAGACCTCACAGATGATGGTAACTCCGAACCCGAGGTTGAGAACCTACCCCAGGCAGCTCCCGTTCCAATTCCTAACCCTCGTCCGACTTTTCATGGCCCGACGCCTCCATGGATAGAATGTTTGGAAACATGGAGCCAAGGACAAGATCAGCCCATGCCATTTGATGGTGACTAAAACTTTTATGACCTGAGCAATGGGGGCTCAACAGACAGAATCTTGCCAATCCTAGTCCGTAGAATGGCCCGAAATGAGATTCAAGGTAGGACAGCCCTACATCAGATCACTGAGGTTGTCGCCAATGCGAGAATGCATACCCTCTGCACCATTCGTCTAGAAGATGCTCATGAGAGATCTGAGAGAAACCATGAAACCCTGCTACAGGCACTAGCTGAATCCCGAGCCGGAGTCATAAAACTCCGAGTACGACAGAGGGTGTACGAAAGACACCTACTTTATATGGAACATCAACTGTCTGAACTAAGAGTTCACTAGAGGGATTACCGTCGTGAGTAATAGATGTTTTACTTTATTTTCCTTGATTAAAGGAATTGTTTTCTGTCTATGCCCTAAATGGCATTTTCTATGAAATTATCGTGTACCGTAAGTACTTTTGGTTAGGTCTTTATACTGTCAAGGACTATCTTCTCTGGATATGATGTAAGACCTTTTACAAGGTCATTTTCCCGAACTTTTACGTCATGAATATCAAAGATTTTGACAGTCGGCTAACTTCTGTGTCATTTTTCATTCAAGTAGTTTTATCATACTTTCATTGGAGTCTATCTGAATTCATTCTTTAGTCAAGTCATTGGACTATAATAATTTAGCTCCGGAGACATCTCCAAGTCTCTTTTAATGGTTGGATCATGTTATTCACCAACCAACAATACCTTGGCTTGAACGACAAACATATTAAGACCATTGTACAAACTCACTTCCCTTCCATTACTAGGACTGCATCATAGGGATGTAGGTCAATCCTTCATGAGCACACCTCTATTCAGTACTAGGACTGTATCATAAAGATGTATGTCAAACCTTCGTGAACATACTTCCCTTCCATTACTAGGACTGCATCATAGGGATGTAGGTCAATCCTTCATGAACACACCTCCATTCAGTACTCGGACTACATCATAGAGATGTAGGTCAAGCCTTCGTGAATATACTTCCATTTCGTGCTAGGACTTCATCATAGGGATGTAGGTCAAACTGTCGAGAACATAGTTTTGCCCTTTACTCGAACAAATCAAAGTACATCTAGGGTCAACCAGAATCGCTCACAAAATCCTTATCTTTCGTGTTACATAATCATGTTGTCATCTGGAAACAATCTGTCGAACAACGAAACCCCTATCCTCCATATCGATGCTGCAACATTACAAGCTGCAGTAGCAGCTGCTGGGACAACCTTCCTTACGCACATCGACTCAGGCAACACAAGCAAGACTGAAAAAGGAGTCGAGAGTCCCGATGGTAGTACCAAACCAGGAAACCAACAAATGGCAACAGTCATGGACTTGCGAAGCCGTAAGACCGAAGGGAAGAGACGATATCGTAAAGCCCTAAAGGAGCGCAAGAGAGCCCAAAGACTTGCCATGCCACAGCCACAAGTGGCAACTCCTGCAGAACACTTTAAAAAGCAGTTTCCAAGGTGGAGTAATTAGGAAGGCACTCGTGTCCACATAACACTGGCTAAACACCGCATTCCCGTCACTAATGCTAGTACTAGCCAAGCATGTCACCAATGCGGTGAGATAGGGCACTTCAAGAAAGATGTTCCTATAACAAAGAACACTGGCGTAGATGGGAAAATTCTCAGGATCACAGCTGTGGGAGATCCTGCTCCGGAACCCGCGTTAATGTAATTTAGGTGTTTCGTTGTAACAGAGTTATAAACTATCCAGGACTAGTGCAACTAGAGTCTTACCTTTTGCGAGATCCTGTCTGCGTAGGGATGCTCATGCTGCATATACTTGTCTTTTGTAGTATACCTTATTCGCAGCAATGGTCTTGTCGTAAGTCCAAAGTACTATAACTCTGTTCATGGTTGCACGGTTGTGTTTTGTCTGTAAACGTCTTTTTGGCGAAACTATCATATCAGAACACTGAAGTACCACTCGTGCAGTACGTCAAGTTTAAACCAAGGATTCATGTGATTGATCTATCACTGAGGAATGTATACATAAGAGTGATATATAATCAAGGTTCTAGAATTTATGATTCCACTTTAACTTCTTTTTCCCCCGATGGGATGTGAGCTTAAAGAAGAATCAGTTATTCGACAACCTTTTCAATCTTAATTATATACGACTCGTATACATGAAATTGAGATTATGAAACCATATATGAATTCTAATATGAACTTGAGGACGAAGAACTGCTCAAGACTACGAGTAATCACATTGTCATGTGAACAAACTTAGAATCCAGTATGACTCCCGTAAACGGATCGCCCTACAGCTTAAACACCTACGAAGACGCAAGAACAACCCGAACAACTTAGCGACCTACACAAAAAGAGAATTAGAAGACTAGGCTTCTCACCCTGGAGAACCCCAGTCTAATTCTCCCAGAGATCGACAGATTGCATCATATGTGCCTTGGATATCGAGGACTCCATCAAGATTCTTCATTAGAAATCGGTATCTCTGCCTCACATAGATGAAATGGTTGAGAAAACGCAAGGAAATAATTACTTTCAGAAATGGCTCTGAAATTCGAATATCACCAGTTCGAGTGTTAGGGAAGGATGTCCGGAAGACTATCTTCCAAACTTGATTCGGAAACTACGAGTCCATAGTGATACCCTTCGGATAGGACCAATACGCCCATAGCTTTAATGAGCTAAACGAGTAGGGTACGTCTTTCTTACTTGGACTAGTTCGTCATTTCTCCATGTAATGACTTACTTATCTACCCTGGTAGTAAGAAGAAACCCATGGAAACATTACCTTGAGAGGAACTTTTCGCGAAGTTCTCTAGGCACGAGTTTTGAAATTGAAGAGTCAAATTTCTATGACACACTGTTAGTGATGTGGGAAATTTCGAGTGCTCTTACAATTTGTCAAAACCGTTGAGCATTTGTCAACACCGGAGACACCGACAGAAATTCGCAAAATTCTAGGTCTTACCGACCTATTGTCATAGTTCATTCAGAACCCCTCACAAATTTCAGAAACTTTTACGACTCTAACCCAGCAAGGGGTGGCCCTTGACTGGGAAGTTAAACAAGAAAAAGAAACCTTGGAGATTTCAAGTGACTGACCAAGTTCTTTAGGAAGTCTCACTCCGGGAATGGCTTAATACGCTTCGTAAAGCGTGGAAAGCTAAATCCAAGATAGACAGGACCTCCGAGATTCTTACCAGAATCGGTCCTGTATCTCACAGCCTAGACCTACTCCGCGAACTCAGTAACGTACATTCTACTCTTCGCGTCTCGATCGTGAAACCATACCTTTCCGTTAGGACTCTTGTAAGTCCACTCGTCGAGATCCTCGCCTTCGTATTAGAACCGTAGTGACCCTCGACCGGGAGGTCAAGCTGATGAAGCAACGCCGTCGCCAGTTAGTGAAGGTTTGTTGGGATACCAATCGAGAACCCGATTTCACTTACGAACGCTAGAACCAATCGATTAGGAAGTTTCCACCTCGCGACTCGATCATTCATACCTACATCCTTATCTAAATTCTAATTTCGGGATGAAATTCCCTTTAACAGGGGGATGATGTGACAACCCGAAATTTCAATTCTGAACAAACCACATCAAGCCAATAGAAGTTAGAACAATTACAGTGAAATTCCAGACTTTGGGTATAAGTTTGAGTATTTCCGGTTTAGATCTTAAGGAGATATCAGGAGAGTGGATGCACTAGGGTTGTGTGCAACACTGTTATTCCAATAGTCTATGATATTAGAGTTCATTCCGGGAATAAAATATTTTCTGCCAAAAATCTCAGGACTATATATAGAAATCTGAACCATATTCATTTATTAGTTGCATTTCCAACTAGAGAAAAGCCGAATTCTCTCTCACGGATCTTCGGGTTTTTATCCCAAATTGTGAGTACTTCTATCTAGTTATATTATATAGCTTAGATTGTAGTTTATAACATCAAAATCGGATCAAAATCCCAAGATTCGGGAGTTTCCGCCCAAGAACACTTGGAGAGTAAACTCCATTTTAAGGGCCAAAAGTGTGCCCAATGTCCCTCAAAGCCTTGGAACTCGACATAGGTACTACCATGACATGTTTAGACCACCAAAACAATTGAGAATCAGTGGTGAAAGTGAGTTCACGGCCAAGGAAGTTCTTGGGCCGTGAACTCCATTTTCAAGTGACAAAATGCCCTAAAAACCTTCCTTAAGCCAAGAGACAAATTAGGAAAACTACCTTAGTGTGTTTGGGGCTAGCAAACATCATTAAAACACCAAGAAAAGGGTGTTCACGGCCCAAGATGTTCCAGGGCCGTGAACTCTAATAAATGGTGCCAAATGGTGCCATAAATCCTCCTAAAGCCTTGGACAATTGCCTTAATGCATTCCTTGATAATTTAGGGACTTGAAAACACCATAAACCTTTCCATAAGGGAGATTACGGCCGTAATCTCCATGGGATATGGTCCCAGGGCCGTGAACTCCTCAAAGGAGTTAATAGGAAGCCCAAACACTTGTTTAAGCCTTGAAGAAATCCACCACATGAGCTGTATAAATGTTAGGCTTCATTTAGGGACTTTATTGAGAGTTTACGGCCAGGAGTTTACTCTCCTAGGCCGTAAACTCCAAAAATATGGTTATTTGACCATAAACTTGTTGGGTTTTGAGCAATCTAACACTTCCTAAGTGTGCATGCAACCCTAATAAACCTTGGATCTATGTTTGTCTAAATACATGCAAAATAATAATTTTCCAAGGTTTATAACCTATCTAACATGGCATGGGGAACATTTCAACATAAAAGAGTTAGAAGAGATTACATACCTTTTGATGAGTTGGGTTCTTAGGAGTTTGAGGGCCAAGCACCAATAGTGTGAATGCCTCAAATGGAATCACAAACACCACAAACTCTTGGAAAACTTTGAGAGAGTATACACCTTGTATAGAAATCGGCCACACACATGCACACACACACTAGTTCACTAGTTTTCTCTTTTTAGGCTTCATTTCATGCTCCATAAGCATGCTTATATTGTATGCATGGTTAGGGTGAAACCCTAATAACCCATGTCTTTTCCTTTTCCAAGGATCCATGGGTTAAAAGCTCCATGGATCATCCATGGACTTCCACATAAGCCTAGCCCATTAACAAATGAGTATTAGCCCACACTATATAAAACAAATAGCCCATAATTTAATTAGTATTCCTTTTAATCTCTAAATTAATCCATAATTAATTTAAGACTAAAACTAATTAAATAACGTAACTTCATATTAATATATTATAACTCATAATATATTAATAAACATATGTGTATAACTCTCATAAAATTATCCATAATAGTTTGGATGAGATGCAACCCAAATGGACCATGCCGGTCGGGTCAAGTATATACCAAATAAGTTATGGACTTAGACACCTTATCCAACAGACTCCCACTTGGATAAGTCTAATAACTATATTTGCCTATAACTTCAGGAACCAACCAACAATCGTAGCTCTCGAAAACTCCCTCGAACAATGAAGACTCTGTCGAACTATGAAGCGCCATATTAGATAAGTGATCACATAATCCTCTGTTCTCATGATATCAGCCGGACAAACACATGGAACTATGTCTTGCTTATTGTCTAACAGTTGTTTCTCGATTTTCCGATTTGTTTGACGAAGAACTTCACTGAACACATCGGTTTAGTTCTGACCAGGCCTGGTATATGGGTCAACTCAAAATCATCGAGGGGCCCGGATATCGCTTCTATTTCTAGAAGGAACAGATAAACTTCGACTGATATGCTTGTTCTACTACTTATTGAATTGTACACAAAGGCACGTTTTATAACATCAAGTTACTGATGCGTTTACGTGCAATCAATGCACAACCAACTCATAGGTAACAACTCATATCTCTAGGTTTAAAGATTTATATGATGTTATCGTCTCACGATCACTCGAGATAAATTCCATGAAGTGATACAAGTGAGCGTGGGTTTATACCAATACTCATAACTTATGAGTACTCATGAATGTTGCAGCAACCATTGC
Source organism: Lactuca saligna (assembly GCF_052625555.1). Taxonomy (NCBI): domain Eukaryota; kingdom Viridiplantae; phylum Streptophyta; class Magnoliopsida; order Asterales; family Asteraceae; genus Lactuca; species Lactuca saligna. The sequence goes on along the minus strand of NC_136420.1, from coordinate 230,497,867 downwards.
CATGTCTAAACACCTTTAAGGCATCTACAAACCCAATTCATGACAATCTTGATTCATACCTACTTCCGACGTATGATCGATTGTGGAGGTTTGAATAAATTAATTATTCTGGAAGTCAAAACATGCAAAACTGAAACAATAGTAAATAATTGACAATGATAGTAACACTTTACTCATAAATAAATCACAAATTTTATTCATCATCAAACGTCGATTACATTTTACAAGTTTCAGGAAAACTATCTAATCTGTAAAACTAATATTGTCCCTCAGCCCGATGCGTCTCGCATGCTGAAAATGCTTAACCCTCGTCAGTCCCTTCGTAAGGGGATCTGTAGGATTCTCATCTGACGATATCCTCCTTGTCACAAGGAGTCCTTCTTCACTCTTGTGCCTTATGAAGTGATATTTTCTGTCAATGTGTCGGGATCTGCCATGATCTCTTGGTTCCTTGGCTAAGGTAACCGCACCATTGTTGTCACAGAAAATCTCTATAGGTTCCTTAATAGCTGGTACAACTCCAAGGTCTCCGATGAAGTTCTTTAGCCATATCGCCTCCTTCGCTGCTTCACTCGCTGCTATATACTCTGATTCACAAGTCGAATCAGCCACCGTCTCCTGTTTGGAACTTTTCCAAGAAATTGCCCCTCCATTTAAGGTAAAGATCCAGCCCGACTGAGAGCGGAAATTATCCATATCAGTCTGAAAACCAGCATCACTATACCCTAATATTCTCAAGTCATCACTGCCACCAAGGGTAAGGATCCAATCCTTAGTCCTCCGCAGGTACTTGAGAATGTTCTTTACCGCGGTCCAATGAGCCTTGCCAGGGTTCCCCTGATACCTGCTGACCATGCTCAAAGCAAATGCCACATCAGGACGGGTACAAGTCATAGCATACATGATCGAGCCAACTGCGGAAGCATATGGTAATTGGCTCATCTCAGCTATCTCTGCCTCTGTACTCGGACTCTGAGTCTTACTCAGTTTGGTATTGCTTTGGATCGGTAAATCTCCTTTCTTGGAATTCTCCATGTTGAACCTTTTCAACACCTTATCCAAGTAGATACTCTGATTAAGTCCAATTAGTCTTCTACTCCTTTCTCTTAATATCCTTATCCCTAGGATATAAGTAGCCTCCCCTAGGTCCTTCATAGCAAAGCACTTCCCAAGCCAGGACTTAACCTCCTGCAAGGTTGGGATGTCATTTCCTATGAGTAGTATGTCATCCACATACAGTACCAAGAAGCTAACTATACTCCCACTAGCTCTGACATACACGCAAGACTCATCTTCACTTCTCAAGAAGCCAAACTCTTTTACCTTCTCATCAAAACAAAGATTCCAGCTACGAGATGCTTGTTTTAATCCATAAATGGATTTCTTAAGCTTGCATACTCTATTAGGGTACTCTGCATTGACTAAACCCTCTGGCTGATTCATGTACACATCCTCAGCCAACTTTCCATTAAGGAAAGCGGTTTTGACATCCATTTGCCATATTTCATAATCATGAAATGCTGCAATGGCTAACATAACCCTAATAGACTTAATCTTGGCCACCGGCGAGAAGGTTTCATCATAATCAACACCTTGAGTTTGAGTAAAACCCTTCGCAACCAGTCGAGCCTTATAAGTATGCACTTTTCCTTCCATGTTTGTCTTCTTTTTGAAGATCCATTTGCACCCGACTGTTTTACGGCCCGGCACATTGTCAACCAAGTTCCAAACTTGATTGTCATACATGGATTGTATCTCGCTGTCCATAGCCTCCTTCCATTTAGCAGACTCCGGTCCTGCCATGGCTTCCTTAACACTGCTAGGTTCATCCAAATTTACTAGTGTACTATCACTAATAAACATATCACCTTCCGTAGTAATATGAAAACCATAATAAAACGAAGGTGTGTTCCTAACCCGTGTGGAACGCCTCGGAGGTACAGACTCGTCAGCTGGATCAACAGGAGTTTCCTCCTCAGGTTGATTGCTAGTGTCTGAGGTTCCTTCATCAATTGATTCTTGAATTTCTTCAAGATCAATCTGCCTCCCACTGTCTCCTTGGCTTATAAATTCTTTCTCGCGAAAGATCCCTCTTCGTGCTACAAAGACCACATTCTCACTGGGTCTGTAGAAAAGGTAACCGAAGGATTTCTGTGGGTAGCCGATGAAAATACACCTTTCACTTCGGGGTTCAAGCTTATCATGAGTTTCACGCCTCACGAAGGCTTCGCAACCCCAAATTTTGATGTGGTCCAAATTGGGAACCTTCCCAGTCCACATCTCATGAGGTGTTTTGGTAACCTTCTTTGTAGGGACTAGATTAAGGATATGGGCGGCAGTCTCTAAGGCATACCCCCAAAAAGAGATTGGTAACGAAACTCGACTCATCATAGAGCGAACCATGTCCAACAAGGTACGATTACGCCTCTCAGCTACACCATTCAGCTGTGGTGTCCTGGGAGGAGTCAATTGTGAGACAATCCCACACTCCTTAAGGTAGTCAAGGAACTCGGTACTAAGATACTCACCACCTCGATCGGATCGAAGCATCTTAATGTTCCTGCCCAATTGATTTTCTACTTCCTGCTTGAATTCTTTAAACCTTTCAAAGGTTTCGGACTTGTGTTTGATTAAGTAGACATACCCATATCTACTAAAATCATCAATAAAAGTCACATAATACCGATTAGCATCCCTTGTGGCGGTTTTAAATGGCCCACATACATCAGTATGTATTAGGTCCAATAAACCTTCACCCCTCTCACAAGTTCCAGTGAAGGGTGATTTTGTCATTTTTCCAAGTAGATAAGATTCACAACTATCATCTGATTTGAGGTCAAATGATTCCAAGATTCCACTCTTTTGGAGTTGGCCTATGCGTTTCTTGTTTACATGTCCAAGACGACAATGCCACAATGATGCTTTATCTAGGCTAGTAGAAGAATCAATATACAACACATTATTTCCTAAGTTGTCTACAATCGACACAGTTTCATACACACCATCACAAGGTAATGCTTTAAAATAAAACACATTATTAAAGAAAGCATTAATACCACCACATTCATTATCAAACGAAAAGGTAAAACCTTGTTTGTACAAAGCATGAAAAGAAATAATATTCCTCGCCATTTCAGACGAGTACACACATTTATTCAAATCTAATTTAAACCCATTATTAAGCAACAAAGTATAAACTCCAATCTTGGAAACAGGTGAAGCCTTCCTATTCCCCATGATTAAGTTTATCTTCTCGTGCTCCACATCCTCACTTCTTCTTAGGCCCTGCAAATCAGAACATATGTGAATACCACATCCTGTATCAAGCACCCAAGAGTTAGAATATGTTGAGTAATTAGACAATATAGTGTAAATACCTGCATAGGTGGGTTTCACTTTCCCATCCTTTAGATCCTGCAAGTACTTAGGGCAGTTTCGCTTCCAGTGTGCCTTTTCATGGCAATAAAAGCATTCAGCATCCTTTGGAATGGCAGAAGGAGTGACAGAACTGTTCTTAGTCTTTGATGAGGAGCCTTCAAGAGACTTTCCCTTGGTACCCTTCGAAGGGTGCTTCCTCTTTTTCCCTTTGCCTTGCCCAATAGCTAAAACAGGGGTAGAAGTTGGAGTAGGAGTAGTAGAGGTAACAACCGCTTTACCCTTAAGACCGGTTTCAGCGGTCTTCAAGAGTCCTTGAAGCTTGCTGAGGGTAACTTCCTCCTTGTTCATATGATATGTCATTCGAAAATGATCATAACAAGAAGGCAAGGAGTGCAAAATGATGTCAATTGCTAACTCCTCGGGGATGTTAACATTCAGCTTCAGCAAACGGTCCACATACCTTTGCATCTTTTGCATGTGGCCCGTGACGGATTCACCGTCCTTCATGCGGGTAGTTATTATGGAGGAGATTATTTCATACCGCTCCTGACGAGCACTCTGATGGTACCTTTCCATCAGGTCTTGGTGCATCTCAAAAGGGTAGAAATCTTCATACGACTTTTGGAGCTCGGCTGTCATCGTGGCCATCATGATACATGCCACCTTAGTAGCATCTCTCTCATGAGTCCTGAATTCAGCGATCTCCTCAGGAGTAGCAGTAGACTCATCAAGTTCTTTTAACTCCTTATCGAGGACATATTCCTTGTCCTCGTAACGAGTAACCATCTTGATGTTCCTAATCCAATCCATGAAGTTGGAACCATCAAAGATGACCCTCCCACAAAGATTCATGAGAGAGAAAGAACCAGTTGGGTTAGAGCCTGAAGCATTAGTGTTGGAAGACATCTGAAAGAAGAAAGTAAGTTTAGATTAGATATTTAGGATCCTTAATAAGACACCCAAATGTAATATTAAGGCTAGGATCCAATCACAATATATTACACTTAGAAGAGGGATGCCGTAATCTAAGTAATAATATATTTGAAAGGTAGGCGAATGACGATTCACCAATTTCCACCATGAAAACGAAATGATTTATTAGGTTTAATTGGATTTGAAATTCCTAGATTCTTTTGAGATTCATTGAACTTTTCAATGGCATGTTTCAATCTCGATTGTGCCCTTCAAGTTTTGTGACTGGGATGCCGAGGATCACAAAACAAGGTGTGAATAACCATGCTAATTCACTTGGTACTCTTAATATTATCACCTAATCAATGTGCCGGTTAACCATACACGCTCCATTGATCTATGACAAACATTAAGTTACCCTTCGTGATCCTTACTAGTTCTAGTTAGTGTGCCGGTTAACCACACACGCTCCACCAACGACTTGGTAAGGTACAAAGTGTGAATTCCATGGATTAGCACCATGTTCACATTTTCCTAAAATAACTAAGATTGGGAATTAAAAGAGTTTAGTTATTTTATAATATTCATTATACTTTTAATGAGGATTTAAAGTCATTGTTCTACCCGTTCGGCTAACGACCCTCCACCGATCAAGCAAGCGGTGGGTGAGAGTATACACCCATTAAGTCGCCATTTTATAGGCAACAACCTTATACCCACCTTATAGACCGGCTTCGTGAATGAGGCCTACTAACGGTAAAACGACTTATTCTTATACATATATATAATAATTAACCATTAATGCTATAAATAGTATAAGGGTTGAATTTTAACTATTAAAACTCTAAGGTTTGGAATTAAAGTTTATTAAAGTGTGTGAAACTTTACAAATTCCAAAACTTGAGGGCAAGTTTTGTAACTTTGCAAAACTCTTCATTTCATAACTTATGAATTAAAGGTTCATAAAAATGAAGACTCTTCATTTTCATGTAACTTATGTGTTTTAAGTGTGTGTTGAATGAAAGTGACCTTTGGTAATCCATAACTTGAGGACAAGTTATGGACTCCATTAAAACACATAAATGATAAAGAATTAATCCTAAACAATTCAGCAAATAATTCCTATCATTTTCTAAATTCATAAGAACATGAACATGATCATCAAAAATTCAAGAATTATATGAACAACCATTACACCAACTAAAATAAGTTTTATAACACCAAAACAATTTAGGGTAATGTTTCTAGTCCATTTCCAGCAGCAAAAGTCGAGATTCTGCATTCTTTCGATCCTACTCGTCGAGTGCACGAACTGACTCGTCGAGTAGGTTGAAGTTTGCCTTGGACTCGGCGAGTCCCCCCAATGGACTCGGCGAGTCTACCATGCAGACAGCAACAATTTCGACTTTTTTCACTATTTTGCATCAAGTATCAAACAAGCAAGCCTAGTCTCTGATACCACTGTTGGGTTTTGAGCAATCTAACACTTCCTAAGTGTGCATGCAACCCTAATAAACCTTGGATCTATGTTTGTCTAAATACATGCAAAATAATAATTTTCCAAGGTTTATAACCTATCTAACATGGCATGGGGAACATTTCAACATAAAAGAGTTAGAAGAGATTACATACCTTTTGATGAGTTGGGTTCTTAGGAGTTTGAGGGCCAAGCACCAATAGTGTGAATGCCTCAAATGGAATCACAAACACCACAAACTCTTGGAAAACTTTGAGAGAGTATACACCTTGTATAGAAATCGGCCACACACATGCACACACACACTAGTTCACTAGTTTTCTCTTTTTAGGCTTCATTTCATGCTCCATAAGCATGCTTATATTGTATGCATGGTTAGGGTGAAACCCTAATAACCCATGTCTTTTCCTTTTCCAAGGATCCATGGGTTAAAAGCTCCATGGATCATCCATGGACTTCCACATAAGCCTAGCCCATTAACAAATGAGTATTAGCCCACACTATATAAAACAAATAGCCCATAATTTAATTAGTATTCCTTTTAATCTCTAAATTAATCCATAATTAATTTAAGACTAAAACTAATTAAATAACGTAACTTCATATTAATATATTATAACTCATAATATATTAATAAACATATGTGTATAACTCTCATAAAATTATCCATAATAGTTTGGATGAGATGCAACCCAAATGGACCATGCCGGTCGGGTCAAGTTTATACCAAATAAGTTATGGACTTAGACACCTTATCCAACAAAACTCCCATTAGAGGTCTTGCACTCCTTTGTTGCAACCCATTTGCCTCCTAACACTTGACCAAAAGCGTTTTCCTCGCATTAAAATGATTATACTTGTATATATAGTGTTTTAATCACTAATTATTTATATACATATGTCTTCATATGTAATTAGGATCATTGTGTGTGTCTAAAAACTTCACTTGACACCAAGCACTTGTCCGATCATTCCTTACGATAACCTTCCGTTCAATTCCAATAACTTACTGCAGGTGAGTTCATACCCCCTTAATCAATGTTTTAACAATTTTTAAACGTTTTATGGGGGGGATACAAGTAGAATTATGCTAATTATCATATCAATCATATGTGAATAATAAGTAGCATTCAAATGATTGGCTATTCATTAGCCGTTTTACTGAACATTTTTCTTCAAATGATTTTTATAAAAGTTTTATATGTTTAAAACTCCTTATTACACTGTACATTTTACTCTGTATGTTTTATTTCAAACTTATTTACAATTGTGATACAAAAAAAATGTTTCCTTATACTAAATGGTTTTATCAAACTCATGCCTTCAAACTGTTTTAGAGATTGGCATCAAGTTGATCTTTTCTTAAGATAATAATTGTGTTCAAAGGTTTTACAAAACTTTTTTATGATTTTATATTATAAATTGCATGCCTCTATATGTATAGTTATATAAGAAATGTTTAAAAGACTTAGGAAGACTTAGGAAGACTATCCACCATATTTCCTTTTCACGCTTGAGATGTGGTCTGGTGGGATATCCAGTACTCGTCCGAAGGTGGTTTAAATATTAGTTATATAATATCTGTACATATATAGTCATAAATGTCCTTCCAGTTCATCCAATGCCCTTGGGTAGCAAGGGTATACATCCATGTTCCTACTTACCAAATAGATTACTAGTAAGCTACCATAGGGGTGGTTTAGGAAGATACTCGAACTATTACTAGAACACAATATCATACTATGAGTCAGTTCATTCATGAGTCAATACTTACTACTATGAAAACATATACAACTATACTAGAGAAGAACATATACAACTATACTAGGAAGAGAACATATACAACGATACTAGACCAAGTAACATTACATTACATATACATGAATACGTTAACAAATGTGATACACTGTATCGGAGCATGCCTTAAATGTCATGGCCCGAGTTGTAGTCAGAATTCTCTTGGAAGAAGAGCGTGAGTTTGTGTATAGATCTATACTGGATTGACTATCCTACACCTTGCTGCTAGCTACAGCCGGACCTGCAGGTCTGCGGGTGCCAAACGTCATTCCGTTTTACGACCATTCGTATGTCGTTGTTACTAGTCAATAGTATGGTGCAATTAATCACATAATACATTAATATAAATCCGGTTTAAGGTAGTTTGTATAGCAGTAGTTCTTATAGCGCTACATTTTAGTACTACATTAATTTTCCCTGTACATATATTTAGTGATCTTTTCACTAAACTTTAAATGTAAAAACTATATTTTATTAAATTATAGTTACACTTGGGAAAATTACACACTTTTACATGAAACGAACATTTTGAACAGTTAAGTCTTAGTAGAAGACTACATTGAGAACAGTTAAGTCTTGGTAGAAGACACCCTTATATAATAGTAGGAATCATAGGGATTTCTAGAGTTTTTCAAACGTTTACAGTTGTTTTACAAACATTTTTATACTTACAGTTCATAAACTTACAATTTCTTACATACAAATTAAGACACTAAAATACTTATGATCTCAGCAGCTTCAAAGCTGATACTCGCTTTCAAAATTACTTGTATCCTTAGGTCATTATAGATAGGTACCGTGTAACAACCCGATATTTCAACTATATGTAAACGACCTAAAACGTCAAGTATTGTGACCACGTTCATTATAATGAAATTAACTTCGAAAATAAAATATCCAAAATTCACTTATTAAATTACCTATTATGTTAGATGTTATTAAACCGTGATCGTACGTAAAAAGAACGCCCAAATCCGACTTCGTATGAGAAAGTTAGGAATTTTCCAAGTTCAGCTTAACAACAGACGGCTAAAAACTCAAATCGGAGATCGAGCGACTTTTAGCCGGAATGACCTAAACTAGAATCGAAGGTCTCGACAATGGTATTTCAGCGGTAAAAAGTCTGGCAAAAACTGACGCCAGATAAAGAAGTTATGAATTTCTAAAAGAAATTTTCTTACCGCGACATTTTAAAAATAAATAATAAAAATAATTTTAAAATTTGCCGACGGGATCTAAACGAAAATTGTAGAGTACGGTCTCACCTCCGCGTGGATATAAAAAACGTCGAAAACGGAGTTGGTATGAAGAAGATATGAGTTTTTGAAGTTTATTAAATAATTAAAATATAAATTTTAATTTAAACCCTTGGTATTATTTGAAGGGGAGTCACCAGATAGGGCCGAGTTACGCCCAGCGTAAGCTCGTACGCCCAGCATACGCGAGGCCTTGGCCTCGGATCCTCCACGTCGCGCCTATGCGATGCTATGCCCCGTCCCATCCGAGCTCCGATGCAGTCGAAGATCCGGTCATGTGTGAAGTACGCGTACGCCCAACGTACAGGTATACGCCGCGCGTACGAGGTTAGCTACAGTAGACCATTTGGGGTAACAAACGTCAGAACATTCCAACGCCTGAAGAACGTTGTGTATAGGCATTCCTTGTCAATAGCATGGTTATAAAACTCACGTAGAGTATTAAAAATACATTGATTTACGGGGGTTTTCAGATATAATGGAGGTTTTATACATACATAAGTTCATTTATTTTAAGCGTTGTGATATAAGTTTGGAACTTCTAACCATCACTCATGGATGGAAAAACATCAACTTTTTAACATATATTAGTCTTGATTTAAGGCTACATTTATACTAGTAGGAAATATGGGATTTTCTAGATTCTAACGAACAAAAACGAACCATTTCATTTACATACAAATACTATCATTAAATGCTTATGAAACTCACCAGCTTAAATGCTGATATACTCTTTCAAAACTACTTGTATGTCCCAGGGATTCAGTAATTACAGGTACTACACCGCTTTTGAAGAAGGAACGTTGTGGCGCCAGTTTAAATTCATATTTTTGTCATCATATTGTAATTGGTTTTGAACATGTACTCTTTTAACAATGTAAATTTTCAATTATACATATGATGGATGTATTGCTTTCTTTACTATGTATTCATTTGTTACGTTACCACATGAAGTCATCTGCCCCCGAATGTTTCCGCCGTTCCGGTTTGGGGGTGTGACAGATTGGTATCAGAGCAATGTTTATAGTGAACTAAGTATATCGAACCTCATAAGATATACAAACTATAAATTCTTAGGGACTCAAAGTCTCTGACAAAAGTTTTCATACCTAAATTCCTTATTTCAATTAAATAGATTATTTTAGGTCATGAAAATCCAAAATACATGCATACAACAACATATTTTCATGATGAGAACTATACAAAAGTATTAAGACAAGTTGGACACTACGATTAGTTCTCGAGATATGTAATCAAATTTGGGACGAATATAGCCTGATCAACTATGTTTATCCGAAATTAGACTAACGTATATCGAGGAATGATCGTAGTGAGCAACGAGTCAAAACTTACCAAAAATGGACACTAGTATCAAACGTACAATTTAAATACTATAGGAGTATTTGGTGCATACAATAGATTAATTAGTATTACATATTCTCAAGTTTTGTTCCAATCTTATAACCCTATTCTCGTATAGTCAAATGGCTGGATTTCACCCGCATGGGGACCCCTACTACCCGAACCAAGGCAACGGAGGATGGGTAAAGGAGGATCTGGAAGAGGATGAAGAGCCTATCGAGTTGGATGGAGGGGACGACTCTGGTATAGACTCGGAACCGGAAGTAGTCAACCCTCTAGCCATTAAGAGGAACTTCCAAGGACCGACTCCCGTTTGGGGAAGTCACCTCGTCCACTGGAGCCAACAACAAGGGATACGCTCTCCCTACGGTATGTGTCGAGACTTCTACGACATCAGGGACGGAGATTCAGCCGACCGAGCACTTCCAGTCATGGTAGGTAAACTGGCCAACAAGTCCTACCAATCGGGGGTCCAAGCAAATCGAATCCGCGAAGTTAACGTGGAAGTACAAGTTCACACGGCCGATATCCGTCGTCTGGATATGTTGTAGAATGACACCCACCTCCGCGCCGATGCATTCCAAACACAAATGAATGCAACCCTCGCAGAGTTGAGGGAACAACAACCCGCCTTCGATAGACGTCTTATGGAGTCAAAGCAATCGGATGCGGAGTCAATCTCCAAGCGCAACACACGTCGCAAGTAGTACTTGCGAAAACCTCAAATTTTGTTATAAGATAGGACTTCGGCTAAAAGTTTTTACTTCCTTAAAATTTTTGTAACCGGAGACCCTTTTAAGGGTCAAATTTTCGTGATCGTTGTATCATCTATTATATTAATATAATTCGCACGCTATTATTACTACGTTAAGTATCTCGTTCAATCTTTAAAATATTATGGTAAAACCATACGCTTGTTCATATATTCGGAATTACGAATAACCTTCACTCTTCTATCTTTGAGACTCATACTATCATCTGTTGATGAACTATAGCAATTTAGTTCATGAGACACATACATTTTCTATACTATGTACTTCTTACCCTTGTCTTTTCAACCTTTAGCTGAAGGATGCCTCCGCGTAGGAATCCGAGACGAAACAACAGTGGGGAAGCACCAATACCACCACCACCTCCACCTCCTCAATTCGATGCTGTCATGTTCCAGGCAACAGTCACCGCAACTATAGCAGCTGTCATGTCACAAATCAATACCCCTGTTACCACGGGGTCAGGAATTGGAATACATCCTTCCAACCAGGGCGATAGTCATGGGCAACCCCGGGAGTGCACCTATAAAGACTTTACGAATGCTAAGCCCCGCATGTTTAATGGAACGGGTGGTGTTATGGTTTTAAGGCAGTGGATTGAAAGAACGGAATCAGTATTTGAAATCTGCTCCTACCCAGAGCACAGCAAAGTCAAGTTTGCAACCTACACCCTTACTGGTAGGGCTTTAACTTGGTGGAATGGCCACATTAAGGTACTTAACCTAATAGTGGCAAACTCAATAAGCTGGGAGAGCTTGAAAATCATGTTAATGAGGGAGTACTGTCCACGAGGAGAGATCCAAAAACTCGAGCATGAACTCTGGACTCTGGGAATAATTGGTACCGACATAGCATCTTATACCAACAGATTCTGCGATCTGGAAATCCTTTGCCCATATATGATTGCTCCCGAGAGCAAGAAAATAGAGCGATACATTTGGGGACTGTCGCCCCAAATCCAGTCAAGCGTGTTAGCTTCAGAACCTGACACTTTTGAAAGTGCCAAGGAGCTGGCACAATCGCTTATTGATCACGGGAATCATCAAAACTCAACAACTTCTGCACCAGAACCACAAAGGGGAAACAACAATAACAAAAACAAGAAGAAGATAGGGTGGAATAAGGGGAAGGGTGGGTCTTCCCAAGAATCTTCAAAGAAACAACAACCGGTTGCCGTGAACACTGCGACGGTACCTACTACCGTCCCTACAAATCATTACCCAACAAATCCTTATGTAGGCAACCTCCCAAAGTGCACCAAGTGCAATTACCACCACCACGGACCTTGTAGGGAGATGCATTGCTCCAACTGCAACAGAAAGGGGCACATTGTCCGTTTCTGCAAGGCCCCCGTAAAACCGATCACTCAAGTTCCCGGTGCTGGTGTAGGCCAAGCATGCTATGGTTGTGGAGAGGTGGGCCACTACAAAAGAAACTGCCCAAAGGTAGCAAATACCGGCGAAGTGGGATGAGTATTTGCTATTGGTCACGAGGAAGCCATAGCTGATCCTACAGTAGCTGCTGGTACGTTTCTTCTCGATAATTCTATGAAGGTATGGGATATCCATTTACCTCTTGTCGAATTTTCATACAACAATAGTTATCATACAAGAATAAAGACTGCTCCATTTGAAGCCCTCTATGGCCGCAAGTGCAGATCCCCTTTGTGTTGGACTGAAGTTGGCGACACACAACTAGCTAAAGGACGAGATACTGAAAACACTCTCACCGGTCCGGAAGTCATACGAGAAACGACAGAGAAGATCTTTCAGATTCGTGAACGGTTGAAAGCATCTAGAAACCGACATAAAAGCTACGTTGACCAACGGAGAAAACCTTTGGAATTCCAAGTAGGAGACCATGTTCTATTGAAAGTCTCTCCACGGAAAGGCTTAATACGCTTTGGAAAGCGTGGAAACCTAAATCCAAGGTACATAGGGCCTTTCGAGATTCTCGCCAGAATCGGCCATGTAGCTTACAAACTTAATCTACCACGGGAACTTAGTAACATACACCAAACCTTCCACGTATCAAATTTGAAAAAGTGTCTGTCCGATGAGACTCTTGTTATCCCACTCAACGAGATCGCGATCAACGAGAGCCTCAACTTTGTGGAAGAACAGGTAGAAATCATGGATCGAGAGGTTAGACAAACGAAACAAAGTCGGATACCAATCGTGAAAGTTCGTTGGAACGCCAAGCAAGGACCTGAATTCACATGGGAACGCGAAGATCAAATGAAACAAAAGTACCCGCATCTTTTTCTCTGATTCACTTGTATCTTTCTTACTTTAAATTTCGGGACGAAATTCCCTCTAACAGCGGGATGATGTGACAACCCGATATTTCAACTAAATGTAAACGACCTAAAAAGTCAAGTATTGTAACCACGTTCATTATAATGAAATTATCTTCGAAAATAAAATATCCAAAAATCACTTATTAAATTACCTATTATGTTAGATGTCATTAAACCGTGATCGTACGTAAAAAGAACGCCCAAATCCGACTTTGTATGAGAAAGTTAGGAATTTTCCAAGTTCGGCTTAACAACAGATGGCTAAAAACTCGAATCGGAGATCGAGCGACTTTTGGCCGGAATGACCTAAACGAGAATTGAAGGTCTCGACAATGATATTTCAGAGGTAAAAAGTTTGGCAAAAACTGACGTCAGATAAAGAAGTTATGAATTTCTAAAAGAAATTTTCTTACCGCGACCTTTTAAAAATAAATAATAAAAATAATTTCAAAATTTGCCGACGGGATCTAAACAAAAGTTGTAGAGTATGGTCTCACCTCCGTGTGGATATAAAGAACGTCGAAAACGGAGTTCGTATGAAGAAGATATGAATTTTTGAAGTTTATTAAATAATTAAAATATAAATTTTAATTAAAACCCTTGGTATTATCCGAAGGGGGGTCACCAGATAGGGCCGAGTTACGCCTAGCGTAAGCTCATACGCGAGACCTTGGCCTCGGATCGTCCACGTCGCGCCTATGCGAGGCTATGCCCCGTCCCATCCGAGCTCCGATGCAATCGAAGATCTGATCATGCGTGACGTACGCGTACGCCCAGCGTACAGGCGTACGCCCCGCGTACGAGGTCGGTTCCCAGCCCCTATAAAAGGGATGCGAGGGTTCCGGAGAAATCACACCATTTCTATTGCGTTCTTTCCTCGTTTTCCGTGCCCATGCTACCCCGAAGCCCCGATCACTTTGCTCCAGTCCCGAGGGTCGTTTGTGCTCTCGAGATTCCCAAGAATCCCAAGAAAATCCGCCTTCTCGAGTCGGAAGTCTGTCCAGTTTTCATCCCGCCTCCTCCGATCTTTCAAGTGAGTTCATACCCCTATAATTCACACTATTAAATGTTTTATGAGTACTTTTATATGCTTTTTTTTTTGGGGGGGGGGGGGGAGGGAATACAAGTAAAACACTCAATTATTATTGCGTGTTATATAAACTTTCACTATACGCGTTTTATCAAAAGAATCATATGTGATTTATAACTATTATAGGGAAACTTTCATATGCAAATTATACCACGACAACATTCTATATTTTGAAATGAGAAATGATTTATGTGTTTATATAAATCAGACACTTTGCTTATACTATATTTATGTGTGTCGGTTTTGGCACTACGAAAACTATACTTTTCATAACAAGTGAGCAATTTCACTAAAGATTTATTATACAAACGAAACACACTTTTAGGAAACTATAATAGGTATAGTTTTACGAGAATACTACGAACTTTTACATACATGGAAATACTATTTCAAGAAGCTACTTTCCTATACAATAACAAACGAACATTTTCACACGTAAATCTGTTTTATACTAAGATTTGTGAGACATTAAACTTCACGTACGCACGAGTACACATTTCAAGTCTTGTATTATATACCAGAATCCCTTGGATGGGGAGCATGGTGTTTGTGTATAGATCTATACGGGCTTGACCACCCCACGCCCTGACTGTTAGCTACAATACACCATTTGGGGTGACAAACGTCAGAACATTCCAACGCCTGAAGAACGTTGTGTATAGGCATTCCTTGTCAATAGCATGGTTATAAAACTCACGTAGAGTATTAAAAATACATTGATTTACGGGGGTTTTCAGAAATAATGGAGGTTTTATACATACATAAGTTCATTTATTTTATGCGTTGTGATATAAGTTTGGAACTTCTAACCATCACTCATGGATGGAAAAACATCAACTTTTTAACATATATTAGTCTTGATTTAAGGCTACATTTATACTAGTAGGAAATATGGGATTTTCTAGAGTCTAACGAACAAAAACGAACCATTTCATTTACATACAAATACTATCATTAAATGCTTATGAAAGTCACCAGCTTAAATGCTTATCTACTCTTTCAAAACTACTTGTATGTCCCAGGGATTCAGTAATTACAGGTACTAAACCGCTTTTAAAGAAGGAACACTGTGGCACTAGTTTAAATTCATATTTTGACATCATATTGTAATTGGTTTTGAACATGTACTCTTTTAAACAATGTAAACTTTCAATTATATATATGATGTTTGTATTGCTTTCTTTACTATGTATTCATTTGCTACGTTACCACATGAAGTCATCCGCCCCTGAACGTTTCTGCCGTTCCGGTTTGCGGGTGTGACATACCGATGCAGGGAGAAAGGAAGATGGAGCTCGTTCAAGACTCATCTTTCATTTTTATTTATGCTTTAGTGTCTATTATAATTTGACAGAACACACTTGCATTAAAATTATATTATTAATGCAATGGATGATGTTGTTGCTTGTTTACTACTTTTCATTGTTGTGATATTGTACATGACGTCCTCCACCCCATAACGTTTCCGTTGTTCTTGGTTTTGGGGTGTGACATAGTCTTCAACTTTGACTTAAGTTTCTATGAGACTTTGACCTAATTTCTACCACTAGGTCAAGTGCATGATGTGTGTATATGATTAATGAAATGTTGTTTGAGTCAAAGAGTGACCCAAATATGGATAGTCACTACAGCTCAGTAGATGTAGAATTCACATATCAATGTGAAATCTAAGTACACTATCCATTGATTATAATTGTTTCCGAGTTTCTAGTAGGTTATAACTTAACTTCTAGTTACTAAGTCTACTATGTGTCGTGCCTATATGTGCAACTAAGTTTATTCAAATCTAGATACGACTCAAATTTTGATGGTTGTCACACAACCCGCGCCAAAGCGGTCCAAGACCTTAGATTCTAGGGCTGGAGGACAGAGCGACCACACTTGCGAGAAGTGTGGGAAGGGTCATACCGGATTTTGTATGTCCGGCGATGCGTTCCGTAAGTGAGGAATGAGGGGCACTATGCGAGGGATTGTTGCAAGTTGGCCCCAGTTCAAGACATGAGGATTTGTTATCATTTCCATTCAATTGGTCATGTGAGGACCAACTGTCCACAGCTGGTTGCAAGACTAGTGCGGGCTCCATCACCGGCTACATTAAGGATTACTGGCGGGGATCAGGGTGGAGCAGAGCCTCCGAGGGCTTAAGGACGTGCCTTCCAGCTTACATCTGTAGAGACCAGGACAGCACCAGATGCGGCTGATGGTATGTTTCTATCTTTTATCTTATTGATTATGATGATAATGTGAGTTCTCTTCCATCCCTTTATGCATATGTCATAGCAACATAGGAGAGTTGAGGAATTAGTATCGAGGGGTTGTAGAAAGTTAGTATCCAAGGTTGTTTGTGATCGGAAGTTATGATCTATGTTCTAAGGCTAGTAGTTGTAAATCGAAGATGCATAAGTGTTCAGATGAGGTTTGGGTTTCTTTTGAAGTTCAGTTGTACCATGATGGAAAGGTTTTTTTGCGAAGGTTGTGCACTCCAGGGTTAATCGATCCATGGATAAGGATGATAATACCCAATATAGACGGATAAGTTGTGTTGATTTCGCCATCAGCAGGTGGTGGCTAATGTCCCAAGTGGGGGAGAATTGGAAATTATTGAATGAAGTAATAGTCATTGAAAGTTCTATCAGCTTCTATAGGATATATAGTACTTTCGATAGACATACGGGTTGCTTGGCACATGTGGTAGGTGCACGGGTCAGGGTTGGATCGCGGATGCTTGAGTAGGTGGAGAATTGTCATGAGGCCTAGGGTTAGGGCGGGGTGATGGTCCGCGGAATGGATCCGAAGTTCAGAACCCCAAGTGGGTGAGAACAGTTTGCATGGGAAGGGCCACCGAGAAGGGGTAGCCCAGGGTAATGCTTAATAGTTCAGAGCGGTCTGGATAGACTGATGGCCGGTGGGGCGTACCAGTCAGGCCGAAGGCTCGGAGAACGCTCCAGACAGGCTGAAGGCCTGGAGAGGCTGTCCAGACATGTTGACGGTTCAAAAGTGGTCTAGATAGACGAAAGGCCTGGTGAGGCGGTCCCATCATGCTAAAGATTTTGTATGCGTGGTAGATCATTGTGTGGGTTTAGATGGTTATATGATCCAGTTCCGGGAATATATATATATATATATATATATATATATATATATATATATATATATATATATATATATATATATATATATATATTTGTAAGTCCCTAATTTTGCATGTGTATCAATCCGATCCATTTGATGGTGCGGAATCCCAATCAAACGGGTGATGTCAGATCAAATAGAAGAGAAGGAGAAGAAGAATATGATGAATCTATGTATGAATTCATTAGAATGAAGATTCAGATACAAAAGATTCACACACACAAAACTTCTCTCTAGTTTCTCTATTGGCCATACACTCCTTGTGTTTCATCAATCTCTACTCCTCACCCTTAACACCTATATATATACAAGGGAATATGGGCTTGGTGAACATGGGCCGTAAATGGGTTTACGACCGTAAACAGGTTGATGGCCGTAAATGGGTTTACGGCCGTAAACTCAACCGTAAACACTACTTGATCGTAAACTAAACTGTAAGCTCATAAAATATTGCATAAAAATATAATTGCCCAGAAAAGCAAAGTATAAACCATATTTTGACCCAACAATCTCCCCCTTGGTTTATAACTTTCTTTTCTTAATTGACCCAACAAGCTCCCCCTAAAAAGTAGTTGGCTTTTCTTGTCAATCTTCATCAAGAGCTTGGCTTCAGCATTTATCTTCAATGAATGACTTCAACTTGAGCACTTGGGCAATTCTTCAAGATTTGGAACTGAACACACATTGGGTGAGGATGCTTGATGTACTGATTTTTGAAAGACGATGCAGCAGACTGATTGAGGAGGCTTCAATGCAATTTTTCACATAATCTTAAATTTTCTGCTTCACCTTGCTTATGGGGTTGAGGGATTGAATGCTAAAAGAATAATCTTCATTTCTTGCTCCTTCGAATGAGAATTCTTTGATATTTACAGATGAAGCATTGGCTCAGAAATTTTCGACACAATCTCCATGAGTCTTATCTATACCTGAAATCACTTTTCAAGACAAAACAAAACTAAAAGAAAACTTAGCACACAAATTAAAACATAAACAATTTTTTTTTTGATTTTTTTTTTCTGAATAAGAAATAAAATAGAAATAAAAATATTTTTGGATTTTGAATTTTCTAATTTTTGTTTGATTTTTTTTTATTAATTTAATTCTCCCTTAATATTTAAATTAGAAGAACATTATGAACAAACTTAACAAAAACAAAAATAATAGCTAACTTTAAGAGTGATTTGGGATCAAAGTTTTTAGATAGCCTTTATCCGTTTATCAGTACCTCTCCCTTCATTAATAGATCTGGTCAATCGCCGGTATTGTGGTCCACTTAAACACGAGAGATTGTGACAAAATTAGGACATACTATAAGTGACAAGACAATTTGATCCTAAGTTCCTAGATAATATTCGTTAAGGACCATTCAACTGACGACGACCAAAGATATTGTTTTCCGCCTAAATTGAGCAGCGAGATCTACAGACAATTAGTAAGTGTTCAATTTTAATTGTACTAGAACATGTTTCCCGCTTCCTAATATGCTCCAGCCATCAAGGACTTTCAGAATACTCCTTACACCGGGTGAGCAAATAATTATTAAGAGAGAAGATAGATTTAGAATGCATCTGTTGTACATCCAGGTCGGATCTCTTCCAATCACACAAATGATGAAACATATGACTAACTGGAGTTTCAAAGGGATTGAGAAGAGAATGGTGCATATACTGTGTACCAAGTCGGATTTTAAGTCATGCAGAGGAGACAGTATATGGCTAACAGATGGAAAGAATTGCATAGATAGAAGATGTAGAGAAATAGCGTTGCATATGTTACAGTCCAGGTCGGATGTCCCGATCACGCAGAGGATGCAACATATGACTGACAGACAGAAAGAAAGAAAATAACCTTCTACAGACCTAAATTATCAGAATTCCCCAGTCACCCCATCCAACCGGAATTAAGGACAGAATCCGCACATCGAGGAAAAGTTAATCCACAGTTCTAGATACGGGTTATTTAGTGTGACCAATAGATTCTTGTGTATATCTCCCTTCTTAACCTATCCGAGCATCATATTGTTAGGCTAAACGGATCTAACTAGGTCAATGTTTGTCAAGTCCTTGAGTGTCTTAAGTTTTAACTCCTCCTAGTCAAGTCCATTTAAAATCTTTCGTGCCTACCAGCGCATCGAACACAGAGCCTAGACAATTCAGATTCAGTCCCTTACACATATTTAGATTGCCTTTTATCACATGATTATATCACTTCCCAAAACATCTCCTGCAAGCACATTCCATTAACACCATATTTTTTTATTTTCTGATTTTCTAATGTTTTTGGATTTTTTTTAAATTAAGATTTTCAAATTTTTGTTTTGTTTTTATTTCTCTCCCTAAATTTGTGCATAGGAGAGAAATGAAAGTAAATGCCCAAAATTAAACTATCCTAAAACAAAAATTAGTCTTTAAAGCGAATCTGCTTAAGAAAAACTCAGGAGTATAGAGAAGAAAACGCAAACCGTAATTCACCGATTGAATTTGCATCCAGAAGGTCTGAAAACAGCACACATAATCTCATAACAGATCCGAAAATTCTTTACATCGTTAAGCACTAACCCCATGAGTGATCCCTTCCTTTCTTCCCTTCCCGCAAAAGGACACATACTCTCAAGCAAAGGTCAAAATGTTGCACAATCGAGAGATGCCTCCTATCATGTGCCTGGAACAGCCACTATCAACAAACTAAAATCTGATGATATGCCTCCATAGCTGCTCCGACACAGAACCGGATTAGTTGGTCTTTGGAACCCAGTCCATTTTGAAACTGGTTCGACCCTTGTCATTAATGTAGGGTACTCTCTCCCATGACATATCCTGCTTATCACAAACAGAAGATGTAGAAATATTAGAATCATTAATTGATTTGGGAGATTGAACCTTTGGTACCCATTTGTAGTCAGGTTTAACCCATTTCTTGTTGGATCGTATGGGTGCCTTGGCAATTACTTTTGATCTGGATGTCGGCCGTTGAGATGACTTTGATTTTGGCTTTACGGGAGCATCTCTAGGATTGGGCATGTTGTGTCACAACCTGAATTTTTTTTTTATATGCTCAGTCAGTCAACTTAACTGAGTGTCAATATCATTAGTATAGAGTTCTAGCCTTGTTACAGGTTATTCTAAGGAGTTTTGAGCCTAATACCCTTAAGGAATAAGTGTTAGAAAGTACCCACTAGAACCACAGTGTAGCAAACCAAACCCTAACCTCATCTACATGAGTTCATGGACACAAGACCATGAGTTTACGGCCATAAACTATGGGGGGCATAAACTCAAGAGCATATATAAGGCAAATGGTCATTTTAAGTCATTTCTCTCATTTCCTGGCGAATCCCCCTTGGTTCTCTCTAAATTATCATAACAACAATCACCCTAGATCTTCAAAAGAGTGAGTATTCTATCACTTGATTAGTTAATACATCTTATTAACTATCTTCTTACATTGATTTCATCCATGAAAATCTTGTTTATTTAGATACTCAAGAAAAACCAAGAACACCAAGAACACACACTAGTGTTCTTGGCCAAATCGACTAGTTCAAGCTCCTATATCGTAAGCACTCTTCTTCTAACTTGTTGTACACTAGATTATACATTTTTAGACCCTACAAACTTCAAGAAACAAAGGTTAGAAGAGAGTTCATGGTCAAGGATGTTCTTGGGCCGTGAACTCCCTTTTATGATGCAAAGATGTCCCAATATCCTTCCTTAAGCCTAGAGACTAGCCTAGCACTTTACCTTGATGTGTGTAGGACTCAAAGCAATCAAAATACCATCACCCATAGGTGATTACAGCCGCAAGCACATGCCAAAGTGGTTCATGGGTCGAAAACTCAAGTTAGGGGTGATTTGATGCCACAAACACTTCCTAGGGCTTAGACTTGAAGTTAGGATGCTTCATTATGACCTTTAGGACCCTAAAAAACCCTCATAAACATAAATGGCCATGATTTTACGGTTTTAAACTCATTAGGGCCGTGACACCTCAAAAGCTCCAAAGAAAGTGGTATTCCTCATCCTAGGGTACAACTAAGGTCCCTAACTCATTCCTAGCCTTCAAACTTGCACTTACACATGAGTAACCATGAGTTTACGGCCATAAACTCCTTTAGGCCGTAAACCCATGGTAGTAAACTCATGTGAGTGCCATTCTACCTTCCTTTGTTGAATCACATGTGATTCCAACACTTGGTCAAGGTCTTTCCTAGTCCCGGAAGGTGTTTCCTTTCATATAGTTGTTTATAAACACTATATTCATGTCAATATGTGTCCTTATATATCATTTAGGAATTATTGTGTCTCGACACTTCATTCATGGAACTTCTCATCCTTACATGCATACCCGTTTGAATCACCCACATTAGGTGAGTTCATACCCCGTAATGAATCTTTTAGCTATTTTGACTGTTTTAAGGGGGGGAATACAGGTTGAACACAATGATAATTGTGTAAATGTTTGTTGTTAAACATATTTCAAAATGTTACTTATGTTACTTATAAGTTGTCAAAACATTTCAAAACTCGTTTAAGGTTATGTTACTTTGTAGTTATACAAAAATCCGTTTCTAAATTAAAACATAAGTTAGTAGAGAAATGACTCTTTTCAGCAACAGTCCAAGTAGAGCATTAGTAAACTATTATAGGTATAGTATAGGAGAATGCTATTCATTACTTCTAGTATAATGAAGCACACAAAGAACCAATACCAGAATAGAACAAACAGTGAAGAGAATCAAACAATACCAGAACATAAAAAACAGTGAAGAGAATCAAACAATAGCAGAACAGACCATAACAAGTTAAGTTGCTATAGCATTAGAACACACAGATAGGATCTAATTATACAAATGAATCACTAACGCAATAGTGATAGTTATATTAGGTATACATGATCATATGACTTTAATGTGAATTACACGGCTTGCAAGAAATTGTTGGGGTCGTGTTTGGTTCCCTTAATCTCTTTTCATTAAGACAAATATGTTTTTAGGTTATTAGTACATCCGCATGTTATTATAAACGACATCTGTGTACTTACTTTTCCCATTACTTTCATAAAGTGTCGGGACCAATTGAAAGTTGATCTATTTTCTAGTCAAGATAGTTATAAACTAGGGAGAATATAGTTTTACATTTCACAAAGAAACAGTCGATGTAACACGGAACAGAAGATGCCTTGGTAGAAGGCTACGATTAAAGGTTAGGATAATAATGCTAGCTTTATGATTTCTTAATGTTTACACTATAGGACACATATATGCTAATAGATTCTGACAGCTAATAGGATGTGTGCTCTTCGTTTCACTTCCTGTTCTCGTTGGATTGTGGGCTTGGAATGAGGTCGCCCAATCTGTTATCTACCCGACTTTATATATATCTATGCTTAGTATCCATTAAGTCATCATAAGGATACCAGGTATGGATCAGGTTATAGGACACAGAGTCAACGCACTGTTTTTCTAGTACAAAACTTACTTTTCAAAGTCAGTAATTTTGGTATACAGAAGTAGAGATTTCCCAGATAAGGGCTTAATCCATTTTATTAAGCCAGTACAATTTTAGAGACTTTAGGTGAGAAACTCTATAACACCTTAGTTTACAAACCATGTTTATATATAAATCTAATACCTAATAGATATTTAAATGTGTGTTTTCCACCTTACTTCTTGTTCCCGTTAGATTGTGGGCTTAGGGCAGATTCACCTAATGAACTTTCTACCCGTTATCATATTATGTATAGCAGTATAAACAAAGCTATTATAAAAGTTGTCACCATAGTCATTATTTTACTATAAGGAATATAGGTTTTCTTAAAGAACTTTTCATTAGATATAAAGGAACCATTACAAATAACTCCATGAGTAACAAGTGAATACACCAGGGTTACCTATGACAACGATCTAACAACCAATGGAATGTGTGCTATCCGCCTTACTTTCTGTTCCCCGTTGGGTTGTGAGCTTAGGGCAGATGCGCACAATCGATTGTTTGTTTACTTTGAATATATATAACTTGTACCTACTTAGTACCCATAGAAAGTCTTGTAGTGTCATTTTACTTAACTTTCATTCAAGTAGGAAATATATGATTTTCTAGAGGAACAGGCGAACTTTTCAAAACATAACTTACAGCTTACATCACTTTTACATATACATTTTCCACAATGCTTTACAGTTTACGCACATCACTAAAATCTTATGAACTCACCAGCTTAATTGTTGATCAACTCTTTCAAATAACTTGTATTCTTAGGAGACTATTAGATAGGTGCTCGTTCTGGGAATTTACAATATGGAGCATTCAACTTCAAGTCTTGTTTTGTTATTTGTTTATGACTTCTATGTTTTGTGAACACACACATTGTAAACACTTTCTTTCTAAATGAAATGGTTATTCATTACTTGCTTACCATATACATATCTCGTGATACTTGACATGACGTCCTCCACCCCCGAACGTTTCCGCCGTTCCGGTTTTGGGGTGTGACAGTTTGGTATCAGAGCATTGTTTATAGTGAACTAAGTATATCAATCGATAAAAGATATACATCTATAAATACAATGGCACTTAAGTGCTTTGGATAATGATATATTTTAGAGTATAACTACAAGTTATAAAAATATACCTACTTGCTTATACATGTACATAATAGAACTAGTTTCACGAGGAGAACAGAACTAAAGTATTTAAAGGTTGGACACCATCGTCAACCTGAACAGTTATGTAATCATAGCTAGGATCAATATAGCCCGATCAACTATATTCATTCGAGCTGTGACCGACATGTGTTTGGGAATGATGTGGTGTTGCAATAGAGATAAAACTTACTTGAACACCAGTCAAGAGAACGCCCAAACAAGTACAATTAGTGTTAGAGTACTATGGGAGTATTCTATGATACGATAGCGCGATAACATGTTTAGAACATACCAAGTACATTACGTTAGAATACTATAGGAGTATTTTGGTCCAGATAAATAACTTATGTGATAACTTGAAAGACCCTTGCGGATAGGTCTATAATCTTACATGGTATATTCATAAGGTTTTATATATAATCAAGAACTTATAGACATAGAATCTATGACCGACGCTTCGCTATCCATTCCTCTTAAGGAAGTAGTGTTGAGGTGGGATCAATTATCTGAA